>NW_028234429.1:21080951-21090951 GCF_977035675.1 Penaeus japonicus | reverse complement strand
ATCAGGCATATGACAGGACACTGACTTAAAAATGTTGAGTTGATAAATATGAAAATAATTTGTCTGTTTGACATCAAAAGCATATACATCCATTACAATGATTTCAATCTAGATCCATAGAAAATCACACTACATATATGCAACAAAGATCATATTTTCCTAATTCCTATTCTCCATATGGACTTTTAAAGACCCTTTAAGATATCCTTCTTATTGGCCTCATCTTGAAACTCTCAAATCACTAAACACTGAATATTTCATTTAACCAAATAGATACATGAGCCTGGCTTCTTGGTTGATCAGATGTGTTTACTGGCAGGGAAATCCAAGTGATAATAAATAATTACATCAAGCTGACCTACTTGACAGAACAGGGATAAATTATATGCTTAGGCTATAGTGCTGCTTAGTGTGGAATACAATTTTTCTGCTTTCAAAAGGAGACAAGAAAACAAGCAACATCAAAATGCACTGAATATTCACAAGAAAAATCAGAAGAAAAAAATCTGAAGTACCCTCAAAATAACTTTTAAACCTACTCACTGAAGAAGTTCTCACCTGGTTCCCATTAACATCACTTCTATGGGATTTCCCTTGCGCTCCACCGCGACTCTCAACGGTGGTGACTTCCTCATCCTCTTCCGATGAATCGTCAGGCACTGAGACAGTCACATCCAGGGGCTGCCTGTGGGACATGTCCTGAGTCACGTCCAGGCTCTCACACTGATCCACAGGCTCAAAGTTGGTCTTCCATACCATAACCTGTGTAAGTATGGAATCTTTACAGAATGGCTTGCCATCAAAAGCATGAGAATTTTGATGAAAATGAAGAAAAGTGGAAAAATAGCGTTCCTCTTTATGAAAAATCTTGAATCGTGAACCAATCTTTATATACTTTCAAGGGCATGACAGAATGACAGATAAAAGCACATAGTGAATTTCTGATTTCAGCAATTATCCATAAAAATCATAATTACTAATTAACCAATTACTAATTATCAACAACATGCAGAAATAAACACAATTATAACACCATGCCAGAGAAAATCTGCATACTGGAAAAATAAAATAACTGAATAAACAATCATTTGCAATACCTGCTTATCATTGCCACCAGAAGCAAAATATTCTCCATTGCAAGCAAAGCCGCAAGTAGTGACTGGGCCTTGGTGGCCATGCAGGGTATAGATGGGTCGCCCCTCAAGCAAGTCGAGCAGCTTCAGTGTTCCATCTGCTGAGCTTGTTAGGAGAAGGTGACCTGGTGGGGGGAATTTAGGACAGTGTCAGTCACAGCATTTAAAATAATGTAAACACTGAAAAAAAAAAAATTACCATGGATGTATTATCTTATTTTTCATGCCATCTTATCTAAATAGTACAGGCATACCCATTCTTCCCCCTTAACCCATTCCCGACGGGGGATTTCTAGCCTAGAATGTCCAAATGCCGGGGCGTTCGAATTATTAGGCCTAAATTAATTGAATAGCTGGCACAATACTGTGCCGCCCGGCAACTGGGCTTTTGAATGCGCGGTACACATGCTGTACCACCCGTCCTGTGTGGGTTAAAGGCTTCAGTTTCACAATATCTCTGACAACAAACATGTTTACCTTAAACTAAATAATCTGATGTGTGAAATCTGCTATGGATGGCAGGTGTCAAAAGGCAAAAGGTGTAATGTACTCTATTGATGCTTAATATGTTAATTCTCCTTCCTGAATTTTTTGTGTGTTATATTTCCTCATCTCTAAAAACATCGCTGAAATAGAATATATCTTATACAATAGTCCACTCAGTGTACATAATGATTAGATTTGGCTAAAATTTTAACAAAATTACAATACCGTAAAACCATGTGTGGTATCAAAATTACTTTGTACTAAGACTAAACCAGAAACTAGGAACTTAAAAGATGATCACATAAACATGCCACAAACTTTACCTTCGGACAATTAATTTGAAAAATACAAAACAAAAGAGTGCAAATACCTACCAGACGGATGGAATGACAGATCATGCACAGGACCTGAGTGGGCAACATAGTGCTGCAGCAACTTTCTTGTCCGAATGTCATAAATCTGTGCAAAAGAAAACATATGTGGTATTTACTACAAAACCTTATTTATTCACTTATTTTCTTGTTACTACTTGTTAAATCTGCCATCACCTTATCTGACCAGGATCTAAATTCCATCAGTTCAGGAGAATATAAATATAAAGAAAGGGAAGAAGGAGAATGAAATGAACACATGAAATATCATGCAAACTCACTCTCACTGAGCTGTCTGAACCAGCAGTTGCAATGCAAGTTCCGGAAGGGTGGAAAGCAACACGTGTTGTCGAGCCTTTGAGTTCAGGGAAAGTGTGTAGCGTGCTTGCTGACTGTACATCATGGAGCTTGACGGTCTTATCATCTGCACAGGAAACAAGCATTCTGCCATCTGGAGAGAATCGCACACACCGCACCTGGATGGAAAAATGGAATGTATGTCGTCAACAGTAACAAAGATTTTTTTTTCTTGGTATTGTTTGATAATGATGTGAATAATAGTTTAATCATGTCTTAGTATGAATTAAGATCTTGGCATACGTCAAAGCAATTGCTTTTAAAATCAGGATTTCAAAATAAACTTACTATATGTATAAATAATCAAATAAAAATCCTCTTTAATAGGAAATACTTAGACAGGCATATTCCACATAAACAACACCACAGCTTACCAAATTTGCTTTAGTTGCCACATTTTAAGATCAAAACTGCCCTTCCTAATAGAAAGAACCATTAAACTAAAATCTTTTATATCTATTTCATCAAATCAATAATCAAGAATCTTCAGAACTTACCCAGTTTGTATGAGCTGGCAAAGAGCACTCAAACTTGTGGTTGTGTACTTTCCATATCTTGATGGTTTTGTCATCTGACCCGGTCACCAGTCGCTGGCCGTCGGGGGAGAAACTGACTGTCCTTACACTGGCATGGTGTGCTCGGAACTCCGTTGAGTCACCTGCGAGAGTTGGGATTTACTTTATTCCTTGTGCCTCATTGAAGAAAAAAAGCAGTTACAGTGCAAAGAAACAGTCATGAAAATAAAAATGATCAATTTGCTACATGAAATTTCGAATAATAGTTTTGTAACTGACACAGAAAACAAATTTGAATAAGTATGTAAGGATAAAGCCTAGAAAAAAAAATCCTACAAAAATTGAAAAATAAGTAAAGAAAAAAAAAATTAAATGGAGAGAAGGAAACAAAGAGTAAGTCAAATACAATGAAGCTTCAAAAGAATAAAATCAATATATATTAATTATTAAAGAAAGTTTCCTAAAAAAATATCTACCTTAGTTTACAGTCCTGCACATAACACTTCATACCCATACTGGACATTAGGGTATTTCAATAATTGCAACTTTTGAAATGTCATTGTGACTGTACAAAAATAGGCTCCATATATCATAAAAATGAAATGTGAAAAAAATCAGCTTGATCTGATAACGTTTAGGGGTTGCACTTTTCAATTTAATATATTACGCATTTCCACAGAATTGGGGCCGCGCAGCGGACGAGCTCCACGCACTTCGAACTTCCTCGCTAACGTTAAATGATCATAGTTCCTTCCGAATCGCAATCAAATTTGTGTCTTTAGGTGCATCAAGTTCCTCGCTGACCTTGGGAACCTAAATATTGCATGCAACAAATTTCTCACAGACCTTAAGCACTTAAATATCGCATATAGCAAGTTCCTCAATGACCTTAGGTCGGAAGTCTTTCAATACTTCTAGTTCCTCACTGAACTTAATGGCCTGTAAAGTAATGCCGTGTTTCTTCAATAAGCATATAAACGTTAGTTAATTAATAACATTATTATACATTCCAACAAGCTTCTGTTGTGTTGCTACTTGTTTGTGATATATTGGCACGATATAATTCGCTGAAAGTGTTTGATTGAAATTCAAACTTTTCTGGACGACAAATTGCTTTGAAACTTGTGTCTAAATTGAAGAATTATATCAGAAATTTGGACTGAAGACTATTACTAAACTAAAGGCCATCACAAAAGTACTTAACATAGAGAAAGTATATTATTATACACAGGAGGAGAGTTTGAAAGCTTTGCTTATTGGTACTGAAATCGTATCTTTTAAAGGCAAAAGACAACCGAGAGAGTGCTACAAGAAGACATCAAGTGGTATGAAGCAAAGTTAAATGGTTGTGCTGCATCCACTGGTTCTGCTGACCATAAAGCCTACTAAAAGGAAGGAATACAGAAATAAGAGGAAATTTTGTCTGGCAAATAAATTACTGAGTGAGATTCAGGAATGTGTGAAAACGATACAGATGATGAACATGACAATGGAAACTTAATCTTCCTCAACCTTAGAAGATTTATCCACTCCTGATGACTGCCAGAAGGGAAACGGAAATACACCACGGAAATAATGCAACAAATTTTACTGATGGTTTTTTTTCTCAAGTAGTAGGTCTTGACAGCAGATTGATTCCTTTAGATACTACCATTTTCTGCAAGAAAAGGCAGGCAACTATTGGTAAAAGAGATGACACTCTAGCTTCATTGAAGACAACCAATATGAATAAAAACAATATGTCATAACCTCAGGGAATTAACAGAGGTGATTGATTTTTATGAGATATAAATGATGAGGTCCGTTTTCAGTGGCCAATTAACTTTAATGCTATTGACGGGCAACCATTCATGAACTACTGAACAGACATGCAAAATTATTTTGTCTTGGGCCCTTAAAAGAATTTAAAAAACATGATATTGCCTAGGATATTTGTGCCAGTTGATGTTAGGTGGTTAGGTTATATGTGTTCATCATTACATGTTTGTATATCACTTGATGTTGTACTTGATAAATTATGAAGTATTGAAAATGCTGATTTGCCATCCAAGACAAAAGTTGGCTTGAAAGACAATTTGATTAGATGCTTGGGGACATTGCAAAAGAACCGTACTGTTATCAAAGGTATCTTCGAGTTCTCCAAGATCCATTTCTTTTGCTGGCGAAAATCTGTCATTAATACAGAGCCGACAATATTTCAGACAGCATTTGGGGCATCTCAAATCTGTTCAGAAGTAGGGATCAGATTAGGGTTTGACAAATCCTACTTTGCATCCATCAGTAGATATCTGCATAACACAGATGTCATTTTCATGCCACTCTCTCACGATGGTGACAGCATACATGAGGTATTTGGTATGCTGAAAATGGAATCGGAAAAAGCTGGATATACAAACCAGCCAAACCTGAAGGATCAAATTTGGTACAATTTTTCCTATGAGAAGTTATGGAACCTCAGCACAGAAAAGTTTGTGAATGTCCCAGGTTTTTCGGAAAGAGTGTTTAGTTCTCCTTTGTTCCATTATATATGGGATATCAAATACATGGTAATTACGAATGGGGGAATATAGTACATGTGAGAAGTTGTTGCATATTATAGATATTGCCAATAAAAGATACGTTTCTAGTTTGTAATATACTTTCACCATGTGTAATATTATGCTTAATTGTAGAAAAAATAATCTTAAAAACTAGAATTATACTATACATGATTAAATAAATCAACATAATTTGAATACATCGTTAAGTAATTACTGCTAAAATGACGAAGAGAATATAGAAAACGGGAATTTCACCCCAGACTAATCTAATTATTTAATCATATTTTTCGCATCTTTGAGTTAAAAGTGCAATAGGTAAATATTGATAAAAACAAATAAAAATGGTATCACTAGGCATGAAAAAATGAATGGAGTCTACTTCTGAACAGTCCCCGTGAATTTGAATGATTTTTCAAAAATCACCAATTATTGAAATACCCTACTGGACATATACCCAAAAGGGTATATGTACAGTTGCCTCAAAAAGTTCCATTTACCCCCGTGTTCTGGTGATGTTTCGGAACTTCCCTCTTTCCATTATTAGTGCTATTCAAAAACACAACTCATGTCCATAGGTACTAGATGAATGACCATTTAATAAAAAATGACTATAAATAATCATCTTCACAGGCAGTAACACAGGGACTATCAGTTATTCTTGAAACAACTAACAACCATACCACATGCCACAAGAAGAGGATTAAACTAGCTACATTAACTCTCCCATTCATAATTACCTCTAATGTTCGTGACCCAAAGCCTTACGGTGCGATCCCGTGAGGCTGAGGCCATTAAGTTCCCACTTGGTGAGAAGCAGACATCATAAACGGAGTCAGAGTGACCCACAAATCTGTAAAGGATATTCATTTTTAGAATCTATGTTAGGTTTTCCTTTTGGAAACTCATCCTACTGATTTGCATTAGGTATTATATTCACAGAAACAAAATAATGAGCTCTTTTATGGCTATACATTGAGTTTCTTCTTCTTCTTATGAGCAATACCTACTAAAAACATGAGTAAAATTGTATAGCATACTAATCAGACCTCTCATTACATGAAGTACACCCACATAATATCGATCCCCTCTACCACCTAAAATACCTAATATCACACGTCTCACTTCCCTCAAAACGCAGTTAGAAATTGTGACAAAGTAAAAGTCGAAAAGCATCCCAACCTGTACGCTCGAATTTGCTGCTTGAAGTTCCAGACCATGACCGTGTGGTCCAGGGAAGACGAAACCAGCTGCTTGCCGTTTGGGCTGAAGTCGAGAGCTGTGACGACATCCCTGTGCCCACGGAAGTGTCTCTCTAGGGTGGGGTCTTCGCTGCTCATTTTGTGTGCTTTTCTGGAAGAAAAAAGGAAAAGTCAGGTCTCTACTACAATATGAATAAATGTTTTATAAAGTATTGTAAAAAATTTGTTAAAATATGTAGATAGTTCAGAGTGTGTCCCTAATATTCGCAATTTCCTTATATATATAAACATGTGTGTGTGTGTGTGTGTGTGTGTGTGTGTGTGTGTGTGTGTGTGTGTGTGTGTGTGTGTGTGTGTGTGTGTGTGTGTGTGTGTGTGTGTGTGTGTGTGTGTGTGTGTGTGTGTGTGTGTGTGTGTGTGTGTGTGTGTGTGTGTGTGTGTGTGTGTGTGTGTGTGTGTGTGTGCATGTGCGTGTGCGTGAGTGTTAATCTTTACAGTAATTTCCACTTAGTAAAGTAATTCCCACTTATATGCAAGAATTCTAAAGGTGAATACATGATTCACATGATCATTATATGTATTTCCTACTGTTGACGCAACATTATATTCTTGTACATTTACCACAGAAATATACCAAGCTAAAGTTAACTAACACTGAGAATAAAAAGTATTCCAAGATTTCAAAAGATCTGAACAATTTTTTTTTTTTTTTTGTAACAAATGTAAAATGTACAGTAATGTGACATTGAACCATAATATATTAGTGAAAGTTATATAAATAGGTCAAAATGTACATCAAAATTTTATTTAATTCATATACTCTCATGAGCATATTGTCTTAAAATTTAAAATACCCTAATGGAAAACTGGATAGCAAGGCTCGTAAAATAGACAAATAAATACTCCAAACAAAATATAAACATAAATAAATGAATAATATATCATCAACTGTACACATTAAGGGTACAGCAAATCATAACACATTAACCAATAAAGATATGAATAATCCCAAAAAACAATGTAAAGGCAAAATGAATTAGAAAGAATATGTGAAAGATTGGTAAAAAAGGAGAGAATAACTCGATAACTACTTCCTTAGCAGCGTCCATAAGAACACAAGATGATTAAATCACTGACTTGAATTCCAGTGCATTGAATCTAGAACAAAAAGAACTTATACTTAACTTAAACAATCCCTCTTGAGAGGTACAAAAATCAATATCTTTCTATGGTTTTCTGTTGCTTATGTGAGATTAAAGAATAAAGATGCAGTATATGATAGGAAGACACCTGTGCATCCATCACTAGCTCGTCGGCGCTCCGGTAGAGGCCTAAATAATTCCAAAAAGTTCCGATCACATAAACGTCCTTTGTGATTCAACATTAAATAAGAAACCAGTCTAGACTCTATCTCGCCAGAATATAAAGGGCAAAGATTTACTGGCCAATGCATATGTATAGAGAGATCGCTTGACACCGAGCCTCCATCAGACTGGACTTCATACTGTATGCTTTCCGTCACAGATCACATCAAGTTTCATGTGGATTTTGATAGAATACAGCCAATGAAATTTTGCAAAGGAAGTCTCATTTAGAATGTCACTGTGACGTTGTTTTTTAAAATATTAAACCACATTTGTAGTTACTGAATGTACTACAACTGAGACTGATGGTGATAACAGGTATGCTAATAACAATCATGTTTTGCAAAAGTGTGACTAAAACAACTCTACAATACATAAACAATACATCAAAGTAAATACTAAAATAACAAACTAGACCCATGATTTTTTTATCTTTGCCTATTATTTAAACTTTGAAATTAACAGCTGACCGTTTTCGAGTTCGTATTATCACACAATACGGTAATATAACGATATATTTCTATCATACTCCATCTACAGAACAAATATAATATATCTATTCAACCCACCTACGCTGCCGAGCCCAACTCATAAAACATAACTAATAATCAGCCAAAAATTATTACAAAACATTTCGAAAAATTCAAAACTTCAGAGACTCCGGGAAACCTAACGTCTAAATCTTCCTTATTTTCAACAATAAAAACATCTCAAACAAACGAAAATATCTCCAACGTGATCTCCAAGATAAATAAAATCCCTGAAATAAATAAATATATGAAGTTATGTGCTATTTCTTACTTAAATAACGAAGAGAGTAGCGGTTGGTCCTCGTGCGCCGAAGAAGCCTTTTGTTTATGTTTACAATTTCGAATTTCCCGCCACGTGATCCCGGTCGGTGGCGGGAAATTCAAACTGAGGGGAAAGTTATGTAATAATAACGATGGGGATTATGGTGGTGATGGTGAGGATGATGGTATTAATGATGGTGGGGAGGGTGGTGATATTGATGGTAACAGTAGTAATACTATTGATATTAATAGTAATGGTGATGATAACAATAATAATAATACTGATAACAGTGATAACAATCATTGCTATCCTTATTATCATCGCTACTACTATCATCAATATAATCATGGCAAAACTGATATTTATGCATATAATAATAATAACATCAATAATGATGATGATGAAAGTCATGATAATAATAAGAATAATAATGATCATAATGATAATAACAACAACAATTATAACAATAATCATGATAATGCTAATTTCAATGATGATAACAATAATAATAATACAGATAATAATGATGATGATAATGATATTAATAACAATAATAATGACCATAATGATAATAATAATAACGATAGTGAACTAATCATACAACCAGTCATGATAAGACTGAAAATATAATAATCATCAAGTTATATGCAATCACATATACCTTGATAATTAATAATTCTTACATTCACCATAATCATTACTATTGCTACCCTTCTAATTGCCAAAATTATTATAATAGCCGGAATCACAAAGAAAATATATAAAGAGTTTAATGCAATGGCTCTCGGTCCTAACTTTGCCATGGAAAGAACAAGAACCAGAGGCACCGTGGAATCGTTAATTTTAGATTCATTCTGTGGGGATACGGAGAGGAAAATATATCATTTTGATTAAGAAAGAGATTCGGCCAACAAACGCTTTGCATTTATTCTGATATGATGTTTTGTAATAGAAGTAGGATCGTCCGGAGCATAAAAAATATAATGTGCATAAAAATATAAGTGTTCCCAAAACTTCTTGTTCTGTTTGAATGAACTGACCTACATATTGCCCACAAGGCAACTTTTGTTTGACAAATGAGCAATCCGTTGCGAAAGGTTATTCAAGTACTATACACCAATGTGGTTATGTGATCGCTCCGTCGACTCGTGGTTTTACACGACCTAGAAAAGCCACAGCAATATGTCAACTGTTGGTTCTCACTAATAAACATGTCGAATAAAGAAATCGTATAATTTCATGT
>NW_028234429.1:21070951-21075951 GCF_977035675.1 Penaeus japonicus | reverse complement strand
ACCCCCACCCCCACCCCCCCCCCCCCCCCCCCCCACCCCCCCCCACCCCCCCCTCCCCCCCCCACCTCCCCCCCCCCCCCCACCCCCCCCCCCCCCCCCCCCCCCCCTCCCCCCCCACCCACCCCTCCCCCACCCCCCTCCCCCCCCCCCTCCCCCCCCCCCCCCCCCCCCCCCCCCCCCCCCCCTCCCCTCCTCCCCCCCCCAACCCCCCCCCACCCACCCCACCCCCCCTCCCCCACCCCCCCTCCCCCCCCCCCCCACACCCCCCCCCCCCCCCCCCCTCCCCCCCCACCCCCCTCCCCCCCCACCCCCACCCCCTCCCCCCCCCCCCTCCCCCACCCCCACCCTCCCCCCCCACCTCCCCCCCCCCCCCCCCCCTCCCCCCCCCCCCCCCCCCCTCCCCCCCCCCCCCCCCCCCCCCACCCCCCCCCCCCACCCCCCCCCCCCCCCCCCCCCCACCCCTCCCCCCCCCCCCTCACCCCCCACCCCCCCCCCCCCCCTACCCCCCCCCCCCCCCCCCCCCCCCCCCCCCCCCCCCCCCCCCCCCTCCCCCCCCCCCCTCTCTCCCCCCCCCCTCCCCCCCCCCCCCCCCTCCCCTCCTCTCTCTCCCCCTCCTCCTCCTCCCCCCCCCCCCCCCCCTCCACCCCCCCCCACCCCCCCCCCCACCCCCGCCCCCCCTCCACCCCCCCCCCCTCCCCCCCCCCTCCCCCCTCCCCCCCCCACTCCCCCCCCCCCCCCCCTCCCCCCCCCCCCCCCCCCCCCCCCCCCCCCCCCCCCCCCCTCCCCCCCCCCCCCCCCCCCCCCCCCCCTCCCCCCCCCCCCCCTCCCCCCCCCCTCCCCCCCCCCCCCACCCCCCCTCCCCCCCCCCCCCCCCCCCCCCCCCCCCACCCCTCCCCCCCCCCCTCCACCCCCCCCCCCCCCCCCCCCCCTCCCCCCACTCCCCCCCCCCCCCCCCCTCCCCCCCCCCCCCCCCCCCCCCCCCCCCCCCCCCCCCCCCCCCCCCCCCCCCCTCCCCACCCCCACCCCTCCCCCCCCCCCCCCCCCAACCCCACCCCCCCCCCCCCCCCCACCCCCCCCCCCCCCCCTCCCCCTCCCCCCCCCCCCCCCCCCCTCCCCCACCCCCCACCCCCCCCCCCCCCCCCCCCCACCTCCCCCACCCCCCCCCCCCACCCCCCCCCCCCCCCCCCCCCCCCCACCCCCCCCCCCCCTCCCACCCCCCCCCCCCCCACCCCCCCCCCCCCCCCCCCTCCACCCCCCCCCCCCCCCCCCCCCCCCCCCCCCCACCCCCCCCCCCCCCCCCCACCCCCCCCACCCCACCCCCCCCCCCCCCCCCCCACCCCCCCCTCCACCCCCCCCCCCCCACCCCCCCCCCCCCCCCCCCCCCCCCCCCCCCACCCCCCTCCCCCCCCCCCCCCCCCCCCCCCCCCCCCCCCCACCCCCACCCCCTCCCCCCCCTCCCCCCCCCCCCCCTCCCCCTCCCCCTCCCCCTTCACCACCCCCTCCCCCTCCCCCTCCCCCTCCTCCTCCTCCAGAGACTTCCCGTCCCACCTGAAAGACGAGTTCCTGTGGCGATGTGTTCGAAGGAACCGGAGACTCAGAACGGCGTGTGTGAAATAAGGACCTTTGGCTACGATCCTGCGCCTTCAGGTATCCTTGTTATTGTTATTGTTAGTTGTTATTTGTTGTTGTTGTTACATTGATATTTTCCTGGTTATTTACTGTTGCTGTTATCATGATTATTGTTATTATTATTGTAATTGTCATTATAAATATTGGTTGTAGTAATGCCATTATTGTCATTATTTGTGTTTGTATCATTCTTGTTATGGTTATGATCATTATTATGATCTTTATCATTATTGTTATTATTATCATTTTTTTATCATTATTATTATTATCATCATCATTAATGTTATTATTATAATTGTCATTATCATTAACATTACTATTTTCATCCATAATATTATCACTATTATCATCATTATCATTAATATCATTATCGTTATTATTATCATCAATATTATCTGTATTGCTGCTATTATTTTACCATCATCATTATCAATATCATTATTGTTACTATTTCTGTTAGCACAACCATCATTGTTATCACTATCTTTTATCACCATTATCATTATTATTATCATTATCATAATTAATATCATCAGTATAATTACCATTTATTATCATTGTTATTATTATCATTATCACTATTATTATTACCATCTTTACTACTATCATTACCATCATCATTATTCTCATCATTACCATCATCATTATTATCATTACCATCATCATTATTATCATTACCATCATCATTATTATCATTACCATCATCATTATTATCATTACCATCATCATTATTCTCATCATTACCATCATCATTATTATCATTACCATCATCATTATTATCATTACCATCATCATTATTATCATTACCATCATCATTATTATCATTACCATCATCATTATTATCATTACCATCATTATTATCCTCATTACCATCGTCATTACCATCTTTACTACTATCATTACCATCATCATTATTATCATTACCATCATCATTATTATAATCATTACCATCATTATTATTATCATCATTATCATCATCAATTCCATCATCATTTTAATAATTATCTTCAGGTTTTGGATCAACAACTTCCGGTGAGTGTTACGTCATCTTGATTTTCTTGTTTATCGTCATTTTTTTGACATCGATATATTTTTTGGTTGATTTCGTTTCAAGATAAATGCTCTTGTTCCCTCAAAATGATAAGAAATTACTCTACGCACATATACGCACATATTTGTATACACATATATAATGATAATGATGATGATTATGATGATGATGATAATGATGATAATAATAATAATAATGATAATAATAATGATGATAATAATAATGATAATAGAATGATAATGATAATAATAATGATAATGATAATAATAATAATAATTACATAATGATAATAATAATAATAATTACATAATGATAATAATAATAATAAAAATAATAATTACATAATATTAATAATAATGACAGTGATAGTAATAATAACGATGATAATATCAATGACAATGATGATAAAAACAATGATCATGATAATGATAACAATGTTGATGATATAGATAGTGATAATGATAATAATGATAATGACAATAATGATAATAAACGAAATTATAGAAATAATAGCAAAAGCAAAGAAAATAATAATCTAACGATAACAATGATAATGATAATGAAACTACTACTAATAATAATACTTATAATAATAAAAACATTGATAATGATGATGACATTAATAATAATAGTAATAATAATGGTAATGATTATAATGAAAACAGTAATGTAAATAATGGTAATGATAACAATACTACTCTTACTGCTGATAATGGTAATGTAATAACGATAATAATGACAATGATAGTTATATTAATAATGATAATAACAATGATAATGGGGATGATAATAACGATCATGATAATAATAATGAGATTATAATAATGATAATGATAACACTAATAATAGTAATAATGCTAATGAAAATATAATGATAATGGTAAAAGTAGTAATAACAAAGATAATGATAATAATAATAATGACAATGTTTGCAACACCAATGATCGTATGATAAAACTAGTAATAGTGACCCTAATTACATTGAAACTTGATAGCAATTACAATGACATAACCCAAAACGATGAAAAAAAAGAAGAAAAAGAAAAGAAAAGAAAAACAACAGCAATAACTCACAAAACAAGAATGACAAGATTCCTTCCGGGTTTTCCTTCCTCTCAAGGTCACTCTCTCCGTCTTGCACGAATGTATTCCTTAGAAAAAGTCTACCTTTTATTTATTTTATTTGTTGTATAGATATTAATGTCCTTTTTTCCCGCTTCCGGCACCGTATGGTAAACATCACTTGAATTTTTGCGAGTTTTATCAACGTGTTTTTTTTTTTTTTTTTTTTTTTTTTTTTTTTTTTGGGGGGGGGGGTTGGTCACGATATATAAAAAGTATCGTTTTATATCTAAGTGATCGCTTCATTTCCTAACGATTGGTTTATATCAATGATCGTTTTGATGTCTCAGCGATCGCTTCATTTCCTAACGATCGATTTATATCAATGATCGTTTTGATGTCTCACTGATCGCTTCATTTCCTAACGATCGATTTATATCAACGATCGTTTTGATGTCTCACTGATCGCTTCATTTCCTAACGATCGATTTATATCAACGATCGTTCTGCATCACAACGATCGTTTCGAGGATGTAAATACACGAGCGCGATGGAAGCGGGTCAGCTGGTGGTGGACTGAAAGAAAGGCGCTAAATCCAGGTCAAGTTCTCGATATCTTGGACGAGTAATCTTTTAAAGACAAGGAAGGTGAAGTTTACATTGATGTCAAATGTCAAATGTGCAAAAAGAGAGAAAAAAATATAGATATATTCAAAGGATTCAAGGACAAATTGGCGTCACACAGGAAATTAATTGTGGTGAAATAAAGTATGCGAGTTCCTCTTTACTTTCTTTCGTTTCTGATTTTATTTCTTAATTCGATTTGGGATTTATTGCTGATGAAATAAGACTTTATCATGAATGTGTTGATATCGTATGAAATATTCATATGTTGTTATGGTATGTCAATCTACTCGTGTATTAAGTCTGGCGTAACGAGATTTGCATGACCAGCAATCTTCTCGCCCCGTTTCATAATTAGCAATTACCACATAACGAGCTAGTGACTCCCCTCCCTCATCTCTTTCTTCATATGTAACTGCACGACTCAAACCTTTGACAAAAGCCTCACACCTATGAACACAGCCTCCAAAGACCTTTCAATCCTTTGGAAAGGTTTCTAGAGAGTTTCTCAATGTTGGAGAGGTCTTAGCGCTTCGTCCTTATTATGATACTGGTTCATCTCTTCTCAGTGAGGTCATTGAAGGGTATCTTTTTTTCTTTCTTTCTCTGTTTTTCTTTTTTTCTGTCTCTCTGT
>NW_028234429.1:21058451-21060951 GCF_977035675.1 Penaeus japonicus | reverse complement strand
GGAGGGAGAGGAGGGAGGGAGAGAGAAGTGTCTCCGAACATCAACCGCAAGTGAATTATAATTACTACAATACCCATTTTGGAAAACCATGACTCATTCAAGTTGAAAGAAGATTCATTTCATCATCACAAGAAAAGAAAGAAAGAAAATATATATATATATATATATATATATATATATATATATATATATATATTTTTTTTTTTTTTTTTTTTTTTTTTTTTTTTTTTTTTTTAGTTCATAAGAGCACATAACCTTTTTTTTTCCTTTTTTTGTTTTAGTTCATAAGAGTACATAAACTTTTATTCTTATTCTTATTATTTTTTTTTGCTTGATCTTGCTTCATCGTGCTTGTGTGACCCCTTGCAAATGTCGTACGTGAATTGCAAACGACAAATAGATTCTTATTTCTGGGTAAATTGCATGGGTGTGACGGGCATTCAGCGGGTAGGAGGCGGGCACATGGAGGGCATGAAGCGGGCACATGGAGGGCAGGAGACAGTCACATGGAAGGCATAAAGCGGGCACATGGAGGGCATGAGGTGAGCACATGGAGGGCATGAGGCGGACACATAGAGGACATGAGGCGGGTACATGGAGGGCATGAGGCGAGCACATGGAGGGCAGGAGACAGTCACATGGAAGGCATAAAGCGGGCACATGGAGGGCATGAGGCGGGCACATGGAGGGCAGGAGACAGTCACATGGAAGGCATAAAGCGGGCACATGGAGGGCATGAGGCGAGCACATGGAAGGCAGGAGACAGTCACATGGAAGGCATAAAGCGGGCACATGGAGGGCATGAGGCGGGCACATGGAGGGCAGGAGACAGTCACATGGAAGGCATAAAGCGGGCACATGGAGGGCATGAGGCGGGTACATGGAGGGCATGAGGCGGACACATAGAGGACATGAGGCGGGTACATGGAAGGCAGGAGGCAATCACATGGAAGGCATGAGGCGAGCACATAGACGGCATGAGGCGAGCACATAGTTGGCAAGGAGTATGATGTGAGTTTATAGCGAGGGGAGTGTAAAAAGCGTGAAAGGTGTGACTCGTGACAGATGCTTATCAGCAACATAGCTTGTGACGCTTTTATGTGGCTTACTATCATGTTATGTCTGTCTGTTTCATATCATCTTCTTATTTCCCTCAGTCTCTTGGTGTATTCCTGTATCTGTGCGTTTCTCTTTCTCTATATTTTTCCCGTCTCTCCTTATCTATGTGTCACTATCTCTGCCGTTGTCGCTAGGTACCTGCGTTTCTCTCTGCCTTTGTCTGAGTCTGCTTATCTATCTATCTATCTATATATATATATATATATATATATATATATATATATATATATATATATATATATATATATATATATGATTATCGTTTATTCTAACTCTTTCTCTTATCTTTATATATATTCATTTACTTATCAATTCAGATATCTTCCTCTTTATGTAAGAATCTATACTCATATTTATCTGTTATTCACGTTCTTTCACTTTCGCTTTTCATAAGATTTGAAAACTTGATTGAATAACAAGTCACTTCATCTCGTTCGACTTACGATCACTTATCTATTTATCAATTCCTCTATCTATCCATCTCTATCACTTTTTCATTCATCAATTCCTCTATCTCTCCATCTCTATCACTTATTTATTCATCAATTCCTCTATCTATCCATCTTTATCACTTTTTCATTCATCAATTCCTCTATCTCTCCATCTCTATCACTTATTTATTCATCAATTCCTCTATCTATCCATCTCTATCAATTATCTATATATCAATTCCTCTATCTATCCATCTCTATCACTTTTTCATTCATCAATTCCTCTATCTCTCCATCTCTATCACTTATTTATTCATCAATTTCTCTATCTATCCATCTCTATCACTTTTTCATTCATCAATTCCTCTATCTCTCCATCTCTATCACTTATTTATTCATCAATTTCTCTATCTATCCATCTCTATCACTTATTTATTAATCAATTCCTCTATCTATCCATCTCTATCATTTATCTATTCATCAATTCATCTATCTATCCATCTCTCTCACTATCTATGCACGTCTACGTCTAGTATTCTTACTATGTCACTCTTTCACCCTCCCTCTCGTTCGTTGTGCCGATTGGTGAGTAAGCATGAATGAGAATGAGGAATCGCTGTTCATTTCATCGTGTGGGAAAGGACTCGACTCTCTCTCTCTCTCTCTCTCTCTCTCTCTCTCTCTCTCCCTCTCTCTCTCTCTCTCTCTCTCTCTCTCTCTCTCTCTCTCTCTCTCTCTCTCTCTCTCTCTCTCTCTCTCTCTCTCTCTCTCCTCTCCCTCCTCTACCTCCTCTCCCTCCTCTCCCTCCCCTTAACCCCTCCCTCCACCTCCTTCCTCTCCCTCCCCTTAACCCCTCCCTCCACCTCCTTCCTCTCCCTCCACCTCCCTCCTCTCTCTCTCTCCCTCCTCTCCCTCCCCTTAACCCCTCCCTCCACCTCCCTCCTCTCCCT
>NW_028234429.1:21040951-21043451 GCF_977035675.1 Penaeus japonicus | reverse complement strand
CGCGTGAGGGTGCGTGCGCGGAATAATGATCTTTTGAACACGTCACCGCTCGCCGCTTCTTCTTCTTCTTGTTTTTCCTCTTCTTCTCATCTCGACTTTCACTTCGGCGTCACTCTCATCCGTTATTCAATAAGCGATCGTTCGAGTAATCCTTTATACAACATTCACTTGTTACACATAACCTCCACTCTCTCTCCTCTCGGTGCCTCGGCCAACTTCCCCCGCACCCCCCTCCTCCTCCTCCTCCTCCTCCTCCTCCTCCTCCTCCTCCTCCTCCTCCTCCTCCTCCTCCTCCTCCTCCTCCTCCTCCTCCCCCGCCCCCAATCTCTCTCTCTCTCTCTCTCTCTCTCTCTCTCTCTCTCTCTCTCTCTCTCTCTCTCCTCCCCCTTTCTTCTCCCTACCCCCTCCCCGCCCCCCTAATCTCTCTCTCTCTCTCTCTCTCTCTCCTCCTCTCGCCCCATCCTTCTCCCTACCCCCTCACCGCCTCCCCCCCTCTCTCTCTCCTCGTCTCGCCCCTTCCTTCTCCCTACCCCCTCCCCGGCCCCCTAATCTCTCTCTCTCTCTCTCTCTCTCTCTCTCCTCCTCCTCCTCTCGCCCCTTTCTTCCTCCTTACCCCCTCACCGCCCCCCCCCCCTCTCTCTCTCTCTCTCTCTCTCTCTCTCTCTCCTCCTCCTCTCGCCCCTTTCTTCCTCCTTACCCCCTCCCCGCCCCCCCCCCTCTCTCTCTCTCTCTCTCTCTCTCTCTCTCTCTCTCCTCTCTCTCTCTCTCTCTCTCTCTCTCTCTCTCTCTCTCTCTCTCTCTCTCTCTCTCTCTCTCTCTCTCTCTCCTCTCCTCGCCCCTTCCTTCTCCCTACCCCCTTCCCGCCCCCCTAATCACTCTCAATCTCACTCTCTCTCTCCACCCCCCGCCCCTTCCTTCTCCCTACCCCCTCCCCGCCCCCCTCCATTCACTTCACTTTCATCTGAAGGTCATGTGAGGGAGCGATGACCCACCCCGTTAGTGCAACTAACTCTGGGTCTTGTGCGCACTCACAGGCACTAGTACCCTTCACTATCCCTGCGGTGCAATGGGTCAAGTTGTTGTTGTTGTTGTTGTGTTTTACTGTTGATGTTCTCTATCGATCTATTTTGGATATGAATATACTTCGTTTGCGATGGTTATGAATTGTCAGGTTATCATGTTTTGTTTTCATGGGATTTATTTATGCAAGATGGTAATGAATGAATTAAACTGTTATAAAACTCATCATGGCACCGTAGTATATACAAACATCGTATTTAATCTACAGTGCCATTCATATTTCCAGGAGGTGAAAGAATAATACAATAATCTACCACACATGGCTATTTATTTCCCATTCATTCAAATCTACGAACTGAAATATCCCGAAAAAAAAACTTAACTTATGAATGATGAAAGACCCACTCGCTTCCAGACTCTCACTTGTCTCTCGACCTACATCCTCGTGATTTTAAAAGAGTTCGTTATACCCGGGCCAGTTTTTATGGGACTTGAAAGTAAAGATGCCCTGGATCTTGCGTAACCCCCCCTCCCCCCTTCCCTCCTCCCTTCGCCTCCCCTCCCCCCCTCCCCCCCACTATTGCGAAAAGGGCGATACTTCTATGAAAAGTGAAGTACTGGCATCAACATGGAGTGGATTCATGTGGGAACGTTTGCTATGTGATGCTCGTGACGTCATTTGCAAAAAAAGAGCATTGAAGAGAATATTTATTGATTGTTGTTGTTATGACTTTCCGTATTTATGTTTCTCAAAAGATGAATAAAAAATTGAGAGATTTATCTATTTACGCACATTCTCCCTGTGGTAAGGTAATGACACATCTTCACACAGTAATAA
Source organism: Penaeus japonicus (assembly GCF_977035675.1). Lineage (NCBI taxonomy): Eukaryota > Metazoa > Arthropoda > Malacostraca > Decapoda > Penaeidae > Penaeus > Penaeus japonicus. Next base: position 21,041,593 of record NW_028234429.1, on the reverse strand, counting down.
TCTATAATTATAGAATTTTCATTACCAAATCCCGATAATAAAAGAAAAAAAAAAAACACATCTTCCTCGCGTTGCCTAATTATCAATATTCCATCTCAAAATAAACTCAAACCCTAATTTTCCCCAATACGTTCCAAATAAAGACGACAAATCACACGCTAACACGCCCTCTTTTTTTTCTCTCTCTCTCCAGGTAATCATCTTTTGCGCTGTGGTCACCGTGGCAATGGCGGCGAAGCTCGGAACCCTCAGCAACTTGGTAGAGGAAACCACCACCACGACAGAGGTATGGATGAGAAGAAAGAGAGAGAGAAAAAGAAAAGAAAAATCATCTCTTTTAGATTTGTTTTTAATGTCGTTATGAAGGATTGGTAACATATCGTGGGCATTATCGTTGGTATTGTTATGATCACCATAATTGTTATTTATTGTGATCGCCATAGCTGGTTATTATCAATCATCATCAGCAGTATCATCATCACCATCACTACCGCTATCTCCACCACCGTCATCCCTTCATCGGTACTCACCCCCCCCCCTCTCCTCCTCCCCCCTTAGCCCCCCAAGCCCTACAGCTTCGGCTTCGAAGTTCGCGACGACAACACGACCAACTACCACAACCGCGCCGAGGCTGCCGGTGAC
>NW_028234429.1:21033451-21035951 GCF_977035675.1 Penaeus japonicus | reverse complement strand
GACAGAGAGACAGAGACAGAGACAGAGACAGAGAGAGAGAGAGAGAGACAGAGACAGAGACAGAGACAGAGAGAGAGAGAGAGAGACAGAGAGAGAGAGGGAGAGCGAGAGAGAGAGAGAGAAAGAGAGAGACATGTGTATATATAGAGAGATAGCTAAATCGATTCACAGATGTAACTGGATAGCTTAATAAATAGATATATCAAGATATATACACTTACATATATTATTCCTTATTACTAACACACACACACACCCTGACACACACACACACACACACACACACACACACACACACACACACACACACACACACACACACACACACACACACACACACACACACACACACACACACACACACCAGCCCCCCCCCCCACCCCCAAACACACACACATACACACACAAAATACATTCGTTTCCAGTTAATTTACCAAACCTTCCACAAAGAAAGTACTTCAGAGACACCAAACTTATGAATACCTGTTTTCTGGTATCACGAGAACGAACCTCTCACGATGCAGTTTAACAACTTTTAAATTATTATTTTTTATAGAAAGGTCTTCTTTCACTCGGGATTTTCTTTTCTTTTTATGTGCGTATGTTCTCCGTCGGACAATCTTTAATTATTTTCCATTTTTCATGACTGAGGTAATTGGTAAGGAAGAGCAAAAAGTCATTTTTTTAATGTATGGGAGAAATATGGGCTTAGGTTATATGTATCATTAGAAGGTGGAGTCTTAGTCATTCCATATTTTCTATTTTTTCTCTAAATCTTGTACATGTTGAGTTAATTCTCTCTAAACTTTCTATTTCCCAAATGCCCTTTCGTTTTTCATCAATAAGCCCCTTAAAAATTGTGATTCTTCAAAGATCAATTGAAATATGAGGATAAGAAAGAAACATTTGCATTATTACTATAATCTTCAATCCAAAATTTTCTGCTATTAATCACACTCGTATATATAAAAAAAAAAAAATCCAATTTCGTTACAAATCCATTTCAGTCTCCAAATATCTCAAGGACTGCAGGAACACCAAGAAAAACATGTATAAATAGAATAGATTCATATATTTAGGATGACATCTGAATTTACACAAATCCAACAATACATCCTCATTCCACAAAAACAAATGATAAACAACTGAATACTGAATGCCAGGAGCAACATACAACCAACTTTACAAACCACTTTCCTCTACTATTTACACGGGGAAATACACTCGCACACTCACAGAAGGAATAGAAAACCGATGACATTAAATCTTCATCAGTTTTCAAAAGCAATCTAAGTACAGAATCAAAGCATAATGTAATAAATTTATTAACATATCACATACTGAAAAAAAGTATTTCAATATTCTCATCTTTAAAAAAAATATATGGAAAGAAAACTAAGTACAAAAATACAAATATCTATAATGCTGATCCATAATAATAATAATAATAATAATAATAATAATAATAATAATAATAATAATAACAATAACAAAAATAATAATATAAGTTAAACATCTTATTCACCAGCATTAACATCTACACGAGAAGTACAGGAAAAGTCGTCAGGTACTTTCGTTTCTAGAATATTCTTAATTTACTTTGGCAGAAAAAACTAGTAGGTTTGGCAAGTTTTACATAAAATCTTGCAAGATACATAAACAGGCCTTGGTTATTACTTTCGAGACAAAGGGAGGGAATATCTGAAGATTACTGTACACGAGTATTCATGTTTTATGCCCTTAACAATTACAAAAATAATTTATTGATATCTCAGACTATTTTTACAAAGCAAAGGCATAGATTTTCACTTTATTTATGTCTCTGTTTAATCCTTTTTCATGAGTTACAGAAGGGAATAATGGAAAGAGAGATCAAGAGAGAAAAAAAAAAGATAGAAGGTAAAAAATAAAATCTGGTTCTATACAAGGCTCATTCTGAAATGTGATATTTGTAAATGTACATAAAACTAGTGATTTGAAAGAGTGACTATCGCATCTACAATCCTAAATTGTTTTTATTCAATTAATTCATATTACTGTAAAATAAATGAATAAAATCTGCATAACCTGACAAATAACCACAAAATTCAATAACATTACAACAAAGGTGTACGTAGGAACAATGACCAAATACGGCAGTCGTAACACGAGGCACTTCTAGGGCTCTGTAAATACATCCTTTATCTAACGTTGGGCAAACAAGCCATTGGAAAGCCACAAAAGATATTAGAGCCTAAAAAAGATATAGAAAAAATATGAACAAAAATAATTTCCATTCTTGTTCATAGTCTTAAATTATATTAAATATTGTTACAATAGATCAATGGTATTATTTGAACTGGAGGAGGAGGAGGAGGAGGAGGAGGAGGAGGAGGAGGAGGAGGAGGGAGGAGGAGGAGGAGGAGGAGGAGGAGGGAGGAGGAGGAGGGGGGGAGGAGGGGGAGGAGGGGGAGGGGGGGAGGGAGGAGGAGGAGGGGGAGGAGGAGGGGGGAGGAGGAGG
>NW_028234429.1:21013451-21025951 GCF_977035675.1 Penaeus japonicus | reverse complement strand
TATAATATAATATATACATATACATATACATATACATATACATTATATATTATATATATATATATATTATATATATAGATAAAGAGAGAGAAGAGAGAGAGAGAGAGAGAAATAGAAGAGAGAGAGAGAGAGAAAGAGAGAGAAGAAGAGAAGAGACGAGAGAGAGAAAAGAGAGAGAAAAGCGTGGAGAGAGAAAGAGAGAAAGAGAAGAGAAGAGAGAGAGCGAGAGAGAGAGAGAGAGTGATTTCTTTTTTTCTTTTTCTTCTTCAAATTTTGGCAATCTCTATATAAATGTATATAGGAATGAGCATTTGTCCCACTTACTCCCACAAGAAAAAGGCTCGTCTACGAGCTCACCCTCGGACCCTTCGGGTCCTCGAGCTCGCATACTGCCACGGGGGGCTTGCCAGCCCCCTGATATATATATACTGTATATATATATATATATATATATATAATATATATATTATATATATATATATATATATATATATATACATATACATATATATATACATATATTATATATATATATATTATATATATATATATATAGAGAGAGAGAGAGAGAGAGAGAGAGAGAGAGAGATAGAGAGATGGAGAGAGAGAGAGAGAGGAGAGACGAGAGAGAAGAAGAGAAAGAGAGAGAGAGAGAGAGAAAGAAGAAAAAGAGAAAGAAAAGAGAAGAGAGAGAGAGAGAGAGAGAGAGAGAGAGAGAGAGAGAGAGAGAGAGAGAGAGAGAGAGAGAGAGAGAGAGAGAGAGAGAGAGAGAGAGAGAGAGAGTGATTTCTTTTTTTCTTTTTCTTCTTCAAATTTTGGCAATCTCTATATAAATGTATATAGGAATGAGCATTTGTCCCACTTACTCCCACAAGAAAAATGCTGATTACCATACACTTCAAATAATACAAATAATAATAAACACCAATTCATACCTCTGGAACCTCATGCACTACAAGGTTGACTGATGCAGGATCTACTGCGTCTGTGACAACTCCATCTGACGCTATGACACCTTCCATGTCTCCATCTATGACCATTTGTACCTGCTGTTTTCAAAGAAAATCAGTAAATCATATCATAAAAATAAAGAATGAAAGAAAAATAATAAAAAAATATTTACCTAGCATAATAATCAATAAAATAATGATTAATAATTAATAACAACAACAATAATGATCAATATTCAACAACATAACTTAATAACACCATGCCCTCGGGACTGCATCATGACCCAATAAAATGCAGCTGATTCAAAGCACCATTTCCTCCATCCCGAAACCCTCCTCACCTGCTGATCCACAACCATCGCGTGACCATCTGCGTTAATTATGATCTGTTGGTTGCCATGGCCGATCTGATAGCCTGCACTCTGCAAGGCATCCATCAAGGCTGAGATGTTGGCCTGCTCCATTGTCACTGTGTTGCTCTCATCCACCATCTGTTTCAAGTAGAAGGAAGGAAAAAGAGAATGATAAAAGTAGCTCATACAACTTGCATTGCACTTCAATCCTCACATTTCATAGATGCTTAAACAAGATGTGTCTTAAACTTATTCACATTCTGTTAAAATCTGTATATTCTGAAAAAACAAGGCTCAGAAACAATAATGGTTGACTTTTATTAAACAAAATCTGTGTAAAGATGTGAAAAAATGGCCTGCAGAAATGCCTATTTTGGATAGGACTTTTATAGGCAGATCTGCCTATTTCCACATTCAAAGGTTCCCCTTAGTACTCCAAAATGAAAGTTACCTTAATCTGTTCTATCTGTCCATGCTGGTTCATTATATGTGTTGCTTGAGCATGGTCTGGCGACACAACCTCGTATTCCCCGAGGTTCATCTGCCGTAGGTACTGAATACCTTCAATTCCAGCCATACTGTCTGTGAGATTTAAACAAATTAGAATTAGTATTAAGGATACTCATTATTCCTTAGGAAAAATTTCATTTGAAAATACCTTTTTATGAATCCTGAGAAAAGGAGGGACTCTAAAGCTGAACACTGTAATATATGTTTCACTTGTTTAATCTAAATCTTATTCATGGATAATAATACTTCTAACTCTCATTGAGTGTTTCCCAACTAGACAGCCTGCACAATGCAAAATCCTCTGATTATCCTACCACCATCATATTCACCTTTGGTCATTTGAGCTTGAGAAACAAGATTCACCGCCGTTGCAAGAAGATCAACTGAATTGATATCTTCACCACCTTCATTGGCTCCTGATGCCATCGAAGCATCCTGGTCAATCGCATAACCCATAGGTTCAGGACCTCCCACGGTTCCAATGATGATGCCTTCATCTCCCGCAGGCATAGCTGAATCCACAGAATGATCTTCCTCCTCTCCTTCCATCACTGGTTCTGTTATAGACCTGCACAAAGGAGGGAGAAAGGAAAAAGATTGAACAATCGGGTATATTTCAAGTCCAGGGAATTTTATTGTGGAATCCCTAACCATATAGAATTAGTAATACTGAAAATATGTTGGTTTCAAACTGCACTCACAAGATAAAACTATAAAAAAAACAGTCAGAAAAAATGTTATCTTTATCACATTTCTAAACGTCTTTACGCTCCTCTTCATCTTGCATCTTTACATTTCAGAGTCATGTCCTATAATAAAAGGTTCCCTTCTTTATATGAAAATTAGAGATATAAATCTTTCCTAAATCATAAATGAAAGTTGCTGGTAATAGACACGTTAAAAAGAAATACAATCATAACATGACATCCTCATACATCCTTAAAAAGAAGAAGAAGAAGAAGAAGAAGAAGAAGAAGACTGGTCTACTTACGGCCGTACAACAGCAGGATTCATTACAAGCTGCTGATTAACTTCAACAGGATTCTCTGCTGAAGTAACAGCAGAGGTACTTGCTTCTGATGGCAGTTTGGAGGTTTGTTCCTGGGTGATGAAAAATACATATCAATATTAGATTCTATATGTTTATATTATGGAATAAGCACTTAGTAAATAAACAATTGGTATAATTATCATAGAAATTATGTCCACCCTTTTTGTATCCTTTACATATATACACTCTATATTCACCTCCCTGACCTATAATCGTGCATACAACTGATAACCTTGAAACTTGACAATAAACAGTAATCTAAAAAGAATGTATCCCTCACCTTCTCATCTGGTTCCCCGCTGAGAGCGTCAAGGAGGTCCTCGTCCTCTGCTGGTGCTTCGATGTCCATATGGACTTGGCCGTCTGCATCGATGCGTTGGATCACCGTTGCTACAACTGGGACCTTATGGGTGAGGGGTTTCTTTTGTAGTAATAGTAACAATATTATAAATGTAATTTATCTTAGTCTTTAACAAGGAAGAGGAAAAGGAGGAGGAAGAGGAAGATAAAATGAAGGAAGGAGAGAAGGGAGAAAAGGGAAAGGAGGGAGAGGAAGAGGAGGAGGAGGAGGAGGAGGAGGAGGAGGAGGAGGAGGAGGAGGAGGAGGAGGAGAAAATGAAGGAGGGAGAGGAGGGAGAGGAGGGAGAGGAGGGAGAGGAGGGAGAGGGAGAGGAAGAGGAGGAGGAGGGGAAAACAAAAAAGTGAGAGGAAGAGGAGGAGAAAGAGAAGAAAATGAAAAAGGGAGAGGAGGGAGAGGAGGAGGAAGAAGAGAAACAGGCAGAAGAAGAGGAGGGGAGTGGTGGAATTAGAAGTAGGGAAGACTGTTAGCCATCTTCTAAAATAATAATAATAATAATAATAATAATAATAATAATAATAATAATAATAATAATAATAAAATAAAACAAAAATTAAGGAAGAGGTGCATGAAAAAGAGTTTGAAAAGGAAGGGAAAGAGGAGAATGAAGAAAATAAACAAAAAGAGGGTCAGTATGGTTCAATGGTTTACTGTAAATTAGGAAACAGAACATCCCATTCTCTTACCTTGATCTGTACAGCTTTAGTCCCACACTGCTGACTAGATACGGTAAACTTTCCGGCATTTCTCAATTCAGCCGCACTGGCTGGAACTAGCATCTGCGGAGGGTAACAGGGGATATTATTTACCCTTCTTGTTGACTATGTGCTATATACACACTTTACACTACTTTATTTATTTTTCATTTATTATTATTTTTTTTTTACTATTCTCATTCATTTCAAAGCCAAGTCCATTATATAAGATCTAAGTTATTCTACAAATTCCTATACAAACAAAAATGCAAATATCAACAATAACAATAAAAGAAAAGGAAAAAGTGGAGAAGAGGAGACAGCACGACTTACATGTTTACTTCCTAATGCAAACTGCACTTTGACGACAACAGGAACACCTTTGCTGGGCTTAAGAAGCGCAAACGGAGTTCTGCCGGCAGCAAGCGCCCTGTGCATAGCTTTTGTGTCTATGGGTTCTATCAAAATGCCACTCTTGACCTAATAAGGAAGAATAGTGTTAGGATTTATGTTGATTATCTAACAATAATAAATTAGCACAGTGAAGTGTTTTATATTCATATATGTTTATCATTAGGACACATGAAAAAAAAAAAAAAAATTCCATACTATTAACAACAATAAATATCAATAATAATTAACAAATACCATTAACAAAGAAAATATCAAAAGTCAATTCAGTGACAGTTCTCTCTAAACAAGCTGTTATACTGCAGAGTTCTAGAATGAAAATCAGCTTACCTGACTTTTGGGTTTGACTTTTCTTGGTCTTGCCAAAGGTTCATTACTGCCAATCTGGAGGAAAAAGGAAGTGATTGAGTCTCATATATTTTCAATGTACATAAGTGCTCAAGATGAAAATATATTTGAGCATTTTCTTAGATTAGAACACAACTGTCTGGCAATTCAACAACATACAATAAACAAAGAAGATACAGTTACCATGTAGAGAAGAAGAAGGAAAGAAAAAAGATTGCCAACAAAAAATCAAACAAAGATGTAAAAAACAAAACAGGCTTCTAATACGCAACCTCCTGGAACGTTCGATCTCCATTTGGTAGCTGAATAATTCTGACGTTTCCTATTTTTCTCTTCTTTAAAATCGCGTTGTTGTTTGACATCATGCGTGGTCCCGTTCCTGACAATATTCTTGAGCCGTGAGAATGTCTGACTCCATGCTTGTACTCTTCATGTTGTCTTAGCTGTGCTCTTCTGGCAAAAGCATGCTCGCAGTAATTGCATTTGTATTTATCCGCAATGTACTGGTAATTCTGCGTGCCGTCTGCGTGTGACTGAGAGAGAGTGAGAGAGAGATATGAAAGTTTATGTGGAGCTGCATATGTTGTTGATTTTGTAAATATTCACCAACAACTTTATTAAGAATAATATCATTGTCCATTCATATATCATGCATTCAAACACATGGATGTTAGAGAAGGCAGAGAAAGGAAGAAAATTTGTTAAGCTCTCTTAATAGAATATCATTAAAATAATGTAATGTCTGATTTCTTTACTGTGACAATTTTGTATTTCTGCAATCAAGTGTGCAATATGGCTCAACAAGGAGCTCCTTTACCTTTGCTTTGTGGCACTGGAGGTTCGATGACTGGTTGAACCCTCGGCCACAAATGTCACATTTGTAGGGTCTTTCGTTGGTGTGTGTGAAAAGGTGATTTTTAAGATTGCCTGAAAGTAAACAAATGTTTAAGTATCCAGTAAGGAGTATGAGGCGAGGAAGGTCTTAGAGAAGGAGACAAAATACACGGAAATAAAATCAGGAAAATAAAAGAGAAAAATGAAGACAATAAAATAAAAATACTTTAGACAGAATGGATATCATAAGAAACACATAAAAGTTACCATCAAAGAGAAGGTACAACTATGATAAAGGAAAAATTTCTAGACATACCCACAACTAGTATCCATTTTTCTTATACCATGAGGTATGTACTTACCCTTTTCGATCTCAGTGTGTGATGTACATTTATGAAAAAAATTATAAACTCTCTGTGTATCATTTGATGAAAATCAAAACATTGGATTTACACAAAGGTTAACCTGTGGCTCATTTACATATGTTAAATATTCTTGTAAGCAATGTCTCACACACCATTCCACTAACCCAAGTTTGCAAAATTTGACAGAAGTAAAAACCATTAAAAGAAAAGAAAAGAAAAAGAAAAAGAAGAAAAAGAAGAAGAACAAAAACAAAACAAAAACAAGATGAACATTGGAAATTATACCAGCCTTCTTCTGGGGGACTTTGATAAGCTCACCTTTTTGATGGAATGCCTTGCCACACACATGACATCTGTGCTGCTTTTCTTCTGTGTGGGTTTTCTTGTGGGATATTAGGGTGGAGACACGGCTAAACGTCTTCTGGCAGATGTCGCAGACGTACGGCCTTGACTGTGAAAGGAAAGCAATCAAATGGCTGGCTTAAAATATATGTATAGTCTATCTATGTAGGAGAAACATTAATGATAAATAATTGATATCTATCATTTCAAATACACTCTAAACTGATATCCTCTATATCTAAAACATCTTGCATATTACCTAGAATATTGTTAGGCTATGATATTGAGATAAACACTGTAATAAAATATATATATAAATATATAAAATTAAGACCCTTAACAAAAATAATCATAACTGATGACAAAATTATCATTGTAAGAAAAAAGAATGATAATACCAATAACAACATTAATAATAGAAATACCAGCAGAAAAATCATAATCAAAAGAAAAAAAAAAAAAAGATAGTGACAGTGACAGCAATTATGATTATAATCAATCCCATATTCATTATGATAATCATACACATAAATAAAAGAATAATCATAATAATAATAACAACTTTAACAAAACCCAATAATAACAATAACAACATCATCCACACCGACACTCGAGAGAAACCCGAGGAAAAGCCATACCTCCGAGTGCGTGGCTTTGTGCTGCGAGAGAGTGGACATCTGGCGAAAGGCTTTCCCACACTGATTACACCTAAAGTTCCTCTCGTCTGTGTGCGTCGGTAAGTGCCGCATCAACGTGTACTGGTGCATAAACTCCTTACCGCCTATAGAGTGGGAGATTACAATAGTAGTTAATTATTCTTTTTGTAATTTTTTTTACATATAGATGAAAACCGTATGAGGAATACAACTTTTCCAATCTCATGTCCACTTTTGCTTCTATAAATCAGCAGAAACCATACAAACTAATATGTGTAGATGGGAAAATATGAAACAAAACTAAACAGCTGCAATAAGACGAAGCCTAATCTGGCAAGAAACCATTTTGGCTTTATTGTCTGATCGGGGGTATGGTTTGTTTTAAAATATCATAACATATTGTTTGTTTCTTATTGTTACTGTGTTTCATTTCATCTTTGTATGCATGTTATGTTTGTTTGTTTTATTCTCAGAAGAAATAAGCCAGTTTAACTTACAAAACTTTGCAAGATGTATTTAATGATATGATTCAAAAGAATTTTCAAATTTGCATATAAATTCTCAGCATATCCTTCAATTACACTTTTAAGCATATCATAAACAATAATATTCTAAGCATGAGTATATGGAAGTCTTCAACCTAAAAAATCAATCAATTACAGTTAACTAATGATTTATGGCAATTCATAAAACATTTGTCAATTCTTCAGACTGCCTTTTTATTCAATTTTCTTCTCCAATTTTAAGTTTGATTCATAGAATCAGAAGGTAAGAAGAGAGACCCATACTTACATATACCACACTCCCACACTTTGATGGTTTTTCCTTCTCTTTTCATGTACTTGACGAAATGCAGTCGACTTCTGGGGTCATCACGGTCTACTCTGGCGTACTTTGTTGGCCGCTCGTTACTCATAAATTCGCCTAAAGACAGTGGATCCTCCTTCTGCAAAGGGATATGCGAATGAGTAACCATTACTCATTGAGAAGAGATTATATACATGTGTACTGCTTAAAAAAGAACTTCTAATTGCAGAGCTACTTAATCAGTGGCAAATCACAATAAAGTATGAAGGATCACCATGAAGACATATCTAAATGCCAATGCAAATCAAATGCAACAGCATTTCAGACATTTCAAAAAAAAATTGTTTTTGGTCATTCTGGTCATAATTTTTCCAACATCACAAACAATGAAAAAATATGGCTGAAAATATCTATTAAAAAAAATAACAAGAAAAATGTAAAACAAAAAGTTCTTTTTTCTTCTTTCAATTTCACAAGGGTATTTTTTAGGTTAAAATTTTGTGCTGAAATCTTCATGAATTTTACTAGTTTGTAAAAAGAAGGTTGTCTCGAAATGTACTACTAAACTAATATGTGAAATGTTTTCATAGCAAATAAGATCAACATAATAAAAAAAATTATTCTTGTTACATCATACCTCTTCAGATGACTGTGATGCATCTTTCTTTCTTGGTGAGGATGCATTGACTCGAATTTGTATTGTAGCAGATTCCGCGTCCTCGGGTTCTTTTTTTATTCTCCTTAGCAGAGGATCCCTTAGGGCTGCCTCTTCATCTACTGGCGTCTCTTCAATGACCTATAAGTGAGACCTTTTAGAAATATGTTGTGTACTTCCACACCATGTGAGAGTGCATCATAAAATCAAATATCCAAACTGAATATTCAGGCATTTATTCCATACATCTTACCTCTGTAACATGTTCCTGAAGGTCATGAGCTCCTTCAAGTAATCTGCTATCCACGGCGATCACCTCCCCATCTGCGGAGAGAATGTGGGCCTTGCCATTTTCCGTTATTACTTGGCTTCCCGCGTGCAGAATGTTTCCTCTGCCATCTGTGGCAATGCTTCCATCATTCATGATAATGTGACTTGTTTCGTCTGTGATGATTTCACCCCCCGCGTCGGTAAAGATCTGACCATCGTTGCTGATTTCGTGCGTCATGATCTGCCCCGTATCTGTGCTGATGATGTGGCCGTCTTTGTGGGCGAAGATCTGTGACCCATCGGAAGCTGTGATGATCTGAGGGCCTCTATGGTCATCGCCCCTTTCAGTGGCTATGATGTGTGTGCCCTCTGAAGTGGTAATAATCTGTGTCATGGCCTCAGGGACGATCTGCTCTTCTGATTTAGCTGAGTGTATGGTGTGGGTCTGGTCTCCCGTGCTGCCGCTTTTTCTACTTCTGATGGTTGATTCTACATCATTGATGATGGTGACACTTTCCGTCGAAGTGATGATCTGTTGTCCGCTGTTGTCCTTATTTGTTACTGTAGCAATAATGTGACCTGCATCCTCTGGCTCCTCTGATATCATGGGCATACTGTCCACCACCGAAAAGTTCTCCACGACACCTTCCATTTTTTGTATTTGCTGAAAAGGAAAGAGAGATCAGTTTCCAATTTTATTTACTGACAATATCTTAACCCACACAGGACGGGTGGTACAGCATGTGTACCGCGCATTCAAAAGCCCAGTGGGCGGGCGGCACAGTATTGTGCCAGCCATTCAATTGATTTAGGCCTAATAATTCGAATGCCCCGGCATTTGGACATTCAAGGCTAGAATTCCCCCGTCGTGGATGGGTTAATATATGGTTTATTAACTAGGACTAGAATAACAATGTTTTTGAAAGAAGGCTTGATATATATATATTAAACCATATGATGCATGCTTAGCTATATAAGCAGATGGACAAAACAACAGGCTTTGATTAAATAGGATTTTCATTTCTCGATTACTGATAGATGTGATATATGTAATTCTAATTATTATTGAATCATACTAATCGGCCTTTGTGGGACCCTGAGCAGAATCTGTCTTGGCGAGGGGGGGGGGGGCACCCTCAATGTTTTGGTGCTGCCAATTTGTTTGATTTTTGTTAGTGCTTAATCATTTGCAAAGCTAATAATTGTGTGTGTGTGTGTGTGTGTGTGTGTGTGTGTGTGTGTGTGTGTGTGTGTGTGTGTGTGTGTGTGTGTGTGCGTGTGTGCGTGTGCGTGTGCGTGTGCGTGTGCGTGTGCGTGTGCGTGTGCGTGTGCGTGTGTGTGTGCGTGTGTGTGTATGTATGCATCATTTGCATATGCCTGCAATGAAGGGACAAGGATTCTATGAAAGGAAAATTGGTTTGGTAAGCACAGCAAGCCCCTACATTTGAAGACATTTGGAAATATGTGAAATACTATATTTAGCAAATCACAAATGCTCCCCTTTACCTCTTTGGTCCTTCCAAAGATGCCCATTCAGCTCGTCCAATTGTACCCCTCTGACAGTTCCAATGGCACCCCCTTCAGTCTTCCCTTTAGTACCCCTTGGTCCTTCCAATGGTGCCCCTTTGGCCCCTCCAACAGTGTCCCTTCGGCCCTTCTGATGCTATCCCTTCAGTCATTCCAGTGGTGTCCCTTCGATCCTTCTGATGCTATCCCTTTAGCCCTTCCGATGGTGTCCCTTCAACCCTTCCAATGGTGTCCCTTCAGCCCTTCCGATGGTGTCCATTCAGCCCCTCCAGTTGTGTCCCTTCAGCCCTTCCAGTGGTGTCCCTTCAGCCCTTCCGATGGTGTCCTTTCAGCCCTTCCAGTGGTGTCCCTTCAACCCTTCCAATGGTGTCCCTTCAGCCCTTCCAGTGGTGTCCCTTCAGCCCTTCCAGTGGTGTCCCTTCAGCCCTTCCAGTGGTGTCCCTTCAGCCCTTCCAATGGTGTCCCTTCAGCCCTTACGATGGTGTCCCTTCAGCCCTTACGATGGTGTCCCTTCAGCCCTTACGATGTTGTCCATTCGACCATTTTAGTGGAGCCCCTTCGGCACTTCTGATAGTGCCCCTTAGGCCCTTCCAATGGTGTCCCTTCAGTCCTGCCAATAGTACCCTTTTAGCTTTCTCAGTAGTGTCCCTTCAGTCATCTCATGGTTGTTGCTCCTTCAGGCTTTCTGAAGGTGTCACCTTAACTGTTCTAATTATGTTCCTTCAGCTATTATTAAGGTGCTTCGTTGAACCATTCAATGGTGTCCTCTCCCTCGATCCTTCCAACAGTGCCCATTAGCTTGTCAGCCCTTCTGACGATATATCCTCATCCAGTCCAATGGTGCCTCCTCTGCCCATTTCAGAATATCTTACTGGGCTCTCTTTTATATATTCAGAAATCTCTAAAATTTGATTCCTACGGCTATGGTATCAGTACACCTCTTTCCTTTGGTGCCTAGCACATTATAAACCTATTAGCATAATGAACAAGAGACCCACACATAGGTATCAAAATAGAAATTATCTCTTGTACAGTACGTACTGATTTCTTCATTGCTTCTTATATATATAGTACGTACTGATTTCTTCATTGCTTCTTATATATATATATATATATATATATATATATATATATATATATATATATATATATATATATATACATATATATATATATATATATACATATATATATATATATATATATATATATATATAAATATATATATATATGTCTGTAAACTTGACATGTGAAAAAAATAATTAAGTAATCACTCGCCTATTTTGTATTTGTACGCTTCATAACATATGGAAGTTATATGTCTTGACATAAATAAATAATGTTCCATCAACTAATACCCAAGTTTAGATGCATTGCCAATATATAAATAATACATAAATAAATCATTGACACATTGAATGAGAGTAGGTAAATTTTTTCTAAGGGAATTGCTAATCTGACATTGCTTCTGTGGAAAAAAGATCATTATTCTCTATTCATTATCTATCTTAAGTGTATCCCAACTCAAAAATTCTTTATTTGTATTTGCTACAAGAACATTATACATTCTGTCCATATGGCCACTATTCAATTAACTTCACCCAAGGTTTTTAACTGCAATGCTTATAGAATGGGTTAGCTTGTGAAAAAAGAAATATTTATTAACTATTGACTCACAAACTAACTACTCGGAATGACATAAAAAAAAAACTTCCCCTCAAAAAAAGTAAAATCATATAACCAAAAGAAAAGAAAAACAAAAAATTCACATTTCGCAATCCTTTCATAACTTCATATCTCGACAACGAACGAAAATTAGAGAAAACACACCTCAGAAATAAATAAAACTCATATAAACATAAACAATACAACAAAAAGGGAATAATCCTGAGACTAAAATCCTAAAGCAAACTTCCCAGAGACGAAAATCAGAAGGAAACTATCAAGTGAAGAAGGAAGAGACAGAACTAGCAACATCTTGTTTATTCGCCTCCCTGCGTCTCTCCCCCCTTTATCAAGCTTATTTCCTCATTTGCCTCTTCCCATTCATCATTTTCCGGCGTGGAGCTCAGCATCCTGCCTCCACCCGAGGCGAGAATGAAACCCGAACTGAAGAAGAATAAAAGAGAATCGATTCCTTGACCTTCATTTGTTCACAAAGACGGAAACACATGACTAACGACTCCCTGGCCCATAAAGCCTCTGTTTTGGCCCCTTTCTCTCCCTCCTGCCACGTCGGATTCTCTTCCCGTGAGCTCATGGCCAATTAAGGGATCCTAATCGAGCGAGACGAAGGAGAA
The DNA here is from genome assembly GCF_977035675.1 of Penaeus japonicus. Lineage (NCBI taxonomy): Eukaryota > Metazoa > Arthropoda > Malacostraca > Decapoda > Penaeidae > Penaeus > Penaeus japonicus. The sequence continues at coordinate 21,013,519 of NW_028234429.1, read as the reverse complement.
AAGGGAGAAAATAGACTTACAAAAAGGGGAGATATGGCTGAGGCTCCGCTGGAGGTTCACGATGGCGG
>NW_028234429.1:20998451-21008451 GCF_977035675.1 Penaeus japonicus | reverse complement strand
ATTAAAAGAATGGAATAAGAAATTAGTCTAGTGTAATTAGTGACTAAACTGTAGCAGATGATATTTAGAGGGTGTGAGTGAACCTTGATGATTACGGAAAGACGCTGAAATGCACCTCGCGTATTGCCGTACAGCAATACGTGGAAGTTATTTAGAAACGCTGGGCTTAACTGATGTTATAAAAAAAATTCTCAATATATTGCATCTGATGCATTCTATCCTAATATAGTAGATTTAGTTAGGAAGTGAACCATAGTGATGATATAAGCGTCAACCATTGTGGTGCGGCATCAGTCAGTTACTGCAGCCGCCACACCTGTTGGCGCTCAAGCGAAGGCCAACAAATTTCCACCGTGATTCCAGCAAGATAACACTTGTAGACCTTGACTAATATCGAACCTGTCCGAATTCCTTTTTGCCAGATTTTATGTGACTAAGGTATGGTTGCCTGAGTCAAGGTGCCATAGATCATGCCAATCACCTGAAAAATTATAACTCCATCTGTAATTTGATGCTGTTTTTGAACCTTGTTATAATATATCTGTGAGGAGGGTTATGGTATACCTTATGCCCTCCCCAGCCATTAGGAGCCAATATTGGATAGAAAATAACTATATCTAGGCAGTAGAAATCATAAATAGTTGATTGGTAATAATTACATTAGCAACAGCAATGTGCAACTGTTGTAGAGATATATCTTATTTGTAAGTGTGAGAAATATGTTCATAAGCTTTACTATTTTCGATATAAATTTTTTTATTTATATCATAAGATCTAATGGTTCTTTAGGTAATATCAAATTTTTAGACAATTCATTATAGATACATTAGTAACAGCAATGTGCAACTTTTGTATAGATATATCAACTTCTTAACTGTGAGGAAAATCTCCATAAGCTTTATTATTTTCTATATAAAATATCAGGAAACCATGATAGTGTCCAGTGAGGTCTAGTGCATGCATTTTGCAAAAACAGTACGTGTGTATTTTGGGATATAAATATGTGGACAGGGATACAGAGTGTGAAAATTGTACGGAAACTGAGAAGCGTCATTTGTCAAACTGTACAGTAAAAGAAAGGGAGAAAATAGGCAACTATGCAGATTTATGTGCTATGATTAATTATGAATCGTAGAAGAATATACACAGCAATTTAACAGAGAACAGTATTTCAAGAATAGAAGTGTCCTATAGAAAATGCAGGTGGAGAGTATATTCTTTGTGAAAACCAAATTTTAGAGTAGAGTTTCAAATATTTGTACTGTAAACCCTGAAAATATTGCTGCACAAAAATGGAGAAAAAACTTCCAGCATGGTCTCATAAAACCATAACTGTAACTCTGAAATTAGCATTGTGATGATCATAAAACTTTACATCTGTGAGGGCCCTTCAACCTTGAGCAGTTTCCAAGGTCACGTCATGTATGCAGTGACTCATGTCTTTTAGGCCTAACCAGGTGCGTTGTATATGTGATGTACAGTTTACAGAACACATATGATAACACTATTAGGTATAGAAAAAAAATTCTGCAAAAAATGTAGGTAAGCCTATCAAATACACCTCCAGAGTGAGCCAAGCAATTGCTGTGGACTCTGTTACTCTTGTGAAAGGCCAGAAAACTTTCACTTTGGCAAGAGATTGTAATGTACTACCTAACAAGGAACCAGTCAAATTCTAGCATATACAATATATGAGATAGAGTGCTAAAGGTATACAGAAGCCACAGTGACATGTGACTCTTCACAGGCAAATGCAATCCTAGGTTTAAGAATTGCCGTTCGTACAGTCAAACCTGCTGGTCATGTTTTGCCTTGCTAAGTCTTGGTTTCAGAGAAACATCTCAGGATTTACAATAAAGAGGGTTGGAATTTTATCATGTATTTGGTTAGCTGTATGTTTTTTTTATTTTTTTATTTTTTTGCATTGTAACCCATCCACGACGGGAGAATTCTAGCCTTGAATGTCCCAATGCCGGGGCGTTCGAATTATTAGGCCTAAATCAATTGAATGGCTGGCACAATACTGTGCCACCCGGCCACTGGGCTTTTGAATGCTCGGTACAGTACTGTACCACCCGTCCAGTGTGGGTTAAGTTATATTATTAATTTATTTAGTTCCATGCATATATGTTGGTGGTAGTTGTTTTCAGAGAATTAATTTAGTTGTTAATGGCATAAAGTGTTTTGCCACTATTCATTTTTTATCCTCCTTGAGAAATAAGAATGTGTGTTGATCATGGTAGACTTATCAACATTTTCTTTCCTTCTGTGAATAAATCAGATTGAAAAAACAAATCATGTCCTGTATGAAGTGAACATTGTATGAGATTGTGTCAGAATTATGCGTCATATAAGACAGGTGCAAACTCTCTGTATTGCATAATGTCTAGATACATTTTTAGATATTTGTACCAGTATTTAATTTCTGGTTTAAGTACCAGGGTATTTCTGTGACACATAGATGAATATTTTTAATTGAAAAAAAAATCTTATTTATGTACATAGATTAAATCACTGAGTATGTGTTACAGTATTGTTATGTTTGCATTACCAGAAGGCAGGAAATTGTGTTATGCAGTCATGACGAGCTTTGCATTGGCTTTATGATGGATAAATAGATAGGGAGTCGAGTGAATCATTAAGGAAGTTAAGGGTGAGGTAGACAAAAATTTTCTTTTGAGATCCTTTTCATTACCATCATCATCATAGGTAATTGTTTTTTATTTATTTATTTATTTTTTTTATTATTAGTATTGCTAGCAACAGAGAAGTAACCTGTATGTGTTGTCTTATTATTTTTTTTCCAATAAATAAATGCTACATAGAATAGGATAGGATAAGGTATAATAGGATTGGTAGAATAGGATAGGCTTAGATCAGATAAGGCAATGGCTGCCAGGTGCTGAAAATGTTTTGCTTTGCTGTCTGTTGGTTATTAGCAGGTGATCAGATCACAATAAACCATGGCTGCTATGACTCCCCCCCCCCCCCCTCTCACAGATAGACATGTTAGTGCCAGATATGTGAGGATTACCAATTCTCAACAAAACTGCCTTTTCAAGAGTTGGCAGCCCCGAGTAAATGTCACTAGAGATTACACACAACTCTTATCAAATCAGCAACCTCAAATACACCTGTTAAAGCAAACTCATATGATTTACAGCTGACAAGTTAGTGATCTGACACGTGATGGTAGTGGACGCCAAATTGTGATTGCTTTCTCGCTGTCATTGCCACAGGAAAGCTCCGGTAATGTTGTTGCTATCATGAACCCTAGGGGTGTATTAGGCTCTGTATGTGAACAAATACATGAGGCCATGGCTTTTTGTAATTGTTCTACTGTGATTGATTGTTTTTTTATTATTTATTAGGATTTTTGGTTGGAGTTTCCTGCTATGTTTTTTTTTTTTATAATAAATGAATTATACCTTTATTATGGATTTCTGTAATCATTTGCGGTATAAACTGAAACTTCATATTAAAACTGAATGATCATCAGAAACCTCCCAAATTCTCACTTTCATGATAAGGATGAAAGTGAGAAAGGATGAAATGATTGGAACATATTTAAAAACTGCACCTAATGGCTTGCTAGCTAAGGTCAGACATACCTCTGCCTTGTATGAAATGGAAATATAGAGTTTGTAGAGCCGGTAATGCGTCTTCAAAAGAGAAACAGCCCAAGCTTTGTCTTTCTTAAATATATATAGGTGATGTATGTTAACCCTTGCTTGAGTGCAAAGGCTACAGCAGTCACTTGAGACTGTACCACTATCATGTCATATAGCTACAGGTTTCAAGAATGGATTTAGCTAGAACAGTGTCAATGTTATTATGAGAAAATGGTCCTTTTTGGAAGGTACTTGCAGGTATCACCAAAACATTTAGCAAATAGTTCACATAAAAGCATTGACTATCTATCAGAGACAGAGACAGCAACCCAAATTAAAAAATAAATAAAAAACTCATTTAATTTTCAGTTCTTCACAATTTGGAATTTAAATACTTACATGTGGATCAGTGGCAAAAAGTGATTTATTACAGAGAAATGTTACAGAGAACATTATTCTAGCTTGGTTAAGTGTGCTTCTTGTGTCTTTGTTTTCACTGTTACAGAGAACAGATACTCATTACACTGGTGTAATTGTGGTTCCAGCCAGCCAGGTACTTGACATGATAATTTTATAATTGAAGAGAATAAATGTACTGGGTGTCTTGTTGTAAATGGCAGGGTAGGATCAAATGGTCTTGGAAAATCCCAAATGATACACGGTAATTTTTTTTGTTTCCTAAGATAGATCATTCTTCCTACAACCTCGTTCCCACAGGGTCAGGTGCTCAAGCCTTACCCCTCCACACTCTTGTGTCCATTCCTCCCTCTTCCACCAAATCCAGGGCCTCCTTGTCTGTCTCACCTCACAATGTCCCTCCACCTTATTCACTCTCTCTCGGCATTCCTCCTCCCTCTCTCTCCGGCATTTCCATTGCTTTACTTACTGGCTCGTTCTGGGATAGATAAATTCACTGAATCAGGGATGATGGCATTCTTTTAGAAGTTGAAGCAATATATGAGGCTTAAGTCAATAGACTCATGGAAGTTAAAGCAGTAAATTGTGCCTGTGAAGTTCTACATGTAGATACAGTGTGCATGGTTGCCTGTACTTGCTGTATTTTATTTTCTCAGTGAGGACAGATGAAACTCCCGAGGTTGCTATAAGGATTTTAATACTTTAGATGCTATTACAATTGTAATTCATTTTATTTTTATCTAGATTGTAGATTTAGGACTAGCTTTTAGATGGTTTTACTTGCAATTATTATTATTATTGTTGTTGTTGTTATTATTATTATTATTATTATTATTTTTTTATATTTTTAATTTTTTATTTTTTTATTTTATTTTATTATTTTTTGTTGATTTTTTTGTTATTGTTATTGTTCTTCTTCTTATTATTATTATTAACATCATCAGCATCATCATCATCATCATCAGCAGCAGCAGCATCATTACTATTATTATTATTACTATTATTATTATTTATGATGATGATGATCCTGATGATTACTACTACTACTACTACTACTACTACTACTACTACTACTACTACTACTACTACTACTACTACTACTACTACTACTACTACTACTACTACTACTACTACTACTACTACTACTACTACTACTGCTACTACTACTACTATTACTATTATTATTATTATTATTATTACTACTACTACTACTACTACTACTACTACTATTACTACTACTATTACTATTACTGTTGCTGTTGCTATTACTATTACTACTATTACTACTATTACTATTATTATTATTACTACTACTACTATTACTATTACTATTATTACTACTACTACTACTATTACTACTATTACAACCACTACTTCTATTACTGCTACTACTATTACTATTATTATTATTACTACTACTATTACTATCACTACTATTACTACTACTATTACTATTAGTACTACTACTACTACTACCACTACTACTACTACTACTACTACTACTACTACTACTATTACTACTAATATTAATAATACTACCACTACTACTATTACTACTACTATTACTACTACTACTATTACTACTACTATAATTACTACTACTACTACTACTACTACTACTACTAATACTACTACTATTACTACTACTATTACTACTACTACTCTTATTACTTTTACTATTACAATTACTATTGATATTATTATTATTATTATTATTATCATTATTATCATTATCATTATCATTATTATTATCATTATTATTATCATTATTATTGATACTAGAAACCATCCATTATGTTAATATTTTTACCTCAATGCCTTCCATTCTAAATATACGTTGGACTTCCATTAATAATTCCTCCTTTTCCTCCCATCTCCCTCAGCTTCAGATTCACGCAAATTGACGTTCATGTACCTGGCGAACGACGTGATACAAAACAGCAAGAAGAAAGGGCCTGAGTACAACAAGGAGTACGGCAACAAGCTAGGGAAAGTTTTCGACCACTTGGGAGGGCTACGGCTAGACGAGAAGTCGATCAAGGGACTGAACAGATTGCTGACCGTTTGGGAAGAGAGAAACGTGTTCGACAGTGACCAGGTCAAGCATTATAAGAAAGAGTTAAGTGAGTGTGATTGACGCTTTTTTTTGCGCGTGTGTGTGTGTGTACCTAATGGGTCGATAGCTATAATTGTTGAATATTAAATTTGCCAGTGTTAGTTCTGCTACATAGAACTTTGTCATTGTGGATTAGACTGTGGAATATGATAAATGTGATTAGATGTACAGAAGATTAGATTATGAATTCATTTTCCATTATGTATAGTTTGAAGAATCAGGAGTGTGGAATTCCCCTGTGGTAGGATATGCATGTGTTAAAACGAGTCCAAGGGTAATATTGTCTTTTAATCTCATCATTGTCATTATATTCTTTTTTTATTTCAGATAAAGGGCAAGGAAAAACAAAGGAAACAAAGAAAGATGAAGGGAGAAAAAGAGAACATAGTGGTAAGCATTTTTAATTTTGTTTTGTCATTCTTGTTCACATGTCATTGAAGTTGGTAAGGCATCAGTTTTCTTGTTATTTGTCGATGCGCATTTGATTCTTTGATAAACGTGGTTAGATACTTTGAGGAGCATGGCTTAAGTCATATGTGAGAGTGTGACGTATTATCATAAAATAGTTTTTTGTATTTTTCAGTCAGGTGGGTAACATATAGCGGATATTACTGATGGGAAAGATATCGAATGACACCCATAAATTTGTTTACAGAAATTAAACACTTTTGTTTCAGATATTTACACCGTCTAATCTTTGTCCAACATTAGGTTTTACCCACCGACTCACTTCCCATTAAGCAGTTTACATACGAACACGATCAGCTTATTACTCCCATATGATATGACAACAAACATAAAAAATCCAAGTAGCATTAGTGATAAAGGAATTTGCTGTCCCATGTGCTAGCACGTACCCCACAAAATTGCACATTGAAGAGAGAAAACTAATGACACTGCTAAGAGATTAATTAACCCATTTACACCGGGCTAATTATTTGCCTAATGCCGCTCCTTCTGTAATATCTGCACACAGCCTCCATGTGTAAGGTCTCTTCCTGTGTGATGCCGTGCCATGCCTTTCTTAGTGTTTTTCACTTACCCGATTCTACTGGATGCTGTGAGGCGTTTTTTTAATTTTTATTTATTATTATTATTTTTTCATAAGTCAATAACAATGTGTCTATACAAATACACCTGCAGTGAGCATATACATCCATAACTTTGTAAAACGTGTATTTAGAGTGAGAGATCAGAATATGATAGGATGTCATCTGACCGGAGTAAATGGGTTGATTGAGTAATTGTTATTTGAGATTCTGACTAAGGAAATAATTGAATAATTTGCAAAAGAAGACTTCTGGGAAGTTGGAAGAATATTTTGCTTGCAAGACTGATTGTATTATTTCTTAGACAGTTCTGTTGCTATCATTGTCAACAGCATTATCATCATCATCATTATCATTATCATTATCATCATCATTATTATTATTATCATCATCATCATTATCATCATCATTATCATCATCATCATCATCATCATCATCATCATCATCATCATCATCAGTTCTATTTTCTTGCTGTTATTCCTTATTTTTCTTCAAGCCTGACTGTTCCTCCTTCATCCACCAGGAAACAGCACTTCGCTCACCAAGAAGCATCGGAGAGAAAGCAAGAGTGAACCCATCAAATCTACGACTCCGGAGCCACGGGCGCGCAAGGACAGCGAAGGAGAAATCGGCCAGTTCATTGTCTCACCACATGTGTCTTCACCACCCAGTGATCCTCCTGAACCAGAACAGCTTATTGAGGCACTGCAGGTATATATTCAGATGAATTTAAGTGTATATGATTTTAGGTATATAGATATATAGGTGTGAGGAAAGAGGATGCATGTAGATTTCATCATAAATGTATTGGAAGCTGTCATGATGGTTTTCTCAAGGAAAAGTACTATGTAATTCGTTACAATTCCTGATGTCCTGTTCGTGCAGACAAGGGAAGTAAAGTATTTAATTAAAAGTTTGTAAAAGGCAAGAAGCAATAGCCAATATTGTTAATTTGTAAATTTTCCCTGCCTTAATGCATCAGTAACAGTAAATACCAGTATTTCATTGGTTATTTACACTGCTAGCAACAAGAAAGAAAAATGATTTAGCTCAGAAATATTCTAAAGTCTGCCTAACATCATGAGGGAGTAATGTGCACACATTGCTAGCCTGAAGAAAAGATAAAAATTCAAAATACAAAGCACAGTTCCCATTGAATGCATAGCACTTGCAAACCATCGTTGAGTCTAAAAATCATGTCAAAACATTGTCAATAATACATATATATTATTTGTTTATTAGATTACTTTTTCTTCCACCAAGTAATATCCATAACTGTTCATTGTATAGGAGGTATACCTAATTAACCCATCCCAGACGGGGGAATTCTAGCCTTGAATGTCCAAATGCCGGGGCGTTCGAATTATTAGGCCTAAATCATTGAATGCGCGGTACACATGCTGTACCACCCATCCTGTGTGGGTTAAGTGGAACTTGATATCTTTGAAGAAATCTTGAGAACTAGATCATGAGTATTATAGGGATAACAGAAACTTTGATGTGTTTCTTTTATATGAAAATCATTGTATTCAAAATTACAATGTAAAAAACATTGTACATTTTTGTTTTAGATCAAACTATATATTTTCATATTTTATATTTTTGTTTTATACGATATACTCTTATGTAAATATGTCATTTCAAATGTCTTTCATATCATAGGAACTTGAAAGTGCAGCCACCTCGGATGCGGTTGTCAGGGAGAAGATTGCAAATCTCCCTGCAGAGGTTTCGGATGTAAATCTTCTCAACAAACTACAGGGTGAGCATGAAATATGCCCTCAGGAGGTATTAGTTATACTCTTCATAGTGTCAGCTACACCTCTGTTCTCAATAGTACCAGCGCTCATTACCACGATATTTACCTCCACAGATCTGGCTGCTGGAAGAGCACTCTGCCAGAAAGTGGAGGAAGCGCTGTCCATGTTAGAAGCCTACAATAAGAGACTTGCAGAGGAAATGGAGGCTCGGAAGGCCGTGGCGCGCATGCTCCACGACTACATTGCATACCAGAAGGACCTCCTTGCACAAGCGGAAGAGACCTTAGAAGTGAGAATGAGCGTCTTTCTTGTTTATTTGTTGATTTTGGAAATAGGGTGTTGTGCCATGCTGTGTTTTTATATTTTATAGAAACTTAATTCTCAGTACTTCCTTGTAGACATTGAATTTAATCCATGTTGTAACTTTTTATAAAATTACAAGGCTATGTAATAAGCAATTTGTCAAATTTAATTCTTGTATACATCTTACTTCCCCCTGTCCCCCAATCTATTTTTCACACACTTCCTTTCTTTCCAGGAACATCGTCAGAAGCAAATGAAAGTAAAGAAGGTCAGGGAAGAGCTAAGAGCACACCTGCAAAACCTTCCTGATATCTCAAAACTTCCAAACATTAAAACGGGTGGACTTGCTCCCCTGCCTTCTGCGGGCGACCTCTTCACATGATCTCGTGGACTGTAGGCTTGTAAATTTTTTTTTCACCTATTATTTTGTGATACCTAAATGCCCAGAACTATTAAATAGTTCTGATGGACTGTACTAGCATGAAGTATAGATATTCTTATTGTTATGTGGATATAAACTGTGAGGTATGAAAGATGGGATTTGTGATGTATAAGTCTTATGGAAAAGTGGATTATGCATGCATTTGATTTCTCTTTTTTTTCAACTTCTTAAAAGAATTTGCATTTGTGCCAAGAAAAAGACACTTCTGTTTCCTTTGATAATTTCAGCTTAAGGTTCCTTTTTTTTCTAATCAAATGTATGTATGTATCTATATTTGGGAGCATATCATAGCATTAAATAGT
>NW_028234429.1:20983451-20990951 GCF_977035675.1 Penaeus japonicus | reverse complement strand
AAATATATATATAAAAATATATATATATAAATAAATATAAATATAAAAAATTATATATATAATTAAATATATATGATATTCTAATTGTAAATATAATTAAATTAATTTATATAATATTATATAAAAATAATAAAAATATAAATATTTATATAATATATAAATATATTATAATAAATAATTATTTAAAAATATATTAATTTTATATAAATATTATATTATTATATTAATTATAATAATAAAAAATATATTATATAAATTTATAAAAAATATTATATATTAAAATAAATAATATAATATTAATATATAAAATATATATATTATATAAATAATTTAATATTATTATATAAATATATATAAAAAATTAAAATAATATATAAAATAATAATATTATATATAAATTATTATAAATATAATATATAATTAAATATAATATTATATATTTTATATTTTATATTATAAATATATTTAAATAAATAATATAAAATTATTATATATAATATATAGATATAAAAATAATAAATTTATAATAAATATATTTATATAAAAAAAATTATTTAAATATAATTATTAATTAAAAATAATAATAATATATATATAATATATATTAATATTATATAATAAATGTATTAAAGTATAATAATAAAAAATATATTATATATATTAAAATATAAATATAGTATAAATAATAGATTTGTTATTATTTAAAAAAAAAATAAAATAAATATTATATATATTAATTAAAATATATAATAATTTAATAATTAGATTAATACTTATATATATTTAATATTAATATATTTAATATTAATATATAAATATTAAATTAAAAATAATTATTAAATATAAAAAATATTTATTAATATTATAAATAAAAATATAAAATTATATTTTATGATATTATATAAAATATATATATATTAATATATATATAATTTAATTATATAGAATATATTAAGAATTTTAAAAAATATTATATATATTTATATTATATAAAATTTAATTAAAATATATATTTAAATATATAAAATATATATTTTATATATTATTAAAATTATATTTAGAATATAATTATTTAAATATTATTTAATTAAAAATTATATATTAAAATTTATATATATATTTATAATATTTTTAATATATATTATGAGTATTATATAAATTTATAATAAATTATATAATTTAATATAATCATTATATTATAAATTAATAATATTTTTAAATATAAATTATATATATATATAATTTATTAATAAGAAGAGATTATAAAAATTATTATTATATAAATTTTATAATAATATAGAGATTATATTTTAAAAAATAAATTATAATATATATATTTATATATATATTAAAAATTTATTAATAATTAATTAAATATTAAAAAAATAATATATATAATTGATTTATAATATAAAAATATATTAATTAATTATAATAAATATTATATATTTTGAAAAATATAATATAATAAATTATAAATAATTAAAATTATTTAATAATATATTATAAAAAATATTGTTATAAATATAAAATTAATAAATAATTATATATTAATTTATATTATAATTATTATAAAAAAAATAATTTTATATAATTATTGTGAATAATAAAATATATATTTTAATATTTTTTATAATATTTATATATATATAAATTATATAAAATTTTTATAATTTATTTAATTAATATATTATATATATTAAAATATTTAAAAATATATTTAAATAATATTATAAATATTGTATATATTATAAATAAAATTATTTTAATAATATATTTAGAGATATAATTTTTATATTAAAATATATTTTATAAAATTTATAAAAAATTATATAATTATATAAATAATATTAGAAAATAAATATAAAATAAATTATTAAATATTTTAAATTAAAATATATATAAAAATTAAATAAAAGAGATACTATTATAATATATAATAAATATATAAAATATATAATATAATATATAAAAATTATATAATTTTATTTATATATATAAAATATATTAAAAAATATATTAATTTATAGGATATAAGTTATGATATATTAATAAATAATTGGAATATAAATTTATATATAATTTAAAATATTAAATATATATTTAATATAAAAAATATATATAAAAATTATATTTAATTTTAGTATTTTAAGAAATATATTAAAAAAATATAAATATATAATAAAATATAATATTAAATATATGTATTATATAAGTAATGATTTTAAATAATATATAAAAATTTTTATATAATTTAAATATGTAAATATATAAAATAAATAATAAAATAAATGGTAATTTATTTGAAGAAATAAATGTAGAAATTTTAAAAATAATATTATTTTAAATAAAGGTATTTTTTAGAAAAAATATATGATATAATTAATGTATAATTCGATTTGATATAAAAAATATTTATTATAAATTTAATTAGTTAATAAATATTAAAATAATTATAATAATATAAATAATTTAAAAAAATATAATTTAAAATTATAAAAAAATTAATATAATTAATTAATAATATTTAAAAATATTAAAAAATTATAAATAAAAATTATTTTATTATAGATTATTATTTAAAAAAATTATTAAATATATAAATAATCTAATAAAATTAATATATATATTAATTATATATAAATTAAATATATTATGATAAAATAATAAAATAATAAAAAAAATATACAAATACATAACCATTATATACATATACATATAAAAATTTTTGTACATTATGCTTCTCAATTCTTTAAAAACATATTATGAACCAACTAAACAACATAAATCAATTTATATACAAAGAAACTAAATACACTGAAAGGTGGGTGGGTGTAAGTCTGGGAAAAAGATTTCCAACGATTTCATGATGAAGAGATAAATGAGAGATATAAAAAAGAGTGAGTGATGATGAGGGGAGTGAGATGAATGGGGAGTGAGAGGGAGAGTGAAGAGAGAGAGAGGAGGAGAGAGAGAAAGAAAAGAGAGAGAGGGAGAGGGAGAGAGAAGAGAGAGAGAGAGGAGGAGTGAGTGAGTGATGATGAGTGAGTGAGTGAGTGAGTGAAGAGGGTATGGAGGGAGTGAGTGAGTGTGTAGTGGGTGGTATGTATGTGGGAAGTAATGGGTGATGATGAAAGGAAAGTGAAATGGTTTAGTGAAGAGAAGAGTATACAAGTAAGTGAGGAGTGAGTAAAGTGAGTGAGTGAGTGATTTGTGGGGTGGGGTGTGATGAGTGATAAGAGAAGAAAGACAAGGAATAATCATTCAGTCTCGGGATAACAACCTTTAAACATATAATAAAAGCCCAAAAAAAGTAAATCAAAAATTTAATTATAAAAATCTGCAATAAAATGGATTCAATTCATGTACATTCGTTTGCTTACCATTAACAACTAAAACTGCTTCCCTATAAAACAGTCATTCACGAACCTAACGTGGGTGACAGCCGTTCTCCTTCTTAACTTCTATAAATAAAAAAGACCTGTCAAAACCCAAAATAAAAAAAAAAAAAAAAAAACAAAACAAAACTTAAAACTTAAACTTTAAAACCTCTGTGAGTAAGTGAATTCAATTACGATAATTTAAATTTCTTAAATAAACAAAACCTTGATTGCTTTAAAAAAAAAAAAAATTTTACAGGTAACAACAATTAGGAATCCAAAAAAATAAAAATAATAATAAGGGGCCAACCATCGTTACAATAAAAAAATAAAAAAACACAAGTAATAAGAAAAACATTTTTTTTATAATTTGGGCTCACAGAAATAAATTCTCGTTTAAAAATTCTTCAATGCGATCAAAGAAAAATTACTTTGATCTTGCCCTTACAGTCATTTCCCTCTCTTTATGAAAAAGTATTTGTTTCAAGTGCCCAAATATCTGTGCTTTTGAAAGAGTGAGTTATGAAAAGTTATAAATCCCTGGGACAGAAGAAAAAAAAAGTTGCTACAGAAAATGACATTCAGTGCACTGACCACCCTGATTGCCTTTGGGTATTCCATGACAACATGGAAAAAGGCTTAAATAACTCTGATTCAGAAGAATTATTGCACTTATCACAGGATGTACTTTAAAATTAAAGTCCTTAAACACTTTTTTTTCCCATCTACATAAACCCTAACACCCAATGCATACAAAAAATTACATCAATTCTGTGAGGTCAATTACTCAAAGGAAAAGAAATAGGCATAAAAAGTATTAAATAAAAGAACATCCATTTCTTTTATCTCTCTTTTTTTTTTAATCAATCATTTCATCAATAAAATGATTGTCACAGTTTTTTGGCATTTCCCAATTCAAGTAAAATGTCTGGAGAAGAAATAAACAAACATACGAATGGAACCAATATAAAGATTCTCATTAACTTACAGTAAAAAAAACAAAAAAAAAAACCTGGGGGATAGTCAAAATCTCAACGACAAATTACATCAAACGAAAAACGTAAAAAAATTACGCTTATTTTATTAAATTTCATTAAGGGAACCAAAGGGAATTGATTAACTCCTGTACACTTCAAGGTTGCACACCCCTTGCCAGGGTTTTGCTTCACTCAAACTTTGAAAAATTTAAGTTCAGCTAAAACTTTCGGAGAACACTCTAGGGTTTGGCATTTTGCTCAAAGTGACTTTTTAGGACCTTGCAATCAACAACACCCACGTAAGACCCAAATGTCCTGAGGATCTGAAAAAACTTTTTGAAAAGTAAAAAAGCATGACACTCCACAAACTGCTCATTTCGAATGGTTGGATCCAAAATTTCCCAATAACAATAAAATATCTTTTCTTAAAGTTTAGTAAAACCATCAGAACTATTTAATTTTTTCTGGCATTAGGTATCAAAAAATTTTTTTGGGTAAAAAAAAAATTTACAACCTACATCCACAAAATCAGGTAAAGGTCGCCCCAAAGGCAGGGAGAAAGTCCCCCTTTTTAAATTTTTTGGAATTTTTTGAAATCAAAGGGTTTTGCAGGTTTCCTTACTCTTCCCGGCCTTCTTTACTTTCATTTGTTTCTGACGATGTTCCGGGGAAAAAAGGGAAGTGTTTGAAAAATAGTTTGGGGGGACGGGGGGAAGTAAAAAAAAGGGGTTAAACAAAAATTTAAAATTTTTGAAATTGCTTATTAAAAGCCTTGTAATTTTATAAAAAGTTACAACATGGTTTAAAATTTCAATGCCCTACAAAAAAAGTACTGAAATTTAAAATTTCTATAAAATATAAAAACACAGAAATGGCACAACACCCTTTTTCCAAAAATCAAAAAATTTAAACAAAAAAGCGCTCAGTCTAAATTCAAAAGGTCTCTTCCGCTTTTTAAAGGGAGGCCCTTTTCGGGGTTTTCAATGTAGCCCCGGGGAGCATGCGCGCCACGGCCTTCCGAGCCCCTTTTTCCTCTGCAAGTCCCCCAAATTGTAGGCTTCTAACAGGCCCAGCGCTTCCCCACTTTCTGGCAAAAGGTCCCTTTTCCAGCACCCAAAAAAAATCTGTGGAGGTAAATACGGGGTTTAATGAGCCCCTGGAAATTGAAAAATAAGGGTGTAGCTGACACTTTTAAAGAATAACTAATACCTCCTGGGGGAAAATTTTTCCCAAGCTCACCCTGTAGTTTTGTTGAAAATTTTTAACATCCGAAACCCTCCCGGGAAATTTTTGGAAATCTTCTCCCTGACAACCGCATCCGAGGGGGCGGCATTTTCAATTTTCCTAAATGAAAGACTTTTGAAATGACATATTACATAAGAGTAAAAGGAATAAAACAAAATAAAAATATGAAAATATTTTTTTAAACTAAAAAAAAAATGTACAATGTTTTTTTACATTCTAATTTTGAATACAATGTTTTCAAAATAAAAAAACACCTAAATTTTTTGTTTTCCCTAAATAAATCATATCTAGTTTTCAAGATTTCTTCAAAGATATCAAATTCCACTTAACCCCACAGGTTTGGGGGGTACAGCATGTTTACCGCCATTCAAGAAGTAGGCCTAATAATTTGAACGCCCTGGGATTTGGACATTCAAGGCTAGAAATTTCCCCCTCGGGGTGGGTTTTAAATTTGTATACCTCCTATACAATGAACCCTTATGGGGTATTACTTGGGGGAAGAAAAAGTAACTAATAAACAAATAATAATAATTATTATTGACAATGTTTTGACATGATTTTTAGCTCAACGATGGTTTGCAAGTGGGTATGCATTCAATGGGAACGTGCTTTGTATTTTGGGAATTTTTTTCTTTTCTTCAGGCAAACAAATTGGTCACTTACTCCCTCCTGAGTTACAGAAATTAAAAATATTTCCGAGCTAAATCATTTTTTTTTCCCTTTTTGCTAGCATGTAAATAACCAAAGAAATACTGGTATTACTTTAAATGATGCAAAAAAAAAAAAAAAAAAAAAATTAAAAACCCAAAAAAAAAAAAAAAACTTCCACAAAAAAAAAAAAAAAAAAAAAAAAAAAAAAAAAAAAAAAAAAACGGGGGAAAAAAAAATATTAAAAAACAAAAAAAAAAAAAAAAAAAAAAAAAAAAAAAAAAAAAAAAAAAATAAATAAATAAAATAAAAAAAAATTGGCCCTTAAAAATTGGGTTTTTTTTGCCTTTTACAAACTTTTTAAATTTAAAAACTTTAAATTTTCCCCTTTTCCCGCACGAAAGAACATCAGGAAATTTTAACGAAATTTCATAGGGGCTTTTCCTTAAAAACCATCCCTGACACTTCCAAAACAATTTTTGGGTGAAATCACAGCATCCTCTTTCCCTCACCCTATATAACTAAAACCTAAAAAACAATTTCACTTAAATTCAACGAATATATACCCGTGCCTCAAAAAGCTGGTTTTTGGTTCAGGAGATCAATGGGTGGTGAAGACACATGTGGGGGACAATGAACTTTCCCCAATTTTTCCTTTGCTGTCCTTTGCGCGCCCGGGCCCGGGGTCTTAAAATTTGGGTGGGTTCACTCTTGCTTTCTCTCCGTGCCCTTTTTGTGACGAATTTTTTTTTTCCTTTGGGGGATGAAGGGGGAACAGTCCCGGCTTTAAAAAAATAAGGAATAACACAAGAAAAAAAGAACGGATAAAGATGATGATGATGATGATTTGAATTTATGAAAAAGATTTATGATAATGATGATGAAAAAAACAATAATGATGATGATAATGATAATGATAAGGGTGAGGGGTGAAAATGCTGTTTCAAATGAATTTGCAAAAAAACTGTCTAAGAAATAATTTCAACATTCCTTTCAAACAAAATATTCTTCCAACTTCCCAGAAGTCTTTTTTTTCAAATTAATTTAAAAATTTCCTTTTCAGAAACTCAATAACAATTACTCCAAACAACCCATTTTTCCGGCAATGACCATCCTATCTATTCGATCTCTCAACCAAATACACTTTTTCAAAGGTTTTTGGATTAATGCTCAATGCAGGGGTATTTTTTATGACACATTGTTATTGACTTATAAAAAAAAAAAAATGATAAATAAAAATTTAAAAAAAA
>NW_028234429.1:20980986-20983351 GCF_977035675.1 Penaeus japonicus | reverse complement strand
GATCTCTAAGATGCAGATCGGGGCTCTTGACTGCATCCCAAATGATTCTATAGACCTCAACAGAACTTTATCCCCCCTCAAATTGGTAGCAGAGCGTGGTTCTCTCACTGTGCTGAACGATGTGAGTTGGATATGGGAATGAACAAGGAATCCGAAGAAACACATCTTCGCTTGCTTGGGGTTCATATTAATTTTGTTGGCAATACTACTTTGTATTTCGTATATAAGGAAGTGAAGGGACGTCATGGGAGGTGTGTTAGCCGATCGAGAGAAACTGCCGCGTTTCATGGAGGACGCCGGACGGGGGGTGCGTGCTCGAGCGGATTGGAACCTGGCAAACGGGGAACGCAGGGCCTATGGGACAGGACATTAATGCGATCGAGGATTAGTCGCTAATCAGGATCGACAGTTTAAGAAACCGCTTGTGATTAGAAATGACCCAACGATAGGAGGTTTTCAAATGGTAAGGGGTGGTAAAGAGCTGGATTAGGAAGGTAGAGGTGTACTAGCCTCAAATGATGAAGATGAGGACGATAGAGTGAGGTTCGTGGTTAATTCAATAGACGGGGCGCAGTGAAAGGCTGTATAACTGTAGACGTGAATGGATAAATGTGTAAAAGGATGTCTTTGATGTTATGAAAGTGTTGTCGGTCAGTGTGTATCGTATGGGATTATATCGAACGAATGGCTGCCAGGAAAACAAAAGGCTGATGTGACGGTATGGGAATTTCTAGACGCGTTGATAGGAAATTAATGATGAATTTCAGAACCAGGAGATTTGCTTGATAAGAGGTTAATTAGGAGAATGCATGGCCAGGAATATGTTTGTGAACCCTCACTAGGGATGAGAAAATGAAAAGAAGAAAGGAGATAGACAAGACGATACTTTAGAGCAGTGGGTAGAATGGGTAAGCTACAAAAGAGTGAGTTATGGAATTGCTTCTCAGAAGTAAGAACACCATAGGAAGTGTTCGTGATAGAAGTATAAGATAGGAAAGATTGGGGAAAGAGTGAAACTGTAAATGATATACTTTGTTACCGTGTGTGGAGAAGGGACATATCTCCCGGTGGTGTCCGAGAGCAAAACGAGAAGTATGAGACGTGAGCGTAGCCGGCGTTACTTACGAACCTAAAGTGGAAACTCAGGGGCCCTGTGGACAGACGATCGGTTTAGTGGAGTGTTTAGGGTGAGTGGGGGGAAGGGGGTGAGGGGGTGTGGATTGAAGTGTGGGAGTGTGGGGAGGGAGCGGGTGGAGGGCATAGGTTGGGTTGGTATGGGAGGTGATTGGGAGGGTTATGGAGGGAGAGGGTTGGTTGGGATTATGAGAGGGAGTGATGGATTGAGTTTTGGGTGTTATTTTGTTGGAAGTGTGAGTGAGTGTGTGGGGTTTGAGAGTGGGTGTGATAGAGGGAGTGTGAGAGGGAGTGATAGAGTTTGGAGAGGGTGATAGATGAGTGAGAGGGTGAGAGTTTGTTGGGTGAGTAAAAGAGGGATTGTGGATGGTTGAGAGAAGTGAGGTATATTTAGATGAAGTGAGTGGGAGAGTTATTGGTGAGAGGTGTTGTGGGAGTGAGTTGGGAGTTTGAGTTGGTGTGTGTGTGGTAAGAGATGATTGGGTGTTTGAGAGAGGTAGAGTGAGGGTGAGAGTGAGGGTTGATTGAGTTTGGAGTGTGAGTGTGTGTGATAAGAGAGTAGTAGTGTGGTGTGTGATTAGGGAGTGTGTGAGGTGAGTTAGAGTGAGAGAGAGAGTGGTGAGAGAGTGATGGAGTGATATTTTGAGAGGTTAGAGATGGGTGTGATTGGTGGAGTGTGGGTGAGAGATGGATGTGAGTGGTTGAGTTAGGGTGATGAGATGACAGAGTGATAGATCTTGATTGTTGTGATGAGTAGTAGACTGTGTGTAGTGTTTGTGTGAAATTGTGAGAGTGTTAGAGAGATATTGTGATAGACATGTGAGAGTTTTATTGAGTTAGTGTTTGAGAGAGAGTGAGAGGTACTGTTCTTTATATTTGAGTGTGTGTGTTTATTGTTTATGAGTTGAGAGATTGATGTCAGATTGGAGAGACATAGTTAGAGAGAGTATCGAGAGACTGTTGGTAGTAGATACTAGTGAGAGATGTGATATAGAAGTGATATTTATAGTTTGAGGAGTGTTAGTGAGAGGATTGTGAGAGAGTTATAGTTGACTGGTGTTTTATATTGTGTTGTTTGAGAGTGAGATTGTTAGAGAGAGAGAGAGTGTGGAGTGTGAGTGATAACTGGGATTATTGTTTGAGTGATGTGAGAGTTAGAGTGAGAGAGAGATTGGAGAGTGTGTGTGCTGTGTTTGAGAGTGCTTAATGGGAGAGAGTTAGATGATATTGT
>NW_028234429.1:20955986-20970986 GCF_977035675.1 Penaeus japonicus | reverse complement strand
ATGGTACAAAGAATTCTATGATTAAATTACAAAGAAGACGAGGAGGAAGAGGAAGAGGAGGAGGAAGAGGAAGAAGAAGAAGAAGAAGAAGAAGAAGAAGAAGAAGAGAGAAAAAAAAAGAAAAAAGAACACGAACTTCAAAATATGTGAAGCAAACAAAGTAAAAATGATCCCATGTAGGGTTATTTGCAAATAAAACTGCAAAGGATACCAAGATACAATGTATAAGGGAGTAGAAAGATGTACACAAGTTTATGCTATATTCAAGTTTGCCAAGTTCCAACATTTGGAACTTGGCAAACTCTTAGACAATATATTTCCATGCTGAAAAAAAGTAATTTCCCGCAATTGTTTCACACACAAACATGACTGGTATCTCTTAACATCTATACCTAACTGTTAACTCAAGTATAAAAAGCTGCACAGATTGCCATTAATGTGCCATGTCTTTCAAGCTATACTGACTAGTGGGAATAAGAAGCTAGATTAATATTAAAAGCTAAATTGATAAAAAACTTGCCATGTACAAAAGTTTGAGAAGTAATTTTCTCACGAATATCAAATTGTGGCTCCCCAGGACTAGCCGAGAGAGCTGAAATGCACATGATCTGGTCTAAGACACGTTTCCTGTGGGTTCCTCCTTAGCCAATAAGCAATATCACTGTGCTTTGCTAATTGGACCCCATGGTGTTCAACATTCCTCTTATGGTACCATGCATACATAGTACACATTATTAAAGTAATCACTGACATTATTTGAATAAGAATGTCAAATAAATCAAACAAGGAAAGCTTTGATCAATTCCTAATGGAACTGATATGCACATACATTAGTACACACAAGCTTTATCATTTGCCCAGCCAAGAAGTTTGCAACCCAGGGCATGAGCACCACCAGCAAGAGTGCTTTAGTCACTTAATACTGTACTGTAAAACTGCTGCAACTATTCTCTGAAACTAATTAAGTATTTGCAGAATATATCTGTGACTTGATGCTGGTTCCATCCTTTATGCACTCACAGTGGATACTTCAGTGACAGAAAACCCCTACCTTATATAACAAGAGGCTGCAATTTCTACATTCTGTAATTCATACACTACAACTAACATATTTGTTGAATGAATACATGGACTCCAGTACAGTAGTAGGAATGGCCACCACTGGAGGCAGCCACATCTCTTCACCTCTGCAGGGGATGCCTGCAGGAGTGGGAGCTAATATCATGGAGGAATTGTAACCAGTTGTTCATGTTTGTTCCAATGGAATTGGGCGAAGTGCGACACCCCACTTTCGTGACAGATCATACATTTCCAAGCACTGCTGAGATTATGGTGTTATTATGAACCACTTTTTAAATTGTTAACATTCAATGTATAAAGACTGGACAACACTTTCCATGTACATTGGAAAAAAACAGTTTTCCACTGAAAAATCAGTGATTATAAACATTCATCTGGATATTTTCAGCTACAGAGAGCACATAGCATTATTTTTTGGTTAGCTTATCAGTGCTACACTACACATTCAGCAAAAAAGATTTGGAAGCATTTCCATAACTTTTAAATACCCCACATTTTAAAATTTCTGCTTGCTTATCCAAGCATTTCAACTGCTTCATAGACCAATAGCTGTCAGTGAATAACTAAACTAAACTGCTCTAATGTATATGAAGGTACAAAAGTAATTCATTTTTTGTGAAAATCAGGCCTTCAGAGCTTTGGTTTTATTAAATATGACACAAATTTATATATGTATATACTTTTTTTAAAAACTCTGTGAAGGAAGAACTACTGAAGTATTTATTAGCCCCACTGAACCACTGAGTAAACTGGTTCCCTTACATTCAAATTGTTCTTGGCAGACCCAGTGACCTAGGGGGGTTTTCCCGCAAAGGGCTGAGCACATGAGGTATCGTTCCTTTTCTCGCAATGGCAAAAAACCTTGGGGAGTTTATGAGCTAAAGTCTTACACACGTAGAGAGATGTTGCCGAATTTATGCTTTGGGCAGTGGTCGGATTAGGTAGAGCTTCTCTCCTTTCTGACTGGTGTAAATGGGGGATCGTTGATAGTGGTCTACTAGCTGGTCCAGAGTGGCAAACTTCCGCTGGCCGATGCAGTAAAAGCCGTTCTCAACGTGGACCCTAAAGTGCTTATTACGACCTGCTGCTTTCAAGGAGACACTGAAGTCTCCAACCTGTAATGGAGAGAGAGAAACAAAGGTTAATAAATGTGATATATTACACCTAATATAAGAAAGGTGTCATAATAATCTATACATCAGTCTTGGCATTAAGTACTAATGATATTGGAGCATTTTTTTTATCTCTAACCATCAGCCTTATATTCTGAAGCTAGTTTAACCCACTCACGCCGGGGGCATTCTAGCCTTGAATGTCACAATGCCGGGGCTTTCGAACGCTTAGGCCTAAATCAATTAAATGGCTGGCACAATACTGTGCCGCCCGGCCACTGGGCTTTTGAATGAGCGGTACAGTACTGTACCACCCGTCCAGAGAGGGTTAAAAAGGTTCAAACTCCTTTCTCAGAAAGGGCAAAGAGGCAATACTTTTTAACTGTGAATGTCCTCATCAGTACTTAGGTCCTAAACTTAAAAAAAAATATATCAAATCTGCAATGATATGTCAGTCAAATTACCATTTTGCAATCACATTCATGGACATCTACTCCAATCACTTTAATCAAATTACCAGAAAAACTTCCGGTTGATACAAGAATCTTCACCCATAAAGCAAATCTCTTCGCAGCAGATTAAAAAGGGATGAAAATAGACCCACATCCAAAAAAACAAACATCCCACGCAGAGTAGAACACCCATCCGTATCAGCACTTACGTTGGTCTCAGAATCTCTGATGAGGAAATCTCCATCATGGCCGCGTTGATTGAGGACGTCGTCGCACTGTGCTCGTGTAATGGGCCCATAATACCAGTCTCTAGTGGTGAAGTGTCCCTTGTCAGGAGGAACACCACTGACGGGGGGAGGCGGAGGCATGGATGGTGCTGTGGTGTTGGGGGCGGCTTGATTGATGTTCATACCTTGCATGCCCTAAAAGATCATATTGGTAAAGTACATATACATATTGTGTCCACATAATTTGCTGTGTATTCAATACAAAAAAACAAAAAGGGTTTCCAAATCACCCTGCATCTTACATGATAAAGATAGAATACCATTTTTTCTTCTGACAGCATTGAAATCATGGTGTATCTCACAGAGAGAATATGTCTATACATCATGAGTGCCAAGAGACATGAGGATGAAGAAGAAAAATAGGTATCTTTCCCGGTAAATGTCTGCAGTATATTTCTATCAAAGAACCAACAATATCCTAGTGTATTACTAAAAGAATGGTGTCATAAAAAAGAATAATAACAATACGGTATTGATGAAGTTCCGGAAATCACTGGATATGTCTCAAAAATGCAGACTACAGCAAAAAGGGAAGAAAACTTAAACAGCATGAAAGGGATTGTTGCCTACTTCCCAACATTTAAAGGAAAACTCTGCTTTTTCTAGGCTAAGACCTCCCTAAGTCATCCACCCTACATACTAACCTGAGCAAGGTGCGCGTCGGCATTGTGTGCACCGCCATTTGTAGCTGGAGGATGGGGGGGCGGAGGTGCGCTGTTGCCAGGGCCTGGAGGAGGAAGCTGGCGAGTCTGTGAGGGTTCCCGTGAGCGAGACGCCCGGGTGTCTACAACCTCGTGGAGTTCTTGAACATAATTCTTTGGGATGAGTCCAACCTGTGTGAGGGAGATGGTGTTTTTATCAGAAGGCATATAAAATACCAGTAATCATTTAACAAATAAGGAGGGAGAACAAAGGGATAACAAAAATAGAGAGAAATACATATTATTCAAAACCAACAGTCACTGTATATCAAGGAAATTACCAAAAATAATCTTCATCCACCTTTTTTGCACCAAGTACAAACACACCTCTAATACATTCTTACACACAACCCTTCTTATCAAGCAGACTCATACAGCAGCAGACAAGAATACGATCCTCCCCGAACCCCACAAGACCTCACCTGTCCTTGCGTATTCCTCGCTCTATACCACTCCGGGTCGGACGGTGGTCTGTCCAGGATTTCCATCCGCTCCCCTTTGGTGAAGGACAACTCATGTTCGTTTTGAGCGGTGAAGGAGTAGAGTGCCACGACGACATCGAGCACGTTCTCGGCTAAGGTGTAGGTGTGGTCCTCTTCGGTGGGTTCTTCTGTGGTGTAGTTGGAGGGGAACCAGCCAACCAGGCCGTTGTAGTGCCCTCGCCACCAGCCATCGTTGCTCTTTTCCAGGATTAACACTCTTGTACCTGCGCCAGACACAAGGTTTGAATATGTTGTATGTGTAAGAACCTCACAATGAAACTTCTTTGATAGAAGTTTTGGACAGGCTTCTTGCAATCAAGGAAAAACTTCCTTGAAGGACGTAAAGGAGGAACATGTGCTTTTTTGAGCGTTGGAAAATGCATTACAATGGACAATGTAATATGTATATGCTTGCAAAATACATGGGCAAGTAAATCTTAAAGGTGCAGTGTCAAGCAAGGATATACAACACAAAAAAAGAAATCAATATATTGATCAGGCTCCTCTTGTTAAACAGATAATTAAGGGTACTATCCAAAAATACCATATTCATACAGCGACATCACTAATCCTCCCGCACCGAACAGCTTCAGATATTTAGCCGTGAGAGCAACAGGTGTTTCTCCTCTCATATTCGTAGATCTCTAGCTCTCCAGAAATCACTTGCTTAATTAAATATGAATGTGTGTGTGTGTGTGTGTGTGTGTGTGTGTGTGTGTGTGTGTGTGTGTGTGTGTGTGTGTGTGTGTGTGTGTGTGTGTGTGTGTGTGTGTGTGTGTGTGTGTGTGTGTGTGTATGTGTTTTACTGTGTATGTGTTTTACTGTGTATGTGTGTTTTACTGTGCATGTTTGTTTCATTGTTCATGTACATGTAACTGAGCATGCCCATGAGCACATCAGTACGACAAGACCTGCACCAGACTAAAGGCAAGAGGCTGACACCGATGTTCCTCCCGTAAATTACCCTCATCAGTTCTTCCACCAATATATCCTGACATTCACTAAGCACACAGGCACGATCACACATTGCCCATTCTCACTCATGCTCGTATTACCATTAAGAGCAAACTATTGACTGCTTTTACTGGAGAACCGGCGAGAGAGCTTAAACACCACAAGGACTTTTTTGGCTAAACTGAAACTGCTTTTTGCTTGTGGACACAGTATATGCTCTTGGAATGAACACCTCAACTACTGCACATGCGTGTTGCAAACTGGCACCAGATATATTGCACTGGGAAGGGATGCTGTGTCATGTAAAAAATGCTCATGTTCTTTTCTTTCAAATAAAAAATACTGTACTGAATGGTTATCAACTAAATTTGAATTACTCTATAAAATATTACAATATATTATAACAACAAAAAACAATGTAAGACTGACAAAAAGAGACAAAAAAGAACAAGAAAATATGAAAGAGAAAGTGGGAGGAAGAATGAAAGAAACAAAGAGAGAGGGAGAGGGAAGGAGAGCAAGAGAAAAAGAGAGATAGAAAGATAGAAAGATAGAGAGAGAGAGAGAGAGAGAGAGAGAGAGAGAGAGAGAGAGAGAGAGAGAGAGAGAGAGAGAGAGAGAGAGAGAGAGAGAGAGAGAGAGAGAGAGAGAGAGAGAGAGAAAGAGAGAAAGAGAGAAAGAGAGAAAGAGAGAAAGAGAGAAAGAGAGAAAGAGAAAGAGAAAGAGAAAGAGAGAAAGAGAGAGAGATAGCCAGCCTTCGCCAGACGGCCCACCGGCCCCACTACCTTTAACTAATGAAAGCTCATCCATCTGCTGCGCCTGGTAATTGTATTTGACGACGGCCCATCCTATCGCCTCCGAGGGGTCTATCGGGGTTCCGCCGCGGACGCCCCCGGGGCTCTCCACCCCCCGCGTGGGCGTGCCTCCCGACGACGGCAGAGTGCGACTCCCCCCGCCCTTCTTCACGCGCTTCTTTATACTGCGGGAGAGAGAGAGAGAGAACATTAATAAAAAATGCGGTTAATGACACGGAAAAAAGGGAAATTATATAATGGTTAATTGGTCCATGGATAACTGGGGTAATTTTTAAGTTATACTCTTCTTTTAAATCTGAAACTAAGATGGCGATGATGGCAGTGGTCATGATGATAATTACAATAATACTAATAATAATTAATAATAATGTTAACAATAATCATTGATAATAATAGTGACAATAATAATGAATAATAATAATGATACTAAAATCTATAATTATAACAATAACAAAAATGCATACTAGTAAGAATAATAATGATAATAGTAATAATAATAATAATAATAATAATAATAATAATAATAATAATAACAACAACAATAATAATAATACCAATAAAAATATCAACAATATCAATAATAACGAGCACACTAAAGCCATCAGTCGGAAGAATCAGCAGCATCAGCACAGCGTCAACTTCTACGAAACTCTAGGGACATTCACAGCCAAGTTACGAAACAGGTGTCGGCACTCGGGTCGCACACCGGCCCCGGGGAAGGGTTGTACATGGCTCTGGTCACCCAGTCAGTGTTCTCAAGCGCAAATCTATAGTGGGGTTGTGGTGGTGGTGGCGATAGCGATAATCATAACGTATAAGGACGATTTATCAGAGTTATATTGACCTTTTATTAAGCAAGTGGCGAATGCTCATATACGGATATGATGAATGAGGAGGGGAATAAATAACTTTTTAATTCTTAAGCAATTATATCAGCAACTGAAGTGACAATAATTATAAAAAGTAATAATATGCAATAATTATAGTAGCAGTAATAATAAAAAAATAGAGCAATCAAAATAATAATATCATTAACATGGTAACAGGTAACGGAACACAAAAGATTCTAAGAGTAAATGACCATCATTAAACTCCCTGCAACATTAATACAACCAAAAAAAGAACCTTAGTAATTTGCAATAAACAAAACTTCCCGAGAGAAAAAAAAAAGTTAATGGAAATCCCGTAAAAAAAACAACATATAAACACATCAAACCTCGACGCAGAAAACAAATGAGTAAAGTATCGAGAAGCATCCAGGTCCTGCTAACTCAGCAACCTCTGACAGAATTTAGCTTCAATTGAGGCGCAATGACCTACTTCATTCAACAGTTTTCAAGAGTCGAGAGTCGAGCGCCAGAGCCTGAGTAAACACAAAGAGAGAGAGAGAGAGAGTGCGCGCGCTCAAGGTCGCTTCTCTCCGAATCTCACGGGGTACCAAAAACACGACTGAAACACGTCTGACAACAAACAGCTGGTCGAAGGAAGTTTACTTACTCTGGCAGGAAGTTCATGACAGCGGACACACTCTAGCGGGGCTACGGGATGAGGTCACAGCATGAGGCAGCGAGATAAGGCAAGTTTCATGACCGAAGGCCTCGTCGCCAGCACCCACCCAACCCCTAAGGGAGGGCAGGAGAGGGGGGGTCCTGCAAGGGGAGCCGCTCCTCCCTGCGCCCGGAGGAGTCCCCCTTCGTCAGGTGCGTGGGGGCGGCTCACCCACGTGACCGCATCCCCGACACGTGACCTGGCCGAAGCCCTCGTTTGTTTGTTTGTTTGTTTGTTCGTTCGTTCGTTCGTTGCTTCTCAAGTCCGTGAGATTTTCCAGTCTCTCTCTCTATCTCTATCTATCAGTTCTCACTAAGGCACTCGTCCGAAGGAACGACTCGACAGTCCTGTGGAAACCATGAGTTGCTTATTCCGCTCACACTCCTCACCTCAGGGGGGATTCCGCCACCGCCCCGCCATGCGTCCGGAATGTAAACAGGATCGTCCGCGTGCACTCGTAATCAACCCGCGCGTTTAATATTTCCAGCTCTCCCCCCCTCCCCCCTGACACACAATAAACAACACTCCTCCTCCAGCACTCACGCCCCACCCCCCAGCTCGACATGCAATAGAAACGCAGTCACTCCCTTCTTTGCAACAAAGAATTCGGATCTGTTCTTCAAAATACTTCTTCCTTTGCAGAATAACCTTAACGATTCTTTTCGTTTCATTATAGCCCGCCATTTCCTCAGAGCTTCTAAGTGCACACGGAGAGAGAAGACGCGTACGTTAATCAATCATAAGGACAAACAACACAAGGTGCAACTGCATCTTAACAGCCGCCCGTAATTACACGTCCGCAAACTAATAACATCTCACAAGTGGACACGACGGAACAATAACCCACTTCTCACCCGCAACTACCCGCCCACAGAACAATCACGGCCACTGGTCCGCCCCCACCGCCCACTGAGCTCTCCTCCACTTGACACGCTCGGTGCTTATTATGACAACACAAGCGTTACCTACACCGCCCCCACCCGCGCGCGTCGTCCTCCCAGAAATGACTCGGTACATTCCAAGGGGCGGGTCGTTTTATGCCTCTCTCTTTTCAGTGGTCATCCCCCAGGAAAGAACGACTCATCTGAAGACAGCTCAGCAAGTTTCTCACGTCACGTTTTAACCCGCGGTGGGTTCGGTTGAGTCATTTCGTCAACGCGGGTCACTTCGCAACTCCAAGGGTCGAACCCCTCGTTTCACTTCACCCGAAAGTCACTTCGAGCCAGTCGTTTCTTACACTGCACTTCGCACTCGGGCCAATCCGCGACTCCACCTCGGGTTGGCTTTTCAACCACCGGTGGAAAAGTTTTCACTGCTCGTAAACACCGAAGTCAACCACAGCGTTCAAGCACTGAGACTTTGAATAACATTTTGCACACCAACTCCCGGGTGTTCTATAAATCGCACAGCAACGAGAGCCGTGTAAAGACTATTTACAATGCTAGAAAACACACACGGCTGGAACGTTTGAAATACGCAAACAATCATGCACATGGAGACACACACACACACACACACACGTATCGTATGTGTCCGAGAGGTCGGTGTGTGCGGTCGCGTGCAGTTACCAGGCACGAATCGAGACACAGAAACCGCGTTTCACTGGAGCGACTTCCAAAACCGAATCATAGCGCGAGTTTCCTCCTCCCTCCTCGCCCAGCTGATAACCCCCCTCCCCCTCCCCCGCCCCCCTCCTCTCCCCAGGACCCCAAACCGCCCCTGGAAAAGGAGAATAAGGACGAGCTCCCCCTCCGTCCGACGCAGCAGGAAAAGCGAGCGGTCTAGACCCTCCCTCCCTCAGTCAGCCTCGCACCCTTCCCTCCCCGAGCTTGAAAGGGCGATCTCCCTCGGCGGGCGGGCGGGAGGCGGCCGAGCGGGGCCGAAGCAGCAGCGACAGCAGCAGCAGGGAGCAAGCGAGCGAGCGAGCGAGCGAGGGAGCGAGCTGGGTGTGGAGCCGCATTGATCGGCCAGGCCAGCTGGTCAGACCCAACCCAGCCGCCAGAGGGGAGGACACTCACTCACTCACTGCGAGGAGGGCCGAAGGGACACACACACACACGCAAAAGCATCACACCCACACGCACACAAACGCAGGAACGCCCTCAACCCACGCAATCGCACGCGCCGCCGCCACTACGAAGCTCACTCCAAATGTCCCTGTGGAAGCGAGGGGCGAATTGCGTGCGCGGCGAAGGCTACAAGTTTGTTAGGTCGTGACGAGCGTGTGGTGGCGGAGAGACACCGACCGCTTAGCATTTTACTGTCGAACGCTCCTCGCGCTTCACACACACGCACGCACAAACATACAAGTAAACACACAAACACCCATATATATATATATATATATGTATATATATATATATATATATATATATATATATATATATATATATATTCATATATATACGCAAATACACATATAAATAAACATACAAACACACACACACACACCAAAAACAACAACAACAACAAACTCCCACGTGCAAGACCTAAGCCTGCAATTAAAAGCTGCAACGCAATTTTCCTCCTCGCTACCGCTACTGCTCGAGCGAGTCGCGTTCCAAGTTATTCCTCCTTCCTCACGCTTTATGAAAGTCGTGAGGACAACCGTCGTCTGGCCTCCTCTCCTCCAGGAGCCACGGCACAGACGGGCGCTGTCTGCCAACCTGGCCTTCCCTCGGACGGGACGCGGCCTTCGGGACTGCAGGCTCTCCCTTCCTTCTCATCGCTCTTTTTTTTTCTCTCTCTTACGCTCTGTCTGTCTACATCATTCTCTTATTCTCGGTTGTGTCTTTTTCTCTTTCTCTATCTTCTCTTCTGTATCTTTATAAGTTTCTTTCATACTTTTCTCTTGTCTGCCTGTCTCACCCCTCTGTCTGTCATTCTTCCCCTCTGTCTGTCTGCCTCTTTTTCCCTCTGTCTGTATGTTTATCATTCTCTCCCTCTGTCTGCCTGTCTGTCATTCTCTCCCTCTTTTTGTCTGCCTCCTTCCCCCTCTGTCTGTCTGTCTGTCCTTCTCTCACTCACTCGCTCTGTCTGTATGTCATTCTCTCACTCTGTCTGCCTATGTCCTTTTTTTTACTCCGTTGTCTGTCTGCCAGTCTGTCATTCTCTCCCTCTGTCTGTATATACGTCTGACATTTTCTCCCTCTCTATGTATGTCTGTCATTCTCTCCCTCACTCTGTAGGCCTGTCTGTCATTCTCTCTGTTTGTCTGTCTGTCTGTCTGTCTCTCGTTCTGCCTTTCCCTCTCTCCTTTAATCTCGCCGCAGCTGTTCGTCCCAGCGGTTTCCCCGATAAGTGTGGAGGCAGTGGCGAGAAACCGTGAATTCCTTTTACTTGCAACGTATATCGCTGGAATAAAAGTCTTCGGGGCCGTTTCGCCCTCGTGCCCCCCCCCCCAACCCCCAACCCCTATCCCACCTCCCGGAAAAGGAAGGATATTAAAATCATTCTTATCGAGTATTCACTCCCGCGCCTACGAGAAAAAAAAAAGATGGCAATCATTAGAGAGAGAGAGAAAAAAAAAAATCGTCGACTTATCCTCACAACTGGCAAAGCTTCGAAAAAGAAAAAATATTTTGAAAACCATAATACCTCCCCTCCCCCCTCATTCGTTAAATAAATAAATAAAAACAAGTAAATAATGCATACATGAATAACAACGACCCTCCATCAAAACCCGCCCGCACGCCTCCCGATCCGTTGCATAAGACAGCGCGACCTACCGTTGCTCTCCAAAACAACAATTGCAATGACAAAACTATCAAAAAAGAAAAGAAAAGGAAAACAACAAAGGGAAACAAGAAGAAAAAAGAAGAAAAAAAATAGGCTAAAGTTGTCTCGCTTCCTCTACCCTGGGAGAATCGGATTACTTTGGGGAATTTTTTTTTTTTTTTTTTTTTTTTTTGGGGGGGGGGCACACAAGACACGGGGTGGGGAAGGAGGGAGGGAGGGAGGGAAGAAGGAAGGAGGGAAAGAAATGAGAAGGGAAGGAGGGAGGGGAAGGAAGGAGGGGAAGAAGGGAGGAGACGGAGGAAGGGGAGGAAGGAAGGTAGGAGGAGGGAGGAGAAGGAGGAAGGGAAGGAGGGAAGGAGGAGGGGGGGAAAGGGAAGGGGAGGAGGGAAGCAGGTAGGAGAGGAGGAGAGGAGGGAAGGAGGAAGGGAAGGAGAGATGGAGGAAGGAGGAGATACGGAGGAAGAAAAGGAAGGGGAAGTATGGTGGGATTCAGAGGGAAGGAGGGAAGAAAAGAGGTAAGAAAGAAGGAGTTGGCGAGGGAGTGGAAGGGAGGCAGACATAATAAGCTCTCCGCTCTAATTGTATTTCCCCCCCCCCCTTATACCACGAGTACTCCCAACTGCAATAACAGGAAGAGAAAAGAAAATAGCTTCTATAACATTTAATAACAATAATAACTAATGCCCATAGTAATACACTATAATAATACCCACACTAATAACTATAGGGAGCCACAAAACTAAAAAAACAAAAACAAAAAAAAAACGCGATGGGCTTTCACTAGCCTCGACACAACCTGTAGCACTCTCTGAACTTCAGCAACAACCGCTGGCATCACAACTTTAATAACAATCGGCGTCGCCTAGTGGAACTTCCATTACAATAACTGCCGCTCGCCACAGCTTCAGCCGATAGTTCGAGCGCAATAACTTCAATAACAACCGGCGCCGCATACCGCAACTTCAGCAATGTCAACCGGACAAATTGACAGAATCCTCCTCGTCATGTGCGTGTCATTAAGCCGTCGCAGGCACAAGCACTGGCACACACGCAAGAGCAAATGCGAAGAATACGGAACACTAAATACTATATTGCCAAATACACACAGACTGGGACTGACCGACACACACACACACACACACACACACACTCATACACAAACACAACAAACAAGAGAACAAATACCAGAAGCACACAAGCAATTTCCCGACCCAAGCAACAATGGAATACCGCAGAGTACCCCCTACCCCCTACCCCTCCACCCTCCCCACCCACCCCACCCCTCCACCCCTCCCCAACATGCACACGCGCCCACACCGAGCGAAAGCAACACGCCATCGAGCGCGGGCGGGCCTATCTAGCAGAGCGAGGCCATAAGCGGGAGGGACTATTAACCCAAGGTCGGACGAGAGAGAGAGAGAGAGAGTGGGCGCGATGGCAAAGGGACAGTGCGCGATAGAGCGTGTTTTTTTTTTTTTTGGTGGAGGAGTAGGGGTAGGGGTAGGGGTAGGGGTAGGGGTAGGGGTAGGAGTGGGAAGGTGGGGGGTGGACGATGAAGACCTTGGGGTTGACGAAACGAGGAAGGTTAACAGATAGAAGATAGAAGATGATGATTATGATAGGAGAAGAAGATGATGATGATGATGAGAAACTACGGAAAAGGCGCGGAAGAAACCCGGGTCATGATGGGTGTTGTTATTATGGCCGCCCCGACCACCACCTTCCCCACAGCCGACAGTCAAACTCATTATTACACTCTCGCTAACCACATTGCAAAGGATATTACACCAAACTCTCTCTCCTCTCACACCCCCTCCCCCTCCCCCTCCCGCCAAAAAACGGCCTAAATCAGGTCACGTAATGCATTACATTTTCCCTGTCGGTCTCTCGTTCCCGCCGACGCGAAATCTCAGCTTGGAGAGAAGCCCCCCCCCCCCCCCAACACACACACACACTCTTTCGCCCCCCCCCTCTCTCTCTCTCTCTCTCTCTCTCTCTCTCTCTCTCTCTCTCTCTCTCTCTCTCTCTCTCTCTCTCTCTCTCTCTCTCTCTCTCTCTCTCTCCCACTCTCACTCTCCTACTCTCTCTCACCCCTCCCTCTCCCCCTCCCACTCCCTCTCCCTCTCCCTCTCCCTCTCCCACTCTCCCTCTCCCACTCTCCCTCTCCCTCGTGGTCTAATAGAGCGCCCCATATAAGACCCGATATTTTGCGGTGTTACGAGAGGTTTGTGCGCGCGCGAGGGCGGTTGGCGGGGAACAGGGGCGAACGATACAGTGCAAGACGCCAGCATGCCAAGGGGGAGGGGGAGGGGGAGGGGGTGGGGGAAGGGGAGGGGGTATTTGAGGGCTCATTCGGGGATAGAGTTTACGCATTGCCTTCTCTTTATCTCTTCCTCCCTCCTTCAGTCTCTCTTTAACAATTTTTCTCCGGAGGGATGATGATGATGATGATGATGATGATGATGATGATGATGATGATAATAATAATAACAACAATAATAATGACAATAACGACAAGAATAGTAATAATAAAAACAATAGTTTCTCACTTTATTTCTCTTTCTCTCTCTCTCCAATCCCATCTTATTCCCCTAAGGATAAATACAACTAATACCAACCATAACCTCACAAAAACAATAAAATCAACCCCAGACACCAGCACCGACGCGGCCTTTCCGGGGCACAATTCGTCGACAACCGCGCGGTCGAAACGGACGGACGGACGGACGGTTCTCCACTTGACACCCTCAGGACTCCATTTAAATTAACGCAAGGGACAGACAACGCGTCATGAAAAGGACTTCCTCCTCGCCGGAATTGCTGAAAACAGAGAAAGACCATTATCGTGTTTTTTTTTTTTTTTTTTTTTTTTTTTTGTACTCACTCATTCATAAAGGAAGGATTGATTTATTTCTGTGTCACCGCTCACTGTGCCACACCCGTCATTTGGACCGATTAGTTTTTTCTTTTCTTTTTTAAAAATGATCTCTTGCCTACTTGAAATGTGCCAATCCCACCACCGCTTACGTTGAAGATTTAGACTATACCATCGTTCACGTAACCGCCGAAAGTATTAATAGTAATCAGCTCTATAATGGCAATGTTGACTACAACAACAATAACAATAATAATAACTATAATAATGATAAGTAAGGACAAATGAAACGGAATTACTACAGAGACGTGCTGGTCTGCAGACAAAACAACCAAAACAAACAAAGAAGGAAGGCAAAATCCACAAGGAGCGAGCCAAGACCCCCCACAGCGCCCCGGCCACGCCCCGCACCAGCAAGCAAGCAAGCAAGCAAGCACGCAATGGGGAGCCTCGGAGTGCGTCCCGAGCAGCCGCGTCAAAGCCACACGTGCAGCTGTCACGTCACCCAAACAAGCCGAGAGCATTTAGCATTTAGTCTCACTATTAGGCTATTATCGCCGAACGCTTTGAGTCTCCCAGCTGGCAACTGGGAGCTCGTCTGCGGACGCTTTTGATCCCGCCGTAGAAACGAGACAACGAATTCAGTCTGGTATACCTTTTCGTAATGGATATACACGATAACGATAACGACAACGATAAAAATAACAATAATAATATTAAAAATCATATCAACAATAACTGTCATAAAAACAACAATCGTGATAAACAAACAAAAAATTAAATAACAAAAACAACATTAACATTAATAACACAAATAAAGACGATAACATGAATAATAATAATAATAAAGATACAACTGTAACAGAAACAGAGACACTACCAATAATATTAATAGCAATAATAAAAACAACAAAAACAATAATTCACGTTTCCCCTCCTCATGCCTGCCCGCAGCT
>NW_028234429.1:20915986-20950986 GCF_977035675.1 Penaeus japonicus | reverse complement strand
CCCCACTCCCGTTTCCCAAGCCCCAAATCCTGGCAATAACTCCCACAGCATACCGTTCGTGCATCGCCACGTGTAAAGCCCCTTTCAAGAGACAATAAAAAGCAAAATAACTCAACTCTTCCCACCGCCGACGAAAAATAAAATGGGGGGGGGGGGTCATCACACAGCCCTCCTTCTCGAAACCGCGTCTCATTACTGGACTTCCGGCGATGCAGTGCAATGAGGCCAAACGGCAAGACCATTCTCGCGTAATCCCCACCCACCCACCCACCCAGCCCCCTCTGCAATGGCCCAGTCTAAGGCGAAGAAGAATAAACGCAGGAGGTGATAAACAAGAATAATAGCGGGGATTGAATGAAGCCGGGGGCGAGAGAGCGGATTGCGTAACATGCAAGTGAGAGGCTCTCTTGTAACACGGCGCTTGACGGGCCTGCGATGCCCACTTGCCGATAAGAGAGAGAGGGAGAGGGACGTGGGGGAGGGAAGGAAAACCGGAGAGGAAGGGAGGGAAAGGGAAAGGGAAGGGAAGGGAAAGAGAGGAAGGGGAGGGGAAGGGAAGAAGAGGGAAGGAAAAGGAAGGAAGGGAGGGACAGGAAAAAGAGAGGTGTGTGTAAGAAGAGGGAAATGGAGAGAGGGAAGGAATGTGGGAAAGGAGAAAGAGAAAACAGGAGAGGGGAAGACAGGGAAAAAATAGAAAGAAGTGAAGAAGGAGAGGAGAGAAAATTAAAAAAAATAATAAAGAAAGAAGGAAAGAAAGCAAGAGAGATATCAAGAAATGAAGGAGAGAACGAGAGAGAATTTAAAAAAAAGAGAAAGAGAAGGAAAGAAAGCAAGAGAGATATAAAGAAATGAACACCCAAGCATTATCAGCACCTCCCTTTCTCCCTTCTCCCTTCTCCCCCCTCCCCCCAACACTTTCATTAAGAGCCCAGAAGCCAAACGCCGCGTCAAAACAGTCACCGCACACCGCCACCCTTGAATCAAATCATCTATAAACTTCCGCAACCCCTCGCCGCCCCCTTCCCCCCTACCCCCCACCCATTTCCCCCAACCCCACCCTCAACCCCAGTCAAGCCACCCTTCGCACCCCTTCCACGTCCAAACACCTCCGCCGCCCGTAGCCTTCCCGACGCCAAGAGACCCACGTGTGATCTACCCCTTCTCCCTCCCTCCCCAACCCCCGACCCCCCCCAACCCCCTCATCCCCCCACTTTTCACTAAGACAACGTTGCTTCACACAGGAAGAACAACATGAGGAGACTGGGGCAGGGAGGGAGATTTGGGGAGGGGAGGGGTAGGGGAGGGAGAGGAAGAGAGGGAGGGAGGGATGGGTAGATGGAAGGAAGGAGGGAACGAATAAAGAAAGAAAGAGAAAGTAAGGAAAGCAGGGTGGGTGGATGGCTGGATGGAAGGAATGAAAAAGATAGGATGACAGGAAAAAAGGAAGGAAGGAAGAAAGGGTGGGTGAATGGATGGATGGATGGATGAGCCAGGGAAGGTTGGGGCTCAGAGGTGGGGAGGAAAGTAGAATATAAGTGAGGGAGGAGAAATTGGGGGAGGAGGGAAAATAGGGAAGAAGACTGGGATAGAGCGAAGAAGGGAAGGAAGGAAAAAAGATAGGCAAGGGAGAAAGGCATGAGAGAGAGAGAGAGAGAGAGAGAGAGAGAGAGAGAGAGAGAGAGAGAGAGAGAGAGAGAGAGAGAGAGAGAGAGAGAGAGAGAGAGAGAGAGAGAGAGAGGAGGGAGAGAAAGATTAAAGAGAAAAGGTACAACACCTAGAGAAAAGGAGAGAGAAAGATGAGAAAGGAAAGGTAAAAGAAGAAAAAGAAAAAACCCGACCCCTGGAAAAAAAATATAGAAAGACCACGAAAGCAAGAGATAAAGATAGAAACAAGAAACAACGAAGAGAAAACCACGAGTCAGCCAAAAGTAGCAACAAGCCTTCCTCTAACGACCAATCAACGGTCATCCGTCTGCCCCCATATACCCCCAACCCCCTAAAAAAGCTTACACCCAACGGCCAAGAAACGAACACCCAATCACTCCCTTTCCGTTAAAAGAAATAGAACCATAATTCACTCCAAGGGATAATCACACCCAAGGGCTAATGACCCCCTCATTACCGCCTCTCATTATCCTGATTGCGAAACGTTAGCGAGCGTAAAATTCCTTACAACCTCCTTTCCCAACACCCCTTTTTTCTTAATCTTTTTTTAATCTACTGATATTTTATACATTTATATTTCTCCATTTCTTGAAATTTTTAAAAATATTTTTTGCCAAATTTCTTTTTTTTTTTCTTTTCCAGATATACATACATATACTTATATATTCATATATTACATATATTTTTCCCCCCAAATATATATATATATATATATATATATATATATATATATATGTATGTATGCATATATATATATGTATGTATGTATGTATAATATATATATATATATATATATATTTATATATATACATATATATATATACACTGTATATTACATTTCCTGATAAAAAAAATCGTTTCTTGATTTTTTTTTTTTTTATTGATTTTTTTTCATATAATCTAAACCTCCGTGGAAGAGAAAGGGGAAAAGGAAAAGGCGCCGCCACGCCACGCCACTTCTCACGCCCTTTCTACGCATCTACTTCATTCTACTCGACACCGGTGCCAACATCTGGGATCCGGCAAACCGATTCTCAGCCCCGGCACTCCCTGCGGTGTCATTCCGGTGCCATTTCGGTGCCAGGCGGGGGGATAAAATCACTCGGTTTACGAGCATAAGCAACCCGGCGGAAATTAACCTTTTTACGGACTCGGCCTCTTGCGGTGGGGGTGGGGGTGGGGTGGGGTAAGGGGGTATCGGTGAAGGAAGTAAGGGGAGAAGGGGTAAAGGAGAAGGAGAAGGAGAAAGAGAAGGAAAGAGAGGGGGAAGGGGAGAGGAAGAGAAGTAAGGCATGAAGGATGGAAGGAGGAAAGAGTAAAGGAAGGGTGAAAAAGAGAGAAAAAAATACAGATACAGAGAAACAGAAAGAAAAAACAACAACAGAAAACCAAACCTAAAATAAAACAAAAAAACAAAAAAACAAAAACAATCAAAACTGAAATCAAAACGCATTCAGCCCCGACTCCCACGCAAAAACAGGTGTTCGTTCCTCAGCTGTTGGTGCATTGAGTGCCAAGGCAGTGCCACGTGCAGGGGAAGGGGGGGATGCACCTCTTCCTTTAAAGTTAAGAGGGAGCGAGAACGGGAGAAGGACCGGGGGGAGCGGGAGGGGGGGGGAGAGATGTTACAAGAAGCGTTTAGAAAATTGAGAAAAGAAAATGTTCAGAGAATTTGAACTTGAGTGTTTAAGATGAGATAGAGATAGATAGATATATAGATAGAGAGAGAGAGAAATAGAGAGAAAAAGAGAGAGAAAAAAAAATATAAAGAGTAAGAGAAAAAAAAAACTCCAGCGCGAGGTGAGGATCAGTAATTCCTGCAGCGTCCGACCCGATGAGCGTGGAAGGCCTACTACCTCCCTTTGGCACGGGACAGCGAGCCGTGTAACAAGTGGCGTCGCGAGGGATGAGCCTAACCCCTCCCCTCCCCTCCCCCCCCCTCACATCACCCCCCCCCCTATCTGTCCTACCCCGATCTTCACTCTCAACCCCTCCTTTACTCTTCCCTCCTTCCTTCCTTCTTTCCTTCCGTCCCTTCCACAAACCCTCCCACCCTCCTTCCTCCCTCCCTACCTACCTACTTCCCTCCTACCCACCTTCCTTCCTCCTTCCCTCCTTCCTTCCTACCTCCTTCCCTCCCTCCCACCCACCTTCCTTCCTTCCTAACTCTTCCACGACAAATATAAAAAGACCATGGCCATGACCAGATCACGGGGAGGGGGGGGGTATATATAAAACAAAATCAAACAAAATACATCAAAATATAAAAATAACTAAAATAAAAAAGAGGATAATAAAACCGCAAGCATCCACGCAAACACAAACAAGCAATGAGTCAGTCAATCAGCCCAGGCTACCATCACCCTTGACTTTCCCCTCTGACATACAAGCAAGCATAAACAAACAGACCAACATGAATCCAATTACAGCGGACAAAACGGCGCCCAAAACAATGAAAGAAGAACAAGAGAAACAAACAAAAAAACGATTTCCTCATAAAATGTAATCTAATAATGAGAAAAAAATATATTAAAAAAAGAAAAGGAAACAAAAAAGTAAACAATATGTAATCCGATAATGAAGAAAAAGAGACGAAGCAAGCAAGCAAGCAATCAACGCTTTCCGTCTCGAAATGCAAACCGATTCATAAAAAACAAAACAAAAAAACAAAACAAAAAGAAGCGAACGACTTTTTCCTGGCGAAATGTAAATGAATTCCGAAGCGAAATGAAAGGACAAGTAAAGGCAGATCCATTCCTCCCACGCCAAATGTCAAATCAAGGAGACAAACAAAGGAAACAAACACACGCGGACACTCAACGGGCGCTGACTGACCTCTCGCAAAACCTGAGAATCTTCGAGAATTTCCGGGACACCCCCTCCCTTCCCCTCCCTCTCAGGATTCTTCAAGCCCGACATGGAATGTTAGCCCCCCCCCCCTCCCTCTTCCCCTTTCCCCCTTCCCCCACTCCCCTCCTTACGCACCCCTACCCAACTCCAACTCCAACTCCAACATCAAGGGGGGGGGGGGGGGGTTAAGGGGTTAAGGGGGTCTATGAGGATTTCCCCAAAGTCCAAAGATGTTAAATCTGTTAAACACTGCGACTGCCATTACTTAGGGAGGGAGAGGGAGGGAGGGAGATGGAAAGGGAGAAGGGAAGGAGGGGGATGAAGAAGGTAGGGAGGGGGAGGAAGAAAGTAGGGAGGGGGAGGGAGAAGGTAGGGAGGGGGAGGAAGAAGGTAGGGAGGGGGAGGAAGAAGGTAGGGAGGGGGAGGGAGAAGGTAGGGAGGGGGAGGGAGAAGGTAGGGAGGGGGAAGGAGAAGGAAAGGAGGGGGAGGGAGAAGGTAGGGAGGAGGAGGGAGAAAGTAGGGAGGGGATCGGAGAAGATATGGAAAGGAGAGGGAGAAGGTAGGGAGGGGGTGGGGGAGGAGGAGGGGAGAGGGTAAGGAGGGGGAAAGGGAAGAGAGAAGGTATGGAGGGAGAAAGGGAGGGGAAAGGGAGAAGGGGAGACAGGAAGAAGCGGATAGAGGGGGGAGAGGGGGGAGAGGGGGGAAGGAGGAATAGAGAGATATAAGCTAGGTCTCTCCCTCTCCCCGTCTATCTCGCAGTTGCACGAGTGGACATGGTGTTGCACGGCCCAATTGCAAATGTTTTCGAAAATTGTTTGGAAGCGACCGCGGCATTTCCGATACTCTGCCTTTTCCTATTTCTTTCCTTCTCTCTCTCTCTCTCTCTCTCTCTCTCTCTCTCTCTCTCTCTCTCTCTCTCTCTCTCTCTCTCTCTCTCTCTCTCTCTCTCTCTCTCTCGCTCTTACTCCATCACTGATACAATAAAATAAAGAACAGTGGGGTAATACGGGAACAGTGAGCGAGAACAGAATTGAGAGAGAGAAGGAGAGAGAAGGGGGAGAGAGAGAGAGAGAGAGAGAGAGAGAGAGAGAGAGAGAGAGAGAGAGAGAGAGAGAGAGAGAGAGAGAGAGAGAGAGAGAGAGAGAGAGAGAGAGAGAGAGAAAGCACATCGAGCGTTGATATCCAACCCTGCGTATGGAGGTTCGCGAGACAGGTGGGAGGAGAGAGGAAACAGAGAGAAAGAGAAGGAATAGAGAAAGACTGAGAGGGAGAGAGGAAGAGCCGTGGGAAGGGAGGGAGGTAGGTAGGACGTAGGAGGAGGAAGGGAGAGAGGAGGGAGAGAGGGAGAGAGGAGGGAGAGAGGAGGGAGAGAGGAGGTAGGAGGAGGGAGGAGGAGGGGGAAGACAGGAAGGATGGGAGGGAGAGAGAAGGGGAAGCAGGCGTGTGGAGCTCAATATATTGATCTCCGCGTGGCAACAGAGGCAGCCGTCGCCCGCGATATACGCCGCCACGGCCAACCTCTCTACCTTAATGGCCAAAGTACCTGGCCGTCGCCGACGCGGCCAGCGCTAACTGGGCCATTTGGACGAAGCAAGCGACGACGAGTCCTTGCGCCCACTTTGCGGTCCGACGCGGCTGCGAGATGGAGGTTGGGCGCAGCGCTACCGGGTGAGGGACGCGTGTGCGCCGCTCGGGAACACATTGGGACACGGGGATACGTACATACGCGTGCACTCATACACGCCCACAGACATACTCATGTACAAGTTATCGGACGCATACGCACACCGATTAGTCACAATCTTTGCGTTCAGGTCAAACACATCAGGTCAGCACGACTTGCGGGTTCACTGGCCGAGCACTCCTTCCTCCTCCTCCATCTCCACCTGTTCTTCACCTCTAAAGACACCGCTAGGCTTTGAGTGCAACCCTTTTCGCCCGCTTTCCGACCTACGACAGACCTCAGTACACGAAACCCCTTTTAATTAGAGCACAAAGGGCGCCTGCCCCTCGCATCTGGGTCTCGTCGCCCCTGCCGTGGGAGTAAACACCTTGAGAGGGTGTCGGGGAGGCAGGCGAACGCTCTCCACGCGGAGAGGACTCGCGCCTCGATCGCACGCCCAAAAAACGCCGTCGAGGCCTCGAGGGCGTCTTGTTGCCTGTCTATTTGCAACAATGAGCAATCGGTAGGTCGTAACCTTTCGGCGCTCGCGTGTACCTTGCCAGCGCCTCTGCAACACGACAGCAACACACACCCAGGACACTCCTCAGCACACCGCCATTCCTTCACGTCCCTTGCCCACCTGTCAGGCAACAACATCCCCCTCGCCTTCGCCTCTTCCCCCTCCCCCTCCCCCTCCCCATGAACCCAACCCCCTCATCTACCCCCCTTCCGCCTCCTCCTCTCCCCATCCCCTCTCCCGCCAGGGCGTCTGGAGCGTCTCCAGAGAGCCCCGAGAGGAAAAAAGAAAGATAATGCCCACATCCTCGTCTCGTCTCGACTCGTCGCTGGCACTCACGGGCACTCTCCTCCCCGTCAAGCAGTGTGGCGACCTCACTCGCTTCCCAACACTTCGGCTCGTCGGCCTCGCCTCACCTCTGGCAACCAGGGGGAGGGGAAGGGGAAGGGGAAAGGAGAGGGGGAGGAGCTCCTCTTGTTTCCAACTGGTGAGGATCTGACAACAAAGGAGGCCTCCTTTCCGCCACGCCCCCTCCAGAGCCCGTAGGAGGAAGCGAGACGCCGTCGGACATCCTTCGCTCCTCCGGCGGGTCAAGGGAGAGGCGCCTCGGCGTGTGCGAGGCCAAGGCCGGAGTGTCTGTGTGGCGAGGCTCGTCGAGGGAGAGGGAGAGGGAGAGGGAGAGGGCGGCTCGCCACGCCCCCTCTGAAATTCCCAGTGACACATGGCGGGGGCGCAGTACTTCCAGAGTCCTTCCAAGCCCTCCGCCTCCGCCCCTTTCCTGGAGGGCAACACCCGCGCATCCTAGGGGGTCACACACATGTCCTATTCCGCGTGGAAGTAATCCCGGGACAACAACGACCGAACACGGAGAGAAGGGCAGCGTACACAGCGGGTGCCGGAGAGAGCGAGCGCGCGCCGGTAGGGAGGAAGTCGCCTCACACCAGGACAGGGCCCGAACCAACACTGAACCATCCACAGTCCCGGTACCTCTCTCTCTCTCTCTCCCTCCTTCCCTCCCTCCCTCCCTCCCTCCCTCGGCGCAATCTCACTACGCTCCCTCATCCCTTCGTCCCTGTCCTTCTGTCTCTCTCTTTCTCTCGTTCTCCCTTTCTGCTGCCTCCTCCTCCTCCTCCTCCTCTTCCCAATATCCCTCCAATCCACCATCCTATCCGATCCTTCCTCCTATCCCGCTTATCCTCTTCCCTCTCGCCCTGTCTCCCTCGGCCACTTATTCATCCCTTTCGCCGAGCCTTTTTCATTCATTCGCCATTGATTAACCTCCAGGCCGGCACGCTGGCTTTCCCCCATTCAACGCAACGCCTTCCGCCGCGTATCCTACGGGCTGTGGCGAGTCCTTCACACGGGGATCCTTTGGGCTCTTCTGTGGCGAGTCCTTCACACGGGGATCCTTTGGGCTCTTCTGTGGCGAGTCCTTCATACGGGGATCCTTTGGGCTCTTCTGTGGCGAGTCCTTCACACGGGGATCCTTTGGGCTCTTCTGTGGCGAGTCCTTCACACGGGGATCCTTTGGGCTCTTCTGTGGCGAGTCCTTCACACG
This sequence comes from Penaeus japonicus, assembly GCF_977035675.1. Taxonomy (NCBI): domain Eukaryota; kingdom Metazoa; phylum Arthropoda; class Malacostraca; order Decapoda; family Penaeidae; genus Penaeus; species Penaeus japonicus. The sequence continues at coordinate 20,942,733 of NW_028234429.1, read as the reverse complement.
GGGATCCTTTGGGCTCTTCTGTGGCGAGTCCTTCACACGGGGATCCTTTGGGCTCTTCTGTGGCGAGTCCTTCACACGGGGATCCTTTGGGCTCTTCTTCTGTACGGTATCCTCTGAGTCTTCTACAGGGTGTTCTTTGAGTCTTCCAGTGGTACGCGGAGTCTCCTAACAGACTATTCTCTGAGTCTCATAGCGGGTATCCTTCGAATCCTTCTTGCTAGGCATTCTTCTTTGAGTCCTTCTCCTACGCATCCTTCGAGTCCTTCTACTAGACATCCTCCGAGTCCTTCTGCTAAGTATCCTTCACGTCCTTCTCCAAGGTATCATCCAAGGTATCCTCCGAGTCCTTTAAACGTGAATCCTCGGAGTCCTCTCGGTAGGTTTCTCCCCTTTTCTCCTTCGTCACGACACTCTGCGAGGCCCTGTTGCCGCCACCGACTGCCAGTCCATCGCTCTCTCTGCCGTTTGATTGAAAACGCGTCCTCTACGTCGGAAGTGTCTGCCAAATCCACAGTTCATTCTGCCAGTCTGCTCTGCTCGGCTCTCGTTTCTGACTGTCTGTTAACATTAGTCCCTCCCTCGCTTGATTCTGGCTGTCTGCTGTCTGCTGACCTCTGAGTCCTGTTTAATTGCTTGCGAATCTGACTGTCTGCTGATCTGCAAGTCTGTCTGTCTGTGTCTTCCTATTTCCCCCATCGATGCCAAGATTAAAATGAACATGGAGACTAAATTTTCCCGCAGTGTTAAGCATCTATTCATCTTATTTCTTTTACTTGTTTCTTCTTTCTATCTCTTTTATTTACGTCCTCCTCTCTCCTCTCCTCTCCCTCCTCCCCTCTTCCTTCCGCCTTCTCTCTCTCTCTCTCTCTCTCTCTCTCTCTCTCTCTCTCTCTCTCTCTCTCTCTTCTTCTTCTTCTCTCTCTCTCTCTCCCCTACTCAGTATCACCCTCCTTCCCACTTCTCCAATCACCTCTCCTACTCACTACCTTTCTCTCACCCCTCCTCCTCTTTTCTCACCTCCTCCTCTTTCACCCCTCCTCTCGTTTCTGACTGTCTGTTAACATTAGTCCCTCCCTCGCTTGATTCTGGCTGTCTGCTGTCTGCTGTCTGCTGACCTCTGAGTCCTGTTTAATTGCTTGCGAATCTGACTGTCTGCTGATCTGCAAGTCTGTCTGTCTGTGTCTTCCTATTTCCCCCATCGATGCCAAGATTAAAATGAACCAAGATAAAATGACATGGAGACTAAATTTTTCCTTTCATCTTATTTCTTTTACTTGTTTCTTCTTTCTATCTCTTTTATTTACGTCCTCCTCTCTCCTCTCCTCTCCCTCCTCCCCCTCTTCCTTCCGCCCTTCTCTCTCTCTCTCTCTCTCTCTCTCTCTCTCTCTCTCTCTCTCTCTCTCTCTCTCTCTCTCTCTCTCTCTCTCTCTCTCTCTCTCTCTCTCTCTCTCTCTCTCACCCCTACCTCCTGTCTCACCCCTCCTTCCCCACTCTCTCATCACCTCCCTCCTTCTCACCCCTACCTCTTCTCTCACCCCCTCCCTCCCTCCTTTCTCACCCCCTCCCTCCCTCCTCTCTCACCCCCTCCCTCCCTCCTCTCTCACCCCCTCCCATCCCTCCTCTCTCACCCCTCCCTCCATCCCTCTCTCCTCTCTCACCTCCTCCCATCCCTCCTCTCTCACCCCTCCCTCCTCTCTCACCCCCTACCTCCTCTCTCCTCCCCTCCCTCCTCTCTCACCCCCTCCCTCCTCTCTCACCCCCTCCCTCCTCTCTAAACCCCTCCCTCCTCTCTCACCCCCTCCCTCCTCTCTAATCCCTTCCCTCCTCTCTCACCCCTTCCTCCTCTCTCCTCCCCTCCCTCCTCTCTCACCCCTCTCTCCTCTCTCATCCCCTACCTCCTCTCTCACCCCTTACTCCTCTCTCCTCCCCTCCCTCCTCTCTCACCCCCTACCTCCTCTCTCCCCCCCTCCCTTCTCTCTCCCCCCCTCTCCTCTCTCATCCCACCTCCTCTCCTCTCCTTACTCCTCTCCCCCCCTCCCTCCTCTCTCCCCCCTCCCTCCTCTCTCCCCCCCTCCCTCCTCTCTCCCCCCCTCCCTCCTCTCTCCCCCCCTCCCTCCTCTCTCCCCCCCTCCCTCCTCTCTCACCCCCTACCTCCTCTCTCACCCCCTCCCTCCTCTCTAATCCCCTCCCTCCTCTCTCACCCCCTCCCTCCTCTCTCACCCCCTCCCTCCTCTCTAATCCCCTCCCTCCTCTCTCCTCCCCTCCCTCCTCTCTCACCCTTCTCTCCTCTCTCACCCCCTCCCTCCTTCCTCTCTCACCCCGTCCCTCCTTCCCCCCTCCTTCCCTCCTCTCTCACCCCCTTACTCTTCTCTCACCCCTCCCTCCTGTCTCACCCCCTCCCTCCTCTCTCACCCCTACCTCCTCCCTCCCCCTCCTGCACACCTGGTTCTCTTCAAAGAGACAATGATCCTCCACTCAAGCGGTCGTTTTGTTGTTTTGCTTTTCATTCATTGAAGCATGTTCTCAAGGCGGCCAAGCACTCCACAAAAGCAAAGTTCTCACGCACACACACCCACACACACATACACACACGCACAAAGAAAGATTCGTGTGTGCTTAATCTAATTATAGTCTGCCTTTTTTTTTTACTTGTTCACTTTTACACATCTTGGCGATGGGATAATTAAGGTGATTATTATCATACCTGATGATTATAATTACTCGATGATGATTAATTTCGGATACTTGACAGTTGATTATTATATTGATGATACCTAATCATCCATAATGATAATGATCACTAAATACTGATTGACGAGGATACAATTACGGACAATGATGATGATAATGATGATGTTGATGATGATAATAACAATAAACAATAATAATCACAAAATTATCATAACATATACTGTGATGTTTTGACAACAACAAATGTGAAAACCCTCTAACAAGAGATCAAGCCACGTTCTTCCATAACCCAATCTGACAAAATCTCCCACACCCCCCCACCCCCACCCCCAAAACAATGAGCGTATGAGAAAAAAACAACACCAACAATGCAATAATGCTGCCCGTCTGCCTATCTGTATAATTAGGTCTCCCTAATTGGTTCCCGCTCGTTAATGAGGGCAGCCGTCACGACTCAAACATCTCGCGGAGTCGGGAAAAGGAAATCAATTACGAGGTAGCTCCTCTTCCTCCTCCTCCTCCTCAGGTTCTTCCCAGGAGGAGGAGGAGGTGGTGGGGAGGGGAAAAGGGGGAAGGAAGAAGGGGAGTACAAAGGAAGAGGAGGAGGAGGAGGAGGAGGAAGGAAAGGAGGAGGAGGAAGGAAAGGAGGAGGAGGACCTGATGAGGAGGGGAGGAAGAAGAAGAGGAAAGGAGGAAGGGGAGTACGAAGGAGGAAGAGGAAGAGGAAGGGGAGGAGGAGGAGGAGGAGGAGGAGGAGAAGGAAGGGAAGGTGGAGGAAGAGGAAGGTAAGGAGGAGGCGGAAGGGAAGAAGGAAGGGAAGGAGGAAGAGGAGGAAGTTCCATCAAGGCGAGAGAGAGAGAGGGAGACAGCAGAGAAATGAGAGACGAGAATGCATGGCGCAGAACCGAGAGAGATAGAGAAATAGAGAGATAAATAATAACAAAAGACACACCTGGGCCAACTTGGCATTACAAGGTGGCACTTGCGAGCTACTCGGTGGCACTGCTCAGCAATTCTCCGACGGCGGGCGCATTTGCCTGCTAAATTGGCTCCATGACTTGCCGACACGCAAGGCCACGGGCGCAGGTTGTTCCAGGGGGGGGGAGGGTGTATAGGAGAGGGGAAGGGAAGTGGGGAGAGATGGAAGGGGGGAAGGGAGGGGTAGGGAAGCGGAAGCGGAAGGCAAGAGGGAAAGGAGGGAGGGAAAGTGGCAAGGAAAGGGAGAAAGGGGGAAAGGGGGAAAGGGGGGAGGGGAAGGGAAGAGAAGATAGGGAAGGAAACAAGATGACGGGTACCGGAAGAGGAGAGGGGAAAGGGAGGTAAGAAAGGGAGTATTGGCCAAGCATAAGGGTGTGGCTAACCGCTAAGGTACTGCATGAAGACATGCCTTCACCGCAGAGCCACACCCACGCAACACTTGGACCCCTCACACTTCAAGCAAGTAGGAGGAGAGTCGGGAATGACACTATCAATCATTTCCAAAGAAAAATAAAGTTCGCAAAAGGAAGTTGCAGCCGCCGCGCACAATAGGGTCCCCCTGGCATGCACCCTTTGCAGTAGCCAGCGCGTGTCACTCTGGCCGACCCTCGCCTCCACCGGTCGATGCCATGTGCTAGGGTGGAGGGTATTATCGCATGTGTTACGATCAATATGCACCATGAAGCAATGCAGGGCTCCACCTCACTTAAGTCTGCGGACCCGGCACGCCAGGTTTCAACTTAGGGCCCTCCCCCTCCCTAGCCCCTTCGTCTATTTTTTTCCTAAGTATAGCCCCTCCTGTTCAGCACTGTATGCCAGGAACACCAGGCAGTAACTCTGGGTTCTGCGTCATATTTTGCAAAGCTAGAGCCAGACGCTGCTATGTGCTTGCGTGAAATACAGCAAACAGACGGGGGCGGACGAGAGGCACACCGCCTGTGACAGAAGTATTGTTTAGTGCAGCCATTTCTTGCAGCTGCCACCTACCCCCATTACCCCCACCCCACTCCCTCAAGCTGTTCCTCGAGCACCTTTTCTTTTCGATGAATAACGTTCCACAAAAAGAAAAAAAAAGAAGAAAAAAAGAAAGCCACAGCCATGCCGAGCGCCCGGCAATCTCGCCCGTGAGAAGGCTTAGCGAAGCCAGCGTGCCGTTGGAAGGGAATGACGACCGTCATTCGCTCGTTACTTCTGCAATGGCTATCATTTGCGAAAGGAAAAGTCTATTGGGATATGCGAGACGTTTGTACTTGTCCAACCAACAATGACTTGGCAGAAGTGGTATTTATTTACGCGAGGATCTTTCAGTTTATTCAGTTGTTTTTTTTTCTTCTTAGTCGTTTTTACTATCGCCATTTCAAAACGCGAACAAACAAACCGTAAAAAAATCCATCAAAAATAATAACAATAAAAAAAACACAATATCAATAACAACAATAGCCAAAAAAATCCACTTTAATAAAGTACGGGGAGCATCCCCCACACTCCCCCCGTGAAAGCAGAAGGCACGTGCAATATAGGCGAGGGAGCGCGGGCGGGCGGGCATGCGTGCGGGTGAACGGCCGAGCTAATTAAAGTCCCCAGTGATGCCAAGCGAGAGAGAGAGAGAGAGAGAGAGAGAGAGAGAGAGAGAGAGAGAGAGAGAGAGAGAGAGAGAGAGAGAGAGAGAGAGAGAGAGAGAGAGAGAGAGAGAGAGAGAGAGAGAGAGAGAGAGAGAGAGACACACACACACACACAGGTGCGACCTTCCCATTGAAAGTGCGAGGCGAGGCGAAGGAGGAGACGCGTCGACGTGCTTGCCTGCCAATCAGCGGCAAGAAAACGCGTTGGTTATGCAAAGGTGCCGTCGAAGGGTTATGCAAATCGAGAAATAAGCAAAAGTCACCCAGTCGAAGCAGACGTAATTATGGCTTAATGCAATATATAAGAGATCTAGTGTGTCTGTGCGTCTGCGAATGTGTGTGTGTGCGTGTGTATCTTTTCTGTGCATTGTGTATCTTTTCTGTGCATTGTGTATCTTTTCTGTGCGCAGTGTATCTTTCCTGTGCATGTGTATCTTTTCTGTGCGCAGTGTATCTTTCCTGTGCGTGTGTATCTTTTCTGTGCGCAGTGTATCTTTCCTGTGCGTGTGTATCTTTTCTGTGCGCAGTGTATCTTTCCTGTGCGCAGTGTATCTTTCCTGTGCGTGTGTATCTTTTCTGTGCGCAGTGTATCTTTCCTGTGCGTGTGTATCTTTTCTGTGCGCAGTGTATCTTTCCTGTGCGTGTGTATCTTTTCTGTGCGCAGTGTATCTTTCCTGTGCGTGTGTATCTTTTCTGTGCGCAGTGTATCTTTCCTGTGGTGTGTATCTTTTCTGTGCGTGTGTATCTTTCCTGTGCGTGTGTATCTTTTCTGTGCGCAGTGTATCTTTCCTGTGCGTGTGTATCTTTTCTGTGCGCAGTGTATCTTTCCTGTGCGTGTGTATCTTTTCTGTGTGTGTAAATCTTTCCTGTGCGTGTGTATCTTTTCTGTGCGCAGTGTATCTTTCCTGTGCGTGTGTATCTTTTCTGTGTGTGTAAATCTTTCCTGTGCGTGTGTATCTTTTCTGTGCGCAGTGTATCTTTCCTGTGCGTGTGTATCTTTTCTGTGCGCAGTGTATCTTTCCTGTGCGTGTGTATCTTTTCTGTGCGTGTGTATCTTTTCTGTGCGCAGTGTATCTTTCCTGTGCGTGTGTATCTTTTCTGTGCGCAGTGTATCTTTCCTGTGCGTGTGTATCTTTTCTGTGCGCAGTGTATCTTTCCTGTGCGTGTGTATCTTTCATGTGCGTGTGTATCTTTTCTGTGCGCAGTGTATCTTTCCTGTGCGTGTGTATCTTTTCTGTGCGCAGTGTATCTTTCCTGTGGTGTGTATCTTTTCTGTGCGTGTGTATCTTTCCTGTGCGTGTGTATCTTTCCTGTGCGAGTGTATCTTTTCTGTGCGCAGTGTATCTTTCCTGTGCGTGTATCTTTTCTGTGCGCAGTGTATCTTTCCTGTGCGTGTGTATCTTTTCTGTGCGCAGTGTATCTTTCCTGTGCGTGTGTATCTTTTCTGTGCGCAGTGTATCTTTCCTGTGCGTGTGTATCTTTTCTGTGCGCAGTGTATCTTTCCTGTGCGTGTGTATCTTTTCTGTGCGCAGTGTATCTTTCCTGTGCGTGTGTATCTTTTCTGTGCGCAGTGTATCTTTCCTGTGCGTGTGTATCTTTTCTGTGCGTAGTGTATCTTTCCTGTGCATGTGTATCTTTTCTGTGCGCAGTGTATCTTTCCTGTGCGTGTGTATCTTTTCTGTGCGCAGTGTATCTTTCCTGTGCGTGTGTATCTTTTCTGTGCGCAGTGTATCTTTCCTGTGCGTGTGTATCTTTTCTGTGCGCAGTGTATCTTTCCTGTGCGTGTGTATCTTTTCTGTGCGCAGTGTATCTTTCCTGTGCGTGTGTATCTTTTCTGTGCGCAGTGTATCTTTCCTGTGCGTGTGTATCTTTCCTGTGCGCGTATGCAGCAGTGTATCTCAGCGGGGTAGCCAAATGACCTGGCGAGATTCCTTCACTCACTCAAAGGGCGCCGTCGAAAGGGATCGCCCCCCGAAAGCGCGGCCTCGCCCGTCAATCCCGCTCCAGCTCCCGCCCCCGTTTCCTTGCGGCGGAGACGGTCGCTAAGATACGCATCGCATCGCCTCAGCGCGCGCCCATCATCTTCGGCAAGACAGGGAGAGGGGGGAGGGAGAGGGGGGAGGGAGTGGGTGGGAGAGGGGGAGGGAGTGAGTAGAAGAGGGAGAGGAATGGATAGGAGGGAGGAAAGGAGGGGAAAGGGAGTGGGTAGGAGGTGGAAAGGGAGTGGGTAGGATGGGGAAAGGAAGGAGAGGAAGAGGAAGAGATGGAGGGGGAGAAGAAAAAAAGGGGGTTGGAGGAACGAGGTCATAGACGAAGAGGAAAAGAAGGAGCAGGAGGAGAATGATAGCCTCCCTACATGCTTCACATCTCTCTCTACCACCTTCCCTCAGTTACTGCTCCCTTTGTATGAATATTTGCTTCGTGAATAAAACATGTCGTCCAACAAGCACTCGAAAAGAAAGGAGGGAGCACAAAAGGGGGAAAAAAGTAAAAGAATAAAAAAAGAAAGAAAGAAAAGCGCAAAAAAATCCATAATGACTTATTCAATTCTCTTACACTTCATTCTCTAAAGTTATAACGATCATTCTTGGTCGATTGAGTAACACCAGCAAAGAATAAGAAAAATACATAAAGAAATAAGGAACAAAAATGAGAGAGAGAGAGAGAGAGAGAGAGAGAGAGAGAGAGAGAGAGAGAGAGAGAGAGAGAGAGAGAGAGAGAGAGAGGAGAGAGAGAGTGAGCGCTCTCTTCGATCACAAGACCGATACCTATTGTTTATTTGATTTCTTGATAATTAAAATTAAGATGAGATGAAAACATGAATTGACAGACATATAAACAGAAGAACTAACAGAAAATGAAATAATGTGAAAATAAAAAGTTCGCCTCTCTGTCTAGTGCCTTATACGCCCTAAAAGTCTTTCTCCTTCTAGGTTAGTGTGTCCCTTTCGCGACCTAGAGGGAGGGAGGGAAGGAGAGAGGGAGCGAGGGAAGGACCCATATACATAACCACATACACGTACGCAAATACAAACACGACGAAGGAGGATATAGAGGAAAATCAAGAAGAGGAAGCACTGAAAAAAGAGAAGGAGAAAAGATAAAGGGAGAGAAAGAAAAGGAAAGAAAAGGAGAAAGAGAAGGACAGAAAACATGTGACGGGCGTGAATATCGATCCTAACACCCCCCCTCCCCCTCCCCCGACCTATGTTGGCGATGCTGAAGGACAGGCGTACAAAAAGGAGCTCTGTCAGGAGGCGTGGGTGCACACGACAGCGTAGGAGAGGGGAGAAGCGGACGAAAGGAGGGGGGGAGGAGGGAGAGGAGAGGGGGGAGAGGAGAGGGGGGAGAGGAGAGGAGAGGGGGGAGGGGAGAGGAGAGGGGAGAAGCGGACGAAAGGAGGGGGGGGAGGGGAGAGGAGAGGGGGGAGGGGGGGGGGGGGGGAGGGAGAGGAGAGGAGAGGAGAGGGGGGAGGGGAGAGGAGAGGAGGAAGAGGAGAAGGGAGAAGCGGACGAAAGGAGGGGGGGAGGAGGGAGAGGAGAGGGGGGAGGGGAGAGGAGAGGGGAGAGGAGGGAGGGGAAAGGAGAAGGGGTTACCTCTCTTATTTATTAGGTGGCCAAGAGCGGGAAACCCTTTTGGCAGAGCTTCTGTGCCCAATCACTTTTTTTTTTTATCTCTCTTTCTCCATTTTCTATTCTACATGTTCTTTCTCTCTTCCCCTACCTACAACGCGTGCTGTTGCTGTTGGCCTGTCCTGCTGCCTCCGGTATCATTACAGCCTGCCATCCTCGACGTGTCAATGCCACAAAACTACATGGCTAAACAGAGGCTTTGATACCGTTCGGTGAAGGGGAGACGGGAGGGGGAGGAATAAGGAAGAGGGGAGGGGGAGAGGGAAGGGGAATTGAGAGGGGGAGAGAAGAGGAAATGGGGAGGAGGAGAGGGGGAATTGGAAGGGGAAGAGGAGATGGGGAATTGGGGGGGGGGAAAGGGGATATGGAGAGGGGCAGGGGAAATGGGGAGAGGGGGAATTGGGAGGGAATTGAGAGGAAAAGGGGATATGGAGAGGGGCAGGGGAAATGGGGAAAGGGAAACACAAAGGGACCTAGGAGTGGAGAAAAGAGGGGATAAGAATGAAAGTCTGAGATGGGGCAGAGAACGTGAGAAGGGGGAAGCGAAGGATGAAAGAACTGGAAAGGAAAAGAAGAGAGAGCACAGTGGAGGGGAAAAACGGGGCGAACGCAAGAGAGAGAAGTACAAACCAACACACCTAGAGAAGCCAAAAGAAGAAGAAGAAGAAACCCCACGCACATACACGCCCAACAAAGACCAAATACCAGATAATAAAAGGGGGGAAGAAAATTTTGGCCGGGTCCCACAACCATGGGGGAGGGATGGGGGGGGGGTCTAGGCCATTGTGCAGGTCAGGTCGGTGCCCCAATCTCCCCCTCCATCTGTGACGTCACAGGCCGTCCTATTAGCACCTCTCTCCCACGTCCTCCTTCCCTTATCATGTCTCTCTCTCTCTCTCTCTCTCTCTTTCGTCCCTCCGCCTTTGCCTTATCTTTCCCTCATTCTTATTCTTCGCGGGATGCGCATGTCTTTGTTCTGTTGTGAATGGGTGTGCATGTCGATTCTGGGCCAGGAATGATGACAGGAGGGGAAAGAAGACAAGGAGGAGGAGGAAGAGAAAGAGGAGGAAATGGGGCTGAAGGTGGGAGGGAGGCGGGAGGGGAGTGGAGGAAGGAGGAAGTGGGATGGAGGATATAGAGCAAGGAGGAGAAGAGGGGAGGAGTAAGGAGGAATGGGGGGGGAGGGAGGAAGGGGGAGGTGGTAAGGAGGAGGAGGGGAGTAAGGAAGTGGAGGAGAAGGAGGGGAGTAAGGAAGAGGATCAAGTGGAGGAGAAGGAGGATGAGAAAGGAACGAAGAATAAAGGTGAGGAAAAGGGGAAGAGGAAGAGAAGAAAGACGCCGAGGTTAAATAGGAGAAAGAGGAGAAAGGATATCGAAGCGTGCTTTCAGAAACAAGCACATAGTATTCACCCCCCCCCCCATAAAAAAAAGAAAAGAAAAAAAAATAGAGCCAGAAAAAAGAACAAGAGAATTCAATAACAAAAAAACAGAAGCAGCCAATAACAAGAGCAGAGGCCCAAACACTCCCAATTTATGCAGGCTAGGGTCGAGTCCGGGTCATGCAATAAACAGCGGAGGAGGCGGAAGGTCCAGCTGACCGGCCGCTCTCACGCTCCGCTTTACCTATCACTAACTCAGTCAGTCAGTCAGTCAGTCAGTCAGTCGGAGAGGAACAGTCATCTCTTTCTTTCTCTAACACTCTCCCCTCATCTTACTCCCCCACTACCTCTTTCTTTCTTTCTTTCCTTCCTTCCTTCCATCCCTCCTTCCTTCATTCCTTCCCTCCCTCTCTCTCTCTCTCTCTCTCTCTCTCTCTCTCTCTCTCTCTCTCTCTCTCTCTCTCTCTCTCTCTCTCTCTCTCTCTCTCTCTCTTTCTCTTTCTCTCTCTTCTCTCTCTCTCTCTCTCTCTCTCTCTCTCTCTCTCTCTCTCTGTCTCCCTCTCTCTCATTATTTCTCTCTCCTTCTCTCTCTCTCTCTGTCTCTCTCTCTCTCTCTCTCTCTCTCTCTCTCTCTCTCTCTCTCTCTCTCTCTCTCTCTCTCTCTTTATCCACACAAGTCGTTCGGGCGCGCGTGTAATACCTTATCCCGCCCGGTGAAACGTCGTGATTGTACACTTGAAGGTAAAGAAAGAAAGAAAGAAAACAGACACAGGGTGGAGTGAGGGGTTGAGGTTGAGGTTGAGGTTGAGGTTGGGGTGAGGGAGGAAGGAAAGTGAGAGAGAGAGAGAGCGAGAGAGAGAGAGAGAGAGAGAGAGAGAGAGAGAGAGAGAGAGAGAGAGAGAGAGAGAGAGAGAGAAAGAGAGAGACAGAGAGAGAGAGAGAGAGAAAGAATGAGAAAATGAGAGAGAGAGAGAGAGAATAGAGAGGGGTGGGATAGGAGGAGAAAGGGTGGAGAGAGAGGGAAAGGGTGGAGAGAGAGGGAAAGGGTGGAGAGACAGCGGGAGGGGGGAGGGGGTGGGGGAGTAGGAGGAAAAAGGGGGAGGGAGGAGAAAAAATAGGGAAGAAAGGTTTCATACACGAAGAGGAATTCGAGCGACAGAAGCAATTATCGATTCTTACGTCTGTCCATCAGGCGAGCGAGCGTTCGGGACGGAACGGGACTGGGGGCGGGGGGGGGGGGGGGGAGGGAGGAAGAGAGATAGAGAGAGAGAGAGAGAGAGAGAGAGAGAGAGAGAGAGAGAGAGAGAGAGAGAGAGAGAGAGAGAGAGAGAATAGAGGATAGGTGAGAGAACGAGGGAGGGGGAGGGGAGAGAAGGGAGGAGGAGGAAGGAAACCGAGGAAGGATAGATAGATAGATAGATAGATAGAGGAGGAGGGTATTGAATGATGCAGGGTGTGGGGTTGTGGGATAGATAGATAGATAGATAGAGGAGGAGGGTATTGAATGATGCAGGGTGTGGGGTTGTGGGGGTGTGGGGCGTGTGGATGAATGATTCAGATGTTGTGCATCGGAATGAAAATGTCACACAGAGAAGATCAGGAAAAAGGGCAGAGGACATAAGAAGACAAAGAATAGACAAAAAAGACAAAAGATAAGTAAATAAATTAAACAATAGGCTAAAATTAAAGATATTGTAAAAAGTAAAGCATAAAATAGTATGATTAAGGAAAATAGCGCGAAGAGACGGCAAGGATAAAAAACGACGGAGAGGAGACGAAGAGAAAGAAGACACCGAAGACGACATAATCCACAATCAATGAAAATGGGAAAAAAAGAGGCAGAGAACAATGCCGGCGAACAAAAGAGCAGTAAAAGAGATAGAAACAAAACAAACAACAATAACAAAAACCAGTAATCACAATCCTCACCATATTACCTTCTCAATGATAACAAAACTACCACCTGGTGAAAATAAAGAAAAAAAAATCAATACTCTCACCAACATCCATCCATCCATCCAATCGATTCCGAATTCCGAGCGAGAGAAAACGGCGTCGGAACTCCCTCGGAAAATAAGAATCCCTCTGGTGCGACTCAGCCAAACCACAATGAATTAAATAACGCCCCGGTATCATTAATTGCGGGAATCGCCGCCGCAATCATCTCATCCTGTCGTGTCGCCCCGATCGAAACGCGGACGAGACGTTTAAATAACTATCTTCGCCTGGTCTTGTGTCGCTTTTGTTTTGCTTTTGTGTAAATGCCATTAGTCTGTCTCCCTCATCACGTGCGCGGGGTCCAGCGGGCACACGCTCATCAGCGGAAGAGAGCCTGGAACGATTCTTTGTCCGTTGTTCTTTCTTTCTTTCTGCCTGTATGTCTGCTCTCTCTCTCTCTCTCTCTCTCTCTCTCTCTCTCTCTCTCTCTCTCTCTCTCTCTCTCTCTCTCTCTCTCTCTCTCTCTCTCTCTCTCTCTCTCTCTCTCTCTCTCTCTCTCTCTCCTCCCCCCCCCCCTCCCTCTCTCTCTCTCTCCACCCTCGACGCCATGCCTCGCCAGCATTATGCGGCTGGAGTCGATGCAATAGGCGGGAATTCTCTTTTAATTACGTTTTATTTCGAATGCAATGAGAAACGAAAGCGATTATGTTGCAACACAAACACACAAATACACACACAAACACTATTTCTTTCACTCTCACTCGTTTTATGTACAGTATGGATGTCTGTGCGCGCGTCTGTGGGTATGTGTATGTTTTTGTTTGTGTGTCCGTGTGCTAATTGAGGGAGAGTATGTCCGTATGTGTGTATGTTTCGGTGTGTGTCTGTGTATTTACATGTGTCTGAATCCCATTGTCTCACGCGTAGACTTAACGAAAACACACTAAATAAATAAATAAATAAATGAATGAATGAAAAAAAAATGGAGCTTCGCCACCGAAAAGGGAAAGGCGTTCCTGCCCTTTCCCGTCCTCAGTGTCAACCTCCTTCAGGTGCCAAGACATACGAGAAGCATCCGCATCCTCCTCTTCTTCTTCTTCTTCTTCTTCTTCTTCTTCTTCTTCTTCTTCTTCTTCTTCTTCTTCTTCTTCTTCTTCTTCTTCTTCTTCTTCTTCTTCTTCTTTCTTCTTCCTCCTCCTTCTCCCTTTTTCCACTCGTCACCCTACTTCGCTACCTCCCCCCTCCCCCTCCCCTCCCCGTCTCCTCTCCCTTAAACACACTAACCACCTTAAAGGCGCTGTCACACTAGCCTATTTTCCGTCGTTTTATTTCGTCAATTTTCAAAAATTGTCAATTTTTCGAGGCGCGCAGTCACACTATGAGCCATCGGCTTAGTAATGCGATACGTAATAAGAAAAAGCAAAAAATATTCTAATTCAAGTATTCTTCTGAAGGGCCTGTATAAAATTTAGATTTACATTTGTCAATTTTAAGCTATAAATATGAAAAGTAAATTTCATTATATTTGAATATTATTAATGATTTAAAACAAATACGAAAATATAGTTCTTGATCAAAACTCGGAATATCGTCTGACTAAAAAGATGCCAATTCGCTCAAAAATTGACAATTTTTCAGAAAATTGACGGAAAAGTGCTAGTGTGACAGCGCCTTAAGGGAAGCGGAATGGTGACGTCAGAGCATCGGCGTGACTATGGGAGGGGGTGGGGAAGGGTGGGGGATGGAAGATGGGGGGGGACGGGTGAGGGGGAGGTCACCACCCGCCCGCCATCTTCCGGGGCGATACGAGACGGTCTTCTTGGAGGCGAGTTTTTTTTTTTCTTTCTTTCTTTGTCTTATCTCTGGTCTCCGATCTTGTGTTCGATAAAGGCCATGAGGGAATTAGAGAATGAGAATGAGAATGAGAATGAGAATGAGAATGAGAAAGAGAGAGAGAGAGAAAATGAAAGAGAGAGAGAGAGAGAGAGAGAGAGAGAGAGAGAGAGAGAGAGAGAGAGAGAGAGAGAGAGAGAATGATAGAGAGAAAAAAGAAAAGAGAGCGAGAGAGAGAACAAAGCCGAGGGTGATGACCGTGGGAACTTGTCATAAATGGAACAAAAAGGAGCATACACTCGCCTACGCCTCCCCCCCCGCCCCCTCCTCCTCGCCCTCGCCCTCGCCCTCCTCACCCTCACCATCATGAACATCTTGTACGCATATAACGCATCACACCATACCTTACATTCCCCATTAATAAAAAAGCAAAACCAAATCAACTAAACAACAGACAAACAAACCCATAAAACAACCTAAATCAAGACAATAAAAAAAAAGTAAAAATGAAAAAATCCAAAGACGTGAATCACCCCTCTCCCCCCCCTCCCTCCAAACCTCGCCATTCAATTCAACAATTAAAAACAAAAACAAAATTTACCAAAGACAAGAATCCCCTCTCTTCCACCCTCCCCTTCCCCCCCCTAGCCCTTCCTTCCTTCCCTTCGCCCCCGACAGACCAACAAGTGAGGGCAGCCGAGAGAGACCTTTCAGGGGTGTCTACCGGGCCGCCGCCGCCACCGTGGCGCCACCACCGCCGCCGCCACTCCATAAAGCATCAGTTCGCAAAGGTCAGAAAAGAGACACAAATAAGACTGGGTCGAGGCTTGGATGGTGTGAGGAGAGGAGAGGTGAGGAGGAGATAAGAGGGAAGAGGAGAGGAGAGAAAAGAGGAGAGGGAGGAAAGAGGAGAGGAAAGAGGGGAGAGGAGAGGTGAGGAGGAGATAAGAGGGAAGAGGAGAGGAGAGAAAAGAGGAGAGGGATGAAAGAGGAGAGGAAAGAGGGGAGAGGAGAGGTGAGGAGGAGATAAGAGGGGAGAAAAGAGGGGAGAGGAGAGGTGAGGAGGAGATAAGAGGGGAGAAAAGAGGAGAGGGAAGGAAAGAGGGGAGAGGAGAGAAAAGAGGAGAGGGAGGAAAGAGGAGAGGAGGGGAGATAAGAGGAGAGGGAAGGAAAGAGGGGAGAGGAGAGGAGAGAATAGAGGAGGGGGAGGAAAGAGGAGAGGAGGGGGAGGAAAGAGGAGAGGAGGGGAGATAAGAGGAGAGGGAAGGAAAGAGGGGAGAGGAGAGAAAAGAGGAGAGGGAGGAAAGAGGAGAGGAGGGGAGATAAGAGGAGAGGGAAGGAAAGAGGGGAGAGGAGAGAAAAGAGGAGAGGAGAGAATAGAGGAGGGGGAGGAAAGAGGAGAGGGAGGAAAGAGGAGAGGAGAGGGAAGGAAAGAGGAGAGGAGGGGGAGGAAAGAGGAGAGGAGGGGAGATAAGAGAGGGAAGGAAAGAGGGGAGAGGAGAGAAAAGAGGAAGGGAGGAAAGAGGAGAGGAGGGGAGAAAGAGGAGAGGGAAGGAAAGAGGGGAGAGGAGAGAAAAGAGGAGAGGAGAGAATAGAGGAGGGGGAGGAAAGAGGAGAGGAGGGGAGATAAGAGGAGAGGGAAGGAAAGAGGGGAGAGGAGAGAAAAGAGGAGAGGAGAGAATAGAGGAGGGGGAGGAAAGAGGAGAGGAGAGGAGAGAATAGAGGAGGGGGAGGAAAGAGGAGAGGAGAGGAGATAAGAGGAGAGGGAAGGAAAGAGGGGAGAGGAGAGAAAAGAGGAGAGGGAGGAAAGAGGAGAGGAGAGAAAAGAGGAGAGGGAGGAAAGAGGAGAGGAGAGAAAAGAGGAAGGGAGGAAAGAGGAGAGGAGGGGAGAAAGAGGAGAGGGAAGGAAAGAGGGGAGAGGAGAGAAAAGAGGAAGGGAGGAAAGAGGAGAGGAGGGGAGAAAGAGGAGAGGGAAGGAAAGAAGGAGAGGGGAGGAAGAAAAGAGGAGAGGAGAGAATAGAGGAGGGGGAGGAAAGAGGAGAGGAGGGGAGATAAGAGGAGAGGGAAGAAAGAGGGGAGAGGAGAGAAAGAGGAAGGGAGGGAAAGAGGGGAGGGGGAGAGAAGAGGAGGGGAGGAGAGGGGAGAGGGGAGGAAATGAGGAGAGGAGAGAATAGAGGAGGGGGAGGAAAGAGGAGCTGAGGGGAGATAAGAGGAGGAGGGAAGGAAAGAAAGGGAGATAGAGGGAAAAGAGGAGAGGGAGGAAAGAGGAGAGGAGGAGATAAGAGGAGAGGGAAGGGAATGAGGGAGGGGAGAGAAAAGAGGAGAGGAGAGAATAGAGGAGGGGGAGGAAAGAGGAGAGGAGGGGGAGGAAAGAGGAGAGGAGGGGAGATAAGAGGAGAGGGAAGGAAAGAGGGGAGAGGAGAGAAAAGAGGAGAGGGGAGAAAAGAAGAGAAGGGGGAGGAAAGAGGAGAGGAGGGGAGATAAGAGGAGAGGGAGGAAGGAAAGCGGGGAGAGGAGAGAAAAGAGGAGAGGGGAGGAAAGAGGGAAGGGGAGGGGTGGAGAGGAGAGGTGAAGAGAGAAGAGGAGAGGAGATAAGAGGGGAGGGGAGAGGAGGGGAGGGGAGGGGAGAGAAGAGGAGGGGAGGGGAGAGAAGAGGAGGGGAGGGGAGAGAAGAGGAGGGGAGGAGAGGTGAGGAGAGGATACGGGAGGAGGGAAAGAGAGGAGAGAGAAAGCGAGAGAAAGAGAGAAAAAAGAGAGATGAGATGAGATGAGATGAGAGGCGAGACGAGAAGAGAGGAAAGAGAAAGCGAGAGAAAGAGAGAAAAAAGAGAGATGAGATGAGATGAGAGGCGAGACGAGAAGAGAGGAAAGAGAAAGCGAGGAGAAAGTGAAGAGATGAAAGGAGAGGAGAGAAAGGAGAAATAGAGAGGGAAGAGAAATATAACCAAGAGGAAAAGGGAAGAGGTGAGGAGAGGAGACGAGAGGAGAGGAGAGGAGAGAGAAAGGGAAGGGGGTAGTAGGGAGAGAAGAGAGAAAGGGAAGGGGGTAGTAGGGAGAGAAGAGAGGAAGGGAGAGGGAGAGGGAGAGAGAAAGTGAGAGAGACAGAGAAAGATAAAGAAAGAAAGAAAGAAAGAGAGAAAGTGTGAGAGAGAGAGAGAGAGAGAGAGAGAGAGAGAGAGAGAGAGAGAGAGAGAGAGAGAGAGAGAGAGAGAGAGAGAGAGAGAGAGGATAAGAGAGGGGAGAGAGAGAAACAATAAAGGAAAAACAGGAATAGCATCAAGAGAAGAGAGAATAAAAAGAGTAATATAAAGAGTGGTGTGATAAAGAGGAAGAGGCAAACGCAGAACTGATGAAGGTGGCGATAATGTTAGTGATGATAACGATAGTGGTGATGGAGGTGGTGGTGGAGGTGGTGGAGGAAATCAATACGCAGGGTGGGTGGGAGAAGGGTAGGGGGTGAAGGGGGGAGGGATGGGTGCCCCATAGCCTCCCTGCAGCACCTTCGTCAGGGGAAAGCCCCAGCTGTGTCTTCCCGTTCTCTCTTATAAACGAAACGCCCGTTTTCTTTGGTGAGTTGACGGGAGTCTATTCCAAAACCAGTATCACTCTCCGTTTGGTTCTAAAACGATTATACTCGTGTCAGAAGTACTGTCCTCTTCTGCTGAGTTAATGGAAAAACAACACTGTTAGAATGAGCTTGATTTAGAGTGCATTAGCGTGATTTATTGAGAGTGCATGACTGGCCATATCATATCGTGGGAACTGCGAGATCCTGCTGCCTTCAAGGTCAAGCGAGTGAGATCTCTGTCTGTCTTTTCAATGTCACGTTATCTGTAGTTTCCTGGCGATGCATGTGTAATTTGATCCCCCTGGTAAAAAAAATGCAGAGGAAAAGCTGATGTCACTTTGTTGGTTGTGAAGAAACACAGGTAGACAGACACATATACACGCACACATGCACAAATATCACGCTATCAACACGAGCAAATATATTTAATAGAAACGTAAGCACACATAATTGGCAAAACTTTTCCCTTAATAACAAAAGTTATGTATATTTTCCCACCTCGGTAACCATACTGAAAAGTGGCGGTATGTCCCCGTAGAATTATCGCGCGTTCGACCACTATTTTATTTTTTATTTTTATTCTTTTCTTTTTACTTTCCCTTTTTTGCTTTATCTCTTCCTCTTGTTTGTTTCATTTTTTCCTTTCCCCCCTATTTTCTTTATCCTTTATTTTCTTTCTCCTTCTTAAAATTTTCAATCGTTTTATCTATTCCCAATTTTTCTCTCTTCACTCCTACTATTACAACGACATGAACACGACGCTTTCTCAAATCTTACGACTCGGCACGGCTTTGCTTCGGGACCGGATGACGTCATATAAAAATACGGGGAAGAAAACGTCAAAAGTCGACCGAGAAACGACATGGCGATGGAGAAATGGCCACACAATCTCTTCTTTCTCTCTGCTTCTTGACTGATTTCTGCCTGTTTGTCTGCTTGTCTGTCAGCTTCTCATTTTGCAACTGAAGTGCATTGTGAAGGAAAGGAAGGGGTGGGGGGGTGAAGGGAAAGGGGAATATAAAGGGGAAGGGGGGAAGGGGGGGTGATGGAAATGGGAAGGGGGAGAGTCCTTACTTACTCCCTAGGCTTCAACCGAGATCTTCCTGAAGGACGGCCAAAGGAACACCTTCCCCCCATCCCCCACCCCACCCCTCCTTCCTCCCTCCTCACTGAGATGGTTATTTGCCGCAAAGAGACGCGAGCAGAATGGGAACACTGAAGGCAAGGGGGTACAAGAGAGGAGGGAGGAGGAGGTGGAATACGAAAAAGGAGAAAAGGAAGAGGCGGGGAGGAAGAGTTGGAGGATGAAGAGGATGGAGGACGACGACGTAGAATAAGAATAAAAGTAAGAAGGGGAGGAAAGACGGGAGGAGGAGGAGGTAGAAGAGGAGGAATGATAATAACACGAAGGGGAGCGAAGGAAGAGAGAAAGAATGGGAATGGAGAGACTAAAGACAAAGCAAGCCTAAGAATAGGAAGAGAGAGGGAGAAGAAAAGGACCAGAGGAGCACAAATCCTTAGGATGTCTTGGAGGAAATCCTTGGAATGGCCCGTCGCCATCGCTTGCTCTGATTGAAGGACCTCTGGGATTCCATCGGGAAGGGGAAATGCTCACTCGTAGAGGAATACCAGATATACAAGAACCGGTGTGAGATCACGTCCCCACGAACAAATACGCCGAATCAAAATAAAACCACCTGATCATGTCCATTACCCCCCTCCCCCTCCCCCTCCGTCCCACGCCCATCTCCATACCGCACGAACAGATACGACAAAATATAAATAAAACTATCCGATCATGTTCATTACCGCCCCCACTCCCCTACCCTGTCCCCTGCCCCCTTCCCTACCACCGCGCCCCTGATACTAGCAACCCCTCAATGTGAGGAAGCCTACTCGCTCCATCCGCCATCCGCCTTCCCGCCGCCGCCCTAGCCACCCTAGCCTAGCCGCCCGCCGCCCAATCCATCCCCCCGCGACTGTTTGGGCGGAGGCGCTCGCGGATCGATCCCCCGCCGAAAGCGACCTCCTTCGCCAGGACTTTTATACGGGGATCTCCTCCTTTCCTTTAATTTTAAATGTGCAGTCCAGGAGGTTGACAAATAGACTGTTCTTCTCAGGCGCTAAAAATCGAGAAGAGGGAGAGAGGGGGAGAGAGAGAGAGAGAGAGAGAGAGAGAGAGAGAGAGAGAGAGAGAGAGAGAGAGAGAGAGAGAGAGAGAGAGAGAGAGAGAGAGAGAGAGAGAGAGAGAGAGAGAGAGAGAGAGAGAGAGAGGGGGGGGGGGGGAAGATTTCTGCTTGCCGGATCTTTCGGCCATGCACACTCGCGAGGTCGCGTTGCACGGAGAGACGCAGGTATGCTTTCTGTCTGTCTGTTTGCCTTCCCCGTTCATTCATTCATTCATTCTCTCTCTCTCTCTCCTTCTAATCATGTCAATAAAACAAACATACTAGCTACGACAATAACACTAAAACACAATGATAACAATAGTAACACGAGTAGTAATTGACGTAAAGAATAACAATCATAACAAAAATGATGACAACAACAACAACAATAAACACCAACAACAACCATTACCCAACAAAACAAACCAAACCAAACAACAACAAAATCAATTACAAGAATCAATCCACAAGAATACGAAATACACAATAACCCCCCACCCACCCACCCCCCGGCCAATAACACAGACCCCGGTTATGAGTGTGGCGGGTAACACGACACGACCCTCGCTTATGCAATGAGACTCGCGTGTGTTTCGGCTTCGCCCGCTTGCCTTTGCCTTGCCTCTGGCCTTGGTCTTGTCTCTTGGGGTAAGGGAGAGGGGAGAGGGGAGAGGGTAGAGGGGGAAGGGAGAGGGGGAAGGGAGAGGGAGAGGGGAGAGGGGAATAAAAGGAGAAAGGAAAGGGGAGAGGGGTAAGGGAAAGTGGTAAGGGAGAGGGGAGGGGTAAAGGAGAGGGGAGAGGGGGATAAAAGGAGAAAGGAGAAGGGTAAGGGAGAGGGGGAGGGGGAAAGGGGAAAGGAGAGGGGAGAGGGGTAAGGGAGAGGGAGAGGGGGAAGGGAGAGGGGGAGGGGAAAGGGGGTAGGAGAAGGGGAAGGGGAGAGAGGGGTAAGGGAGAGGGAGAGGGGGAGGGGTAAAGGAGAGGAGAGAGGGGTAAGGGAGAGGGGAGAGGGAGAGGGGTAAGGGAGAGGGGGAGGGGTAAAGGAGAGGGGAGAGGGGGAGGGGTAAAGGAGAGGGGAAGGGAGGGAGAGGGGAAAGGGAGAGAGAAAGGGGAAGGGAGAAGGGTAAGGGAGAGGGGAGAGGGGTAAGGGAGAAGGGAAAAGGGAAAAGGGAAAGGGGTAGGGAAAAGGGAGAGGGGGGTAAGAGAAGGTAGAAAAGGGAGAAGGGTAAGGGAGAGGGGTAAGGGAGAGGGATAAGGGAGAGAGAGGGGGAAGGGTAAGGGAGAGGGGAGTGGGATAAGGGAGAGGGGAGAGGAGGGTAAGAGGAGAAGGGAGAAGGGGGAGATGGAGGAGAAAGGTAAGGCAAAGGGGAGAGGGGGGGAGGGGAGAGGGGTAAGGGGGAGGGGAGAGGGGTAAGAGTGAGGGGAGGAGGGGAATGGGTATAGTGGGGGAGATGGGAAAGGGGTGAGAGGGGAGGAAAAGACAGAAGGAAGGGGATAGGGAGATGAGGAGGAGGAGGAGGAAAGAGGAAGAAAAAAACAAAACGAAAATGCCAACAAAAAAATAACGAAAAGCGAAATGAGGAAAAGGTAAAGCCAGAAAAGATACAAAAAAAAAAAAAAAAAAAAAAAAAAAAATACGAGGAAGAAGACAAGAAGAGAGGGAAGACAGGCGGGAAGGACACGCCCCCTCCCGCGCAGAAACACAATCTCCATCACGTCTAATTCGGCACCAGAGGCTCTCGTGTTTCCGTTGCAGAATTTACGGCAAACATCCTCGCTTCCTCTCATTTCTCATTCACCCTCTATCGGGACTTGGGACTTGCGATCAGGGACTCCAAGTTGCGACTGACGATATGTTTATTAAGATTATCATCATTTGAAATTTACGATCATCTTACACGAGCTTGATTCGCCTTGCGAATTTTCTGGGCCTACTTTTGAGAATTATCCTTTGCCCTCACTTACGAGCATGGCTTTATGAACTATCAGGTTTATCATTTAAATTTCATTATCATTTACAATTCATTATCCAGGACCGTGATTTACCCGGCAAGATTTCAGAGCTTAGAATGATTTACCTCTTGACTCTTAGTTACGATCAAGTTTTACCAAGTTAATCTTCTACCCTGATTTACCATTTACAATAATATCTCGTGACCATGATCTTTCCCGGCGAATTGTTTACAACAGTCTACGATTTACTGTAATTTTAGTTTACAATTTTAACTCTCATTCCTATCATTTATTGTTATTTATCCTCTACCATTTACCATCATTTCCCCATTTATCATTATTTCATTTTCTACCATTATTTCATAACTCATTATCCGATTTACCACCACATCATTATCTTACTTACTATCTATCCTTACTTAATAATCAATTACAATTTACCACCGTTTTATTATCCCACACCATTCACTATCATTACCCTCGCAAACGCTCTCCAAAGACTACGGCGTTTCCGAGGTGCGCGCTATTATTGCGTCACGGAACATTTCGCTTCCGTTGCGGGAGACTCGCCTCACTCGCCTCCGTTCCCGCGAGAGACTGGAGATTCCCGGGCGCTAATAAACGATGGAGCTAATGTGAATGTAGATAGATCCACACGCGTTGAGGTGGGGTCTGGGGTCGTAAAAAAAAAAGAAAAGAAATTGGACGGGTTTGTTTGATTGTTTGTGTTTGTTTTCTTTGTGTTTGTCTGGGTGTATCAGAAGTTTTGTGTGTGTGTTTGTTTGTTTCTACTTTTGTGTATGTGTGTGTGTGTGTGTGTGTGTGTGTGTGTGTGTGTGTGTGTGTGTGTGTGTGTGTGTGAGTGCGTGTGAGCGCGTGTGTGTGTCCGTGTGCGTGTGCGTGTGCATATCAGCGTAATTGTGTACGAGTGTGTACGTCAGTGTGTGTGTACAAACCAGAACACATTAAACTGTGTTGCGTAGGCGCATTTCATACACAATCCACACACTCTACACGTATCTACCTTTTCAGTTTTGCCTTTATCCCTCTACATGATACCCGGGTTCGAAAAAGACACGAACTGGCCAAGTAAGCTCCGAGTGCATGCGCGCGCGTCGGGTTTCCGCAAGTGCCGACAGTCACGCATTTCGCGCTAGGGATGTTTTCCATAAATACATGTAACAAGAGAGAACAAAAGATAGAAAGAGAGAACAACAGATAGAAAGCTCCGAGAACAATGAGAAAGAGAGAGCAAGTAGAGACAGAAGAGATTTTCCACAAGAGAGAAAGAGAGAACAAAAGATAGAAAGAGAGAACAAAAGAGAGAACAAAATAGAGAAAGAGAGAGCAAAAGATAGAAAGAGAGAACAACAGAGAGAAAGAGAGAACAAAAGAGAGAAAGAGAGAACAAAAGAGAGAAAGAGAGAACAACAGATAGAAAGAGAGAACAAAATAGAGAAAGAGAGAGCAAAAGATAGAAAGAGAGAACAACAGAGAGAAAGAGATAACAAAAGAGAGAAAGAGAGAACAAAAGAGAGAAAGAGAGAACAAAAGATAGAAAGAGAGAGCAAAAGAGAGAAAGAGAGAGCAAAAGAGAGAAAGAGAGAGCAAAAGAGAGAAAGAGAGAGGCCGAATATCCCTTTCAGCAATTATCATAACCCTCCAACCACCGTCACTCCACATCGTTGGATTAGTAGCAGCAGCAGCCATGACATTAAAAACTAATATGATGATCAATGGTGATGATGATGAGGTTAATGACGATGGTAATAATGATAATGATAATGATAATGATGATGATGTTAATGATGATGCTAATAATGATACTGATAATGGTGGTGATGATGACAACAGTCCATTCTGCAATATTCCTTACTGGTGAACACCCCTAGACTTGTCTTAGCATTCATTTATGCTTCAGTAATAAGAAAACGATAATGAAGAAGAACAAGAACAACAACAACACTAACAACAAAAAGAAAAGGAGGAAGAAGACAAGATAAAGAAAATACCATAATAATAAGAAGAAGAAAAATAAGACGATGCAAAGAATAGTAATGACAAAACAAGAAGAAGAAAGAATAAGAAAACGAACAATGAGAAATAATAAGAAAAACATCAAATAAAAGAAAGGAAAAGAGGAAGAGCAATAATAATAATAAGAAGAAAGGAATCATGCGAGAGAAATTTCATGTCAGCGCTGACGGGCCTCGCGCGCTCTCTCTTCTTTGGTCCAAATTGATATTTCCGTCACGACGACGAGGAAGGGGAAGGCGGAGGGGAATACGAAGAGGAAGAGTAAAGAAAAAGAGGAGGAGGAGGAGGAGGAGGAGGAGGAGGAGGAGGAGGAGGAGGAGGAGGAGGAGGAGGAGGAGGAGGAGGAGGAGGAAGAGGAAAGGGAGGATTAGGATTAGGGGGAGGAAGTGGAGAAGAAGAAGCAAGAGGAATAGGAGGAGAGTTGGGGAAGGAAAGGGAGCAGAAGGAGGAGTGGGAGGGGGAGAAGGTGGAGGAGGAGTAGAGTTGGGGAAGGAAAGGGGGGGGGGGAGGAGATACAAAGTGAGAAAGAAGTAGAAGAAATAAAAGCAAAAGAAAAATTAAAAGAATAATCGAGTGTGATTAGAAAAAGGAGAGGAAGAAAAGGGGGAAAGAAACAAACAAGGCGGAAGGACCAGAAGAAGAAGGAGTAGGAGAAGAAGCAGGAGCTGAAGGCGAAGGCGAAGGCGAAGGCGAAGGCGAAGGCGAAGAAACGTGAAATCATTACCGACCCGCCTCCTTTGGGCATGTGTGAGAGGAATGCTAGAAAACCACTTCACTTTCACAGTCGCTTCTCTCGCCTTGGCCGAGCGCACTGTCCTTCTCGGAACAAGAAATGCTTCGAGGAAATGGATCCCAAGGAAGCCTTTAATTAGTCACCCAGAGTTAATCATCCCTCAGGTGTCAGCAGAGAGGAGGAACGACGCTGCTTAACGACTCGAGACCACTCCAAGGACGCATCCGAGACGACAAAAGGGCGGAGGACCAAGTTTCGAGACGTGTCCGCGAGACGTGTCCGCGAGGGAGACGGAGGGCGGTGTCTCCGCGGTGGAACGCTTAATTAAGTGCCTCATGTTTATCGTCTGCGGGTGTCCACTCCGCCATGCAAGAACGCACGCTGGCAACCAACCAACCAACCAACCAACCAACCAACCAGCCAGTATGTGAAGCAGGACAGACACACAGACGGACAGACAGACAGACATCGCCATTCAGTCATAGACACAAGTCACGTCTTGCTCCAGACGAGTCGGCGAAGAATTATAATGTTGCTGTTGTTGTTGCTACTGACGATGACAACGAGAACAAGAACGAGAGTAACAAGCAGAAGAGAAAAACGAGAATAACAAGCAGAAGAGAAAAGAAGAGAAGAGAAAGAAAGAAAGATACAAACAAACAAAGAGAATGAATAGACGAAGAAAGAAAACAGACGAAGATGAGGACGAGATCCAACACGTGTGTGTCAGTGGCGCTGTGAGGAGACGCAACGGAGAGAGGAGAGGACGAGAGGCAGCCGCGGCAAAGGCGGGCGGGTCACGTGCACCGTCGTCCGTCAACCGAACCCGCCGTGCTCGACAGGTGGGGGGGGGGGATTCAATGAAAAGGGGAGGGAAGGGGGGGGGAGAAGAGAGGCAGGTGAAGGAGGAGAGAGAGAGAGGGGAAGAGGGGAAAGAGAAGGAGGGAGGGGAAGAGGGGAAATAGATGGGGAGAGAGGGAGGGGAGAAGGCAGGGGGAGGAGGAAAGGGGGAAGAGGGGGAGGAAAAGAAGTAAGAGGGGAAGGAAAAGAGGGAAGAGGGGAAGGAGGGAAATAGAAGAGAACATGGGGAGCTGAAGGAGTAGAAGGAGGCAGGGAGGAGGAAGAGAGGAAGAATACAGAGGAGAGGGAATAGAAAAGAGGCAGAAGAAGATGGGAACAGGAGAGGGGGATAAGGGAGGAAGGAGAGAGGGAAGAGAAAGGGAGGGAAGATTCACTTCTTTGGAGAAGTGTGTAAGTGTGGGCGCCTCCCTGCCTCGCAAGGAGAGCTACTGATAACATTTACAACACACCTTCATTATTTTTCCGTCGATAAACTTGACACACACATACACTTACGGGTCATCACAACCACGCTCATCCATAAGCACACACGTACACCCACTAGAACACACCCATAAAACACACACACGTACACCCACTAAAACACACCCATAAAACACACACACGTACACCCACTAAAACACACCCATAAAACACACACACACACACAAAACCAAACAGACAAACAAACACAACCAAACAAAACTAGGACACAGCAGACCCTCTACCCCAAGAGTGACAAAAAATATCTCCCCCCCCCCCAATACAAACCACCCATTAAAAAAAAAAAAAAAAAAAAAAAAAATCGAGACTCGCACACAAAACGGTAATCAAAACGACCGGAAAACGACCACGACGCCGTCCCCTGAATAAAACTAATCGACTCGATACGACTCACAAAGAACCTGACTTTAAACGCAGGCGAGGGGAATTGGGGGGGGGGGGGAGTTGGAGGGGTTGGGGGGGGAGATAATCTGCTCATTAGCTAATGCAAAACCGATACTTAAAACCTAAATCTAAGACTCTTGCCTCGGTGTCGGGGAGGGGCAGGGGGACGGTGCGGAGAAGGTGAGGAGGAAATGAGGGGAAGAGGGAGAGGAAAAGAGAGGACGCAGGATCGAGGGAGGGAGGTAGGCTGAAAAAAGAGAGATATGGAGGGAGGAGAGGGTTGGAGAGAGAGAGAGAGACAGACAGAGATAGAGAGAGACAGATAGATAGATAGATAGATAGATCGATAGATAGATAGAGAGAGAGAGAAAGGAAAACAACCCCCCAAATACCGTCCCACTCTATTTCTCTCTTCCCTCATACCCCCCACCCCCACCCCCACCACCACCCCACCCCCACCCACACCCCCACCTCTTCGTGCGTGACCGAG
>NW_028234429.1:20890986-20908486 GCF_977035675.1 Penaeus japonicus | reverse complement strand
GTCACTAGCCAACTAGCTCTGCAAACTGCCCGAAATAATCCCGCATCCTGCTCTACCGCCTTCCAATACTGATCCATCACAATAGACGTGAATGATATCCAATCCTATTGATCTCTTTATCGATGTCCGTATTTTGCTCCGACTCGACCCAGCTAACGCATGGATTTATTCCTAGAGGGGCTCTGCGTCCATGCCAGGCTCCTGCTCACACCACATGACAAGATCCTTGTTGAGAAATATGTTATTCTTTCCAGCCATAATATTCATTGCTATTTCTAGGCTCATATGGAATCTCGTTTGATCGCCTATAATATATCCTAATGCTATTAAAACCGCAGGTTGTATCTCTCACTTATATCCTCTGCCCCTAGCATGTCCGTCCCAACTTTCTTTTGGCACTCAGGACTATTTGCCAATGGGTGCCTCCTGATTTATACATCCCCATAATGCACCAGGCTTCTTATAGTAGTACCTTGGACTGATCTTAATAGAAGCGCACAGGCTCCTTTTCAACTGCAAGCGAGTGTCTGCCTCGGTCTCTGTCTTGCTTTGATCTGTGTGGATACATGCTTAGCGTCGGCAGCTTCACCTGAGGCAGTAAAATCAATATACAGTACTTTTTCCCTTGGTTTACTTCCGAGATTTCGTCTTCTCCACATTAACAACCAGGCCTGCTGTTAAGAGCAAGGTTACAAAATATGCCCAGCGCCTTTTGTAGATGTTGCTGCATCTTGCCTTGTACCAATACATCACCTGCATACATAATTGGTTGACCTGAGGCAACTCTCGCATAACATCTGGCTCCCTTATCAACTTTTGGATCCATGGCGTGTCTATTAGTTCATTATCTATATCAATTTCCATGAGGAATATCATTATACTGTTTACAAACCACAAAAAAAATCCAAGATCTACACATATCTTACTTTTATAAAATTTTCCAACTATTTCTTCAATGCCTACCTACTTCTTAACTACAGTTTAGTATCATAGCGGTATCTGGATGATGATGGAATAATGCAGTTATGTATCTTATATAAACAAAACAAAAAAAAAATGTTCATAAATCCCAGACAAGACCGCGAGTCCACTCTCTCTCTCTCTCCCTACCTAACACTCCAGAGAGAACAGAACTAGACCGCTAGACCACACGACCCACTGAAAGGATTGCCCAACCAGTGGCTCGGTCTCCTCTACCTGGCTGTTACCTGGAGAGAGTGGGTTCGAGCCCTGACAGGGAGCTATTTACATTTGGGCAGCAGATCTTTCCGGGGTCCTTGCGGCACTCCAATAATAACGATCTGGAAGTCGGAGAGCTCGGTCCCTCCAGTACACTAGCATTATATTGCTCTCCCTCCTCTTGACGGGGGTTTTGCTTACTGCAAACCGACTTCTTCGCTCCTATGTTAATTCATGCAGAGCTTGGATCAACTAAGGAAAGGGAGAAAGAGGGAGAGAGGGGGAGATAGATAGATAGATAGATAGAGAAAGATGGAGGGAGAGGGAGAGAGAGATGGAGGGAGAGGGAGGGAAGGAGGGAGGGAGGGAGAGAGAGAGAGAGAGAGAGAGAGAGAGAGAGAGAGAGAGAGAGAAAGAGAGAGAGAGAGAGAGAGAGAGAGAGAGAGAGAGAGAGAAAGAGAGAGAGAGAGAAAGAGAGAGAGAGAGAGAGAGAGAGAGAGAGAGAGAGAGAGAGAAAGAGAGAGAGAGAGAGAGAGAGAGAGAGAAAGAGAGAGAAAGAGAAAGAGAAAGAGAGAGAGAGACTAAGCACAACCAAAGAACAGAGAGAAAGTGAGCAGCGTTAAATGGCATCTCCTTGCGCATTCGACACGAGCGGAAGAAAGGAGAGACGAAGACCGAAAGAAGAAAAGAGAAAGAGAAATACTCGGCCTTGCAGAAAACGAGGTAGAAAACGAAAACGACGAAGGGCAACGACATGATAAGCGTGAGGTCGATCGGGATCTTATGGCCGTTCATTCTATTTCTGAACACCGGAGGAAGAGTATTGACACACATGCTGATGATGATGATGATGATGATGATGGTGGTGATGACGATGGTGATGATAATGATGACGATGGTGGTGGTGGTGGTGATGATGATGGGGATTATGACGATGATTATGATGAAATGATATCAGAAATACTGGTCGCAGTAACAGTCGCAGAAGCAGAATCGACAATAATAATAAAAAAAAGGCACGTGACATCAAAACCGACAACACTGAGAGCAAAAGGTGACACAGCCCCGCCAACAACAAAGACAGCAGCACGGCCCTACGACAGCACTACGACAGCGAAGGGAAGCGGGCGAGCGCGGCGGCCGGGTCGGGTCTGCGGATGAGGGCCGTGAGTGACCCTTCCTGTCTCCGCCTCGCCCGCGCCCGCCGCTCCTGTCGCGCTCCCTTCCCACTACGCCCCCGCCCACCCCTATCCTATCTGCTCCCCCTACCCCCTCCCCCTTTCCGCTTTGTCTGGCTTGGTCCAAAGCCTGAAGCCACGTAACGTACGCGCCTCCATGCTGCGCCCTGGGTCCTCCTCCTGCCCTAGCCTGGTGCACCAAGCTCTCCCGCACTTCACGCAACCGCTCGCAGACTTCCGTCTATCTACGTCCTCAGGCCCTGCATCCTTCACCCTATGTCCTGTAGCCTTCCTTACGGCCTGAAGGCCTACTCCCTTCACCCTACGTCCTACAACTCTACATCCTACATCCCTCGCCTCGCCTCGCCTCCTTAACCCAACGTCCCAAAGTCCTACAGCCTGCATCCTTCCCCCTCCGCCCTGCATCCATCATCTTACGCCCAAACATCCTACGCGCATATCCTCCCCTTCCTACTGCACCAACCTAATCCATCTCGTACCCTCATGCCCTCTCCTCGTTAACTATGTGGTATGTGATATGTGTACGGGACGGGCGGTAGGGGGGCGGGGATGGGGGGCCGTTGGTGCTGTACGGTGGAGGGAGGGGGGGAAAGAGGGGGTAGAGAGAGGGAGGTGGAAGAGAGAAGAAAAGGAAAGGAGGAGGGAGGAGGCGGACGCAGATGCGACGATAGTTCAGAGTGGATAGGAAAGGATGATAAAAGAAATGAGAGAAGGACGAAACTGAAAAAAAAGAGAAGGAGAAGGAGGAGGAGAAAGAGAGAGAGCCGAGAGTCCTGGCAGCCAGACAGGGCGGGATGTGACAGGACAGACCTTGCGGCTCCCACCGCAGGCGGCCCGCAGACGTGACGGCACTGGGCGAGAGGCATTCACACGGTCCCCGCATCCCGAGCACGGTTGCATGATGCGCTAACTATGCATGACGAACCTCCTCCATGGGTGTTCCCTGCCTTGCTCTCCCTTATTCGGGAAGGAGTTGCCATCTGGGCCGCGGCTGCTCTCGCCAAGGGGCCTCCACAGGTGCGCCTTGCAATCACACCGCTCGAGTCCTCGCCTTATATTCTGCAACCGACTCTCTCAACACTGCAACAACAAGCATCCTGTGCAAGAACAGCCCCTCTTACCATGCAACCCAGCCGAAAAAAAAATCTGAGGACAACGCAACAGTCCTCCACATAATAGACCATAAAAAAACAGAGAGAGAGAGAGAAAAAGAAGACTTTCTCAACATGGTATGCGTGGCTATGCGGGGTCCGACCGACTTGCAGAGCCGCCATGACAGGATCACATGTTCTGTCACACGCAGCCGTTCGAAGGCAACCGAGTCATCGTCACGTCACTCTCCGCCTGCGTCGACATGACACGGAGAGAAAAAAAACATAAAAGGTGCGTCTTTTTGTTCTTCTTCTTTTTTGAGAATATGGAAATCAAAGAAGGATGAAAGAAAATATGGAGAGAAAAGACTAAATTCCCCTCCCCCTTCACCTCCCCTCCCCCGACCACTGCATGGCGTTACCCTAAAGAAAAAGGAACATGATTTTTCCTTTGGACGAAGAAAAGAAAACATGATTTTTCCTTTGGACGAAGAAAAGAAAAGAGGAAGAGACGGGGTAGGAGAAGCGAGAGGTCCCCTGGGTCGCCTCCACGACGACTCCCTCCTCGCTCCCGTCCGTCCCAGATCGCACCACGACGCCGGCGGTCACGACCAGGCGAGAGAGGAGAGGGTGGCACATGACGCAAGGGGCGTGGCCAGGCATTCACGCCCTGGCACTGGTACTGGCGCTGGCACTGGCAACCCCCACCCTCCCCACGAACCCCATCCCTCGCTCACCGCCTGTTGACCTCGCCCACATGGCGTCTGGCGAGCGCTTACGCAAGCGACGCGACTGGTAATCACGCTGGCATCCCTTATCATCATCATCATCTTAACTGCATTTCCAAATTCTGACCAAACACCCTCACAAAATATAAACAAACAAACAAACACACAAAAAAAACAGAGAACGAGCCAGCCTTCTCTTTCTGGCTCCCCCCCCTCTCCCCCTTTCCCCATCTGCTTCCATCTTCAACCCTCTCCCCCCTCTTCCACTTCCCATTTGCTGGTTTCTCCGTTTCTTCGAGTCCTCTCTGTTCGGCACGTTTGTACGTGCATGCGTGTGTGATCCTCATTCATTCCCTAATTCCCTCCCTCCCTCCATCGGTTGCATTCGTTTCTTTGAGCGAGTGAATTCTAGCGATGGGCGGAGGGAGAACTGGAGGGAGGAAGGAGGGTGGGAGGGGAGGAGGAGGGGAAAGGGAGAGGGGGAGAGGGGGAGAGGGGGAGAGAGACAGAGAGACAGAGAGAGAGAGAGAGAGAGAGAGAGAGAGAGAGAGAGAGAGAGAGAAAGAAAGAGAGAGAGAAAGAAAGAGAGAGAGAAAGAGAGAGAGAGAAAGAGAGAGAGAGGGAGGGAGGGAGAGAGGGGAAGAGAGAGGGAGAGAGGGGAAGAGAGAGAGAGAGAGGGAAAGAGAGAGAAAGAGAGAGAGAGAGTCCCGGATCCAGCCTGAGCGTGACCGACAGCGGCATAGCCGAGAGCTCGAGCCCCCTCCCCACCCCTCCCGACCGGCCCCAGCGGGTGTAGCAGCGTGACTGTGCGTGCGTCGGGCGGGAGCGTGACGGGCGGGAGCGTGACGGGCGGCCCCGAGTGAGTCAGAGCGACGGCCTTCGCTCGCTGGCCTCGCCACCAAGGCCGGGCATGGGCGGCTGAGCGGCTAAAGGCCCACACTACTGTCCCGCCGCACTCACGCGTCCCCTTTGCCTTGCCGCACACACTTAGCACCGCTGTCCCCTTGTCCGCACACTCGCCGGGCCCACTTACGCGTCGGAATATCTTCACACACACTAACACACACACACTCACACACAGGGGACAAAAAGTATAACAAGTATAACAACAATAGCAAGTCATGATATAAAAATTCATCATAAAAATTAAAATCTATACACACACATCAATCAATCCGCACCACTAAAAAATAAACCAAATGTTATTCCGTTGCATACGATCCTCGCAAAAAAATTGCACACCGGACCCGCAGATCAAAAACAACAAATCACTCACTCACTCAGCCTCTACAACAATCACGTCCGGATATCCGATTTGCAGCAAGACGGGATTTTGGCGCTGATAATAATCACACTTTTAGAAGACAACGCAAAAATCATCGCCGCCCATTTATCCCCCCCCCTAAGAGCTGGAAATTCCTGCACTCTGTCCGAACGCACATCGCCAACCTTTTAACTTCGTATCAATTACTAACAATCGCACGTAACAACCTCCTTATTCACGAGCGAATGATAATGGTAACCAATAACACAAATCTATATAAAAAAAACAAATCATAGACACTAATCCTGCAGTTGCAACAGTCAAACACGCTAAAAGTAAAATGACGCAACTCCGAACCGTCTATATTTGCAATTCTCATTGGCTGGTGATTAGAGTGCGGAGTTAACAGTGTCATTTGTCTCTTGCTGTCACGGGTTTTCCACCGTGACACGTCGACACACGAACACACGTACATACCTCGACACAGAAACACACACAAATAAAAGTAAAGAGAAAGAAACAAAATAGAAAAAAAGGAAAGAAAAAATGAAAAAAAAACATCAAGCCTTTACGTTTCGTATTTACAAAGACATATAAACACTCACGCATACACGCACAATCGCACATTACGTACACAACCCCCCTCCCCCCCCCTCCGCCGCCTTCACATAGCATCCGAAACACACGCACATTCCAGCGAGCGAGAGCCAGCGAGCGAGCGAGGTCAACCCAAGATTTACAGATAGTTGTAAATATTGGGTCAATCTACGCCTTCCAATGCAGTGAACCCTCATGCACGGGCGGCGTCACACCACGGCCAAGGCTGACCGAGAATAATCTACGCACCCCTTGCTGGGTATCGCACCTGTGTCTTCTTCAGTGTCTTCTGTGGAGAGAGCTGCCTAATTATCCTCTATTTCTCATTCCTTTTTTTTCTTTCTCTTTTTTTAATCGAGAATTCCGAGCATCAATTAAAAAAAAAATAGGGCATCTTGAGAACACGCTGAGGATACGGATGGTTTTCATTCTCATTCTCATTCTCATTCGCATTCTCTCTCTCTGTCTCTGTCTCTCTCTCTCTCTCTCTCTCACTCGTTCACATTCAACAAAAACCTCTCTTGTACTCCCCTCAATGGCGTTAGGACAATCATCCCCCCGCCATGCAACATGCCGGTGTCGACGTCATGCAGGACAAAAAAAAGAGAGCACAACGCGACGACAAAATAGATTTTAAACGTTTCCTTACAACGCTGTCTACGGCGGTAGATCACTCCCGCTCGGGAAAAGGGGGGGGAGGAGGAGGCGGAGGCGGAGGCGGAGGAGGAGGAGGAGGAGAAAGATAATGAAGAAGAAGGGGTAGGAGGAGGAGGAGGAGGAGGAGGAGGAGGAGGAGGAGGAGGAGGAGGAGGGATAGAATGAGAGGAAGAGAAAGAGGAAGAGGAGGGGAAAAACAGATCTTCCAGATTTGTGAGGGTGCTGTCTTTCGCCGCTTAAAGGTCAGGCGAAGGGAAATAAAACAGAAAGAAAACAGATAATGATGAACAGGCAAGAAAATAAAAAGGAGGGGGAAACATAAAAAAAGGAAAGAAGAAGAAAATGAAGAAGAAGAAGAAGACGAAGAAGAAGAAAAAAAGGCCATTCTACCGCCGGTTACGGTCGTCCTGACACGAGCGAGCGACATCCGCGGACCCAATGGTGCCAAATTACCTCATTCTTTCACTTGCAAACCCACAATGCACTGAACCGGCTTACTTGACTCACTGAGATACTGCTTTCCCATTATTTCTTCCGGAAACAAGTTTAGACTCTTGTGTTTTATTATAGTATCACCGCCATTGTGATGATGACCATTTTGCAATGATTAGTTATAATTATAATTATAATTATAACTTATAATTACATAATTATAAGTTATATATTATATAATTATAAGTTATAATTATGTTATAATTTTCATCATCATTATCTATAATGCTTTTCTCGTTTTAGTTTTCTCAGTTTCCAGTATCATCAGTAATTAATTGTTACTCACATTATTGCTACCATCATCATCAACCATCAACCATCAACCACCATCCCCCCCTCGCCAACATCAATTTCTCCACCATTCTTCCCTTCGTTCCTCTCTTTCTTCTTTCCATCCATCCTACTTTCCTCCCCCCCCCATCCCCCTCCTAGACCAAATCCCAAAGGAAGCTGTTCTGAGGACCAGGCTTCCCTAACCTCCTCTCCTATTCCGGCAGCAGCACGAGTGTAGCGCCACGCTGGGACACTCCGCGCACACAGGGAGGTAGACACAGGTAGGCGCAGGTAGACGCAGACACATGTACGCAGACATTCATGTAGACACTCATGTAAACATATATAGACACAGGGAGATAGTCACAGGTAGACGCAGGTAATGTAGACACACATGTAAACATATAGACACAGGGAGACAGACACAGGTAGACGCAGACACACAGGTAATGTAGACACCTATACGCAGACATTATTGTAGACACACATGTAAACATATATAGACATAGGGAAACAGTCACAGGCAGACCTAGGTAATGTAGACACATATACGCAGACATTCATGTAGACACACATGTAAACATATATAGACACAGGGAGACAGAAACAGGTAGACGCAGACACACATTTCAATATATATAAGCAGACATAAATGTAGACACACATGTAAACATTAGCGTAGATACGTACATACAGACACAGAGGTAAGCAAAACACGTACATGCAAACGCACTAGTAGACACAGGCAGATGTACAGAAGGACACACAATCAGGTAGGTGGGTAGAAAGACAGGCAGGTGGGTAGGTGGGCAGGTTAGTAGGTGGGTAATTGGGTATGTGGATAAGTGGGTAAGTAGGTAAGTGGGTGAGTGAGTAAGTGGGTAAGAGAGTAAGTAGGTAATAATAATAAGTAGGTAAGAGAGTAAGTAGGTAATAATAATAAGTAGGTAAGTGAGTAAGTAGGTAAGTGAGTAAGGTGGGTAAGTGAGAATGTGGGTACTTGGGTAAGTAGGAAAGTAAGAATGAAGGCAAGAAGAAAGGCCAGCCAGCGGTGGCGAGGGTTCCACACGTCCACTCCACCACCGGCCAGGTCTTCCACGTGGCCACGACGTAAGTACGTAAGTAACATCGGCGGCGGAGGCGGAGGCGGCGGCGGCGGCGGCCACACGCTGTATTTTGGGGTCCCGTGGGCGCTCTAAGGGGGGGGGGGGCGCGAGGAACAGGACGGGATACATCGCTCCGCACTCTATTGGCACCACCTTTGCATGGCTTTGTGTCTCCGCGGATGGCTATATTTATATCGGAAATGGGCCTCCTCGCTCCCATATCATTGAGGAATCCTTTGCCGTGGCGAGGCTGATAGTCCTGTGCCTATAGCATCTGGCAATACTAATGCTAATGAGTATGTGTATATATATACGCATTCCCCAGTCTAAGAAGGCTTATGACGCTTCTTATAAATCCTAATATTTCCGAATATGTTTTTCCTATTATTACCGGTAATAGATACATAAAAAAAACCTTCCTTGGTGTATGAATCTCCTTTATCTATAAATGCGATACATTTTTTGTGTATGGACGCTCACACAGGACGATAACACAACTTGACCTGACCTAACCTAACTACTAACTACTAACCTATACTAACTTAACCTGCCAAACAAACACCTACCTAACCTAACCTAACTAACTACCACACGAACACCTACCTAACTTAACCTAACCGCTAACCTAACTAACACTAACACTAACACCTAGCCACGTCGTAAACTGTCGGCCGGCCGAGGCGAGCGTGACGCAACAATTCCGCGCTTTAACGCCGAGGATCATCCTTGGGACCGCGGACGACGTGCGGAGAGACAGACAGTCGTAGCGAGGATCGGGTGTCACGCTGACCTCTTTCTTCTCTCTCTCTCTCTCTCTCTCTCTCTCTCTCTCTCTCTCTCTCTCTCTCTCTCTCTCTCTCTCTCTCTCTCTCTCTCTCTCTCTCTCTCTCTCTCGCTCGCTTACACACTCTCAAACATTCACTCACTCCCACACACTCACTCTCACTCTTACTCTCCCTCCCTTTCCCCCCCCTCCTCCTCCTCCTCCTACAGCTCCTAATCCGCGCCCTCCTCCCTATCCCATTCACCCTTCACCCTTTCCCGTGTAGCGCTTGGTGAACCTCGAGAGCGGGCAGAGTAGGCCTGGCGGAAGGCGAGGCGAGGCGAGGCGAGGGGAAGCGAGGGGAGGTCGTCTGGCTCCCGGCTCTCTCCCAGAAGGCCGCGGGGACTCCCATTTCCCCTCAGTCAACATGACCCCCGGGCTCTCTTAACCGATCCCCACCTCCACACCCTCCCCTCTCCTCTCCTTTCCTCCCCTCTCCTCTTCCCACCCCTACTAGGGACTCTCTCACGCTTCCCCTCTCCCTCCACCGCCGCCGCCCTGCCGATCCCGCTCTCGACCCTGTTGCGCCCACGCACACAGGCGAGAATCCCGTGCCAACTCTCCTCATCCCCTCATCCCCTCTCTCTGTTTACATGCCGAAAGGAGGAAAAATATGAGTCAAGACCGCTCTCGTACGAGCCGATCCCGAAGTGACCCGTTCGAAACAAACTTACCCTCCCCCCTCCAAAAAAAAAAAAAATAAATAAAAATAAATAAATAAAATAAATAAATAAAAATAAACATAATCAATAACAAAAGAAGCGAGGATAGACATCACGTCCACCACTTGTTTGAAGCGAAGCGGAGAAACCATTCTGACATGATGCAGCTACCACTCACAAGTACTTGATTCCACTTAATAGAAACTGCCTCCCAATTACCCCCCCCCCCTTCCCTCCCTTCACCGACCACCCCCTCCTCCTCGAGCGCAAGGTGCGTGTGGAGGGAGGGGCGCGGCGCACACGCGGAGGGACAGAAGAAGGAAGAGGGGAAGGAGGAGAGAGAAGGCATGGAGAAGAGAGAGGCGAAGATGGGATGAAGGAGAGAGAGAGAAGTGAAGAGTGGAAGTGAGGGAGAGAAAAAGGTAGGGAAGAAGAGGAAGACAAAAATGAGAACAGACAGAATGGAGGAGAGAAGGGCGGGCGAGGGAAAAAAAGGAAGACAAAAATGAGAACAGACAGGATGGAGGAAAGAGGGGCGAGGGGAAAGAAGAGGAGAGACCAGCCCTGGGGAGAGAGCAAAACGAGCGGAGAGGAGGAGGAGGAGGAGGACGCAAAGAGGAAGGCGAGCAGAAGGATGACACGCAACGCGGCATCCATCCTCACGTGACGCGCGGTGTCAGTCGCCCCCCTCCCCTCCCCCCAGCCCCCTCCTCCCCCTTGCACTCGTCGAGATTTCAAGACGGCGACTCAAAGCGATGACTCAAATGGGGTGCTGTGCTGCCGGAAGTGCGATAAGAGATATGAAGATAAGGATATGAAAATAAGGCAGATCCCGAGACGCCTAATCGCGCAACTTGCAACCGATAAGCGCTCGTCCCCTCCAGCCTCGCGTTGCAATTCCGATCCCTGCAGCCGCCCCCTCCCCCTTTTTCAACGCTGTCAATCCATCCATTCTCCCGCTCGGTTTATTCTCTCGATCACTTCTATCTACCCATTCTCCTCTGATCTATCCATCTTCTTTCTATCTCCCTCCTTCTTCTCATTCTCTCTAACCTTTCAACTCCTTCTTGATTTCTGAATTTCCTTTTAAAACCAATCCTCCAGCCATCCCTCGCCTCGTTTCTCTCTCCTTTTGCTCCACTTGACCCACCTTTCACTTCCCTTCCTCTCTCTCTCTCTTTCTCTTTCTCTTTCTCTTTCTCTTTCTCTTTCTCTTTCTCTTTCTCTTTCTCTTTCTCTTTCTCTTTCTCTTTCTCTTTCTCTTTCTCTCTCTCTCTCTCTCTCTCTCTCTTTCTCTTCTCTCTCTCCCTCTCTCTCTCTCCCTCTCTCTCTCTCTCTCTCTCTCTCTCTCTCCCTCTCCCTCCCTCTCCCTCTCCCTCTCCCTCTCCCTCTCCCTCTCCCTCTCCCTCTCCCTCTCCCTCTCCCTCTCCCTCTCCAACCATTCATCCACTCCTTTTTCCACCCTTCTTTTGCTCCTCTTTCTACCCACCTTTCAACCCCCCCCCCACCTTCTCCTCCCTCCCCTTCTATCCACCAATTCCTCCAGCCACCATCTGCTCCTCTCTCTGTCCACCTTTCACCCACCTCCCTACCCTCTATCCACCTATTCTTCCTCCACCCACTCCACCCCACCTCACCTACGGGCCAAGGTGCTGGCACGCCATTCTCGCCCCAATCGGCGTCACTGTCACGGCGATAATTACTGGCCAATGATACGGCATTTAAATCAATTTTCAAAGTTCAATAAGCTTTCGCTGCTCGTAACGTGACACGCCCGGTGGTAAGAGGGATCAGCGGACGTGTAACGACATAAATTCGTCAATAAATGAGAGAGAGGAAAACGGCGAAACGACGAAGACAAACAGATAAACCGAAAGGTTCATCAAGTGAGATGTCAAAGCAAGGGCTCTGGAGAGTGAGAATGGGGTTGAGGAAGTAGGCATCTCTTCTATGTGTGTTTTGGTGGGTGAGGTAATAATCTCTCTCTCTCTCTCTCTCTCTCTCTCTCTCTCTCTCTCTCTCTCTCTCTCTCTCTCTCTCTCTCTCTCTCTCTCTCTCTCTCTCTCTCTCTCTCCATTTATGCTTCTTTCTCTTTCTCTTGCTCCCATGCAATTCCCGCCCTCTGAACCGTTACTCTACTCGTGAAGCTACGCGGAGTCTGGACGAACAGACACCAATACCAAAAGCAATAGAATCAATAACATGAATAAGAATAATACAGAATACCCCCCATCCCCTCTCCCCCCTCCCCCCGCAGCTGTTTCTCCTCCCGTCGTAAAGTGTCCTCTCTGTCTCTCTAGCTTGTTATCCGCCGGTTATGTTGATAACCCTTCCCTTCCCTTCCCCTCCCCTCCCCTTCCCCCGTCATTCCTCCCACACCCTCTCACCCTCTCACTGCCGCTCCCCCCCTTCTTCCCTGCTGCACCCTTTCCCTCTTCCCTCCTCCGCCCTCTCGCTCCCCTCTTCTGCTCCTCCTCTGCAGCCATCCTCTCTCTCTCTCCCTGCCCTCTTCTGCATTGTCTGGCCGCCTCTTCAAATCGGCATAAATGATACCTAGCTCTTCTCTTTCCCCCTTCCTTCTCCTCCTGCGCCTCTTCGGCACCTCTTTTACACAACTTTTTATATCTTTTTTGCTTTATTTTTTCTCTTTTCTTTCCTCTCGCTCTTACCCTTCTTCATTCCATTACTCCTTCCCTCTTTTCTTTATTCTCTCTCTCTCTCTCTCTCTCTCTCTCTCTCTCTCTCTCTCTCTCTCTCTCTCTCTCTCTCTCTCTCTCTCTCTCTCTCTCTCTCTCTCTCTCTCTCTCTCTCTCTCTTTTTTCTGTTATTCTCCTCAACCTAAATACCCTTCAAACTCTTACACATTCCCCAACTGCCTCTCCCCCCCCCCACTCCACTTTTCACTCTCTTCCTCTTTTTTTCTAGTCCCCCTTTTGCTGTACTTCCAACTTGGGAATGCAAATCACTGCTATGCACCTTTTTTTTCTTGCAAGAGATCTACCAAAAACAATATCATTAAAAAAAAAACCATATTCTTAAGGTGTGTATTTTTCATCAAACATGTTATCTATTTTTTTTTTTTTTTCTTTTTTCAATTGTATCATCACTAGCTTATAAATCTGCCATAAAAACCCACACCACAAAAGATAACCAACTCATCCTTTAGAGAAAATACCCAGATAACACAACCTCTAACATGCCCTTGAGAATAAAAAAGAGTAGAAAAGAAAAATACATACATACATACATACACTGATACCAATTGGAACAGCCAACCGAAGGCAACCCCGACGACGACAAAAACAACCCAAAAAAGGACGGCAGAGAGTGACACACTCACCTATCGAATATGGATGGCTTCTCTTTCTTGACGTAGTTGGAGGGGACGTAGCCGGCCTGGTTGCGGTTGTTCATGACCCGCCACCAGTGCTTTGAGTCGTCGAGAAGGAGCAAGCGCTCATTCTTGCGGAGGTCCAGCTCATGGCTGCCCTGGGCCGTATAGTCATACTTGGCCGTCACCCAGCAGTCCTCCCCTACCGACTTGCCTGCCATGGCCCAGGGAGAAGCCGAGACAGGGGTAGGGCCAAGGAGGAGGGAAAAAGCAAAAAACGCGTTAAGCAAAAAATGTATTGATGTTCGATAAGACCTGAAATGCCAAAAATAAGAGCAGACTGAGAAAACACAACCAATACATCCCCATTCAGTTATGCTAAGGATGATGACAACTATCCGCCATTCATTTGGAATACAACAAACGGAAAAGATAATTATTAAATTCCATAAGAGAATACTATGCTCTTGATTTCTTTCCCTTAGTCTAGACCTTTCAACTGTGTCTCAAGGAAGATCAATAAAAGAAAGAGAAAAAAAAGTAAAGCTAAAACATTCATATTTCCTAAATGTACAAAGAAAAAGTCCTTGACAAGAAAATAATAAGGAAGGAGTGTTTACACTCCAGAAAAGAAGAGGAAGAAAAGTAAACAAACAAGAAAGGAGGAGGAGGAGGGGGAGGAGGAGGAAGATGAGATGTAGAAGAAAAGGAGAAGCAGAAGACAAAAGAAAACAAAAAAGAAAAAGTGGCTGCAGTGACAAACTCAGACACAGATGAAAAAGAAGCCAACGACACAATCTACAAGTAGTTACACATCTCCATAATAATATATGTAAAATAGGATCCTACAATGACTTACTATTCCGCAGCTTGTACTCTGACCCTTTAACTCTGCTTAGAAAGACTTAACGGACATGGTGACTCATAAACTCTCTCTCTCTTTTTTTTTTCTAGTTTACATTCTCAAAAATGTCTTTTGCTTTCATCTCTCCAGAACAATTAATAGAAATGTGATCTTGGCCTGGTGACACATAAAAAAAATAATGAAAAAATTTAGAAAAAAAAAAAAAAAAATCAAAATCTAGCAAAATGATCTTGCAGAATGTAATTGCTCCTTGAAGCTTGAGGCATATCTAAAGTGCAGAGTTGAGCCTTTGTAATCCAAAGCTCTACTTATAATTTTCCTGTAAACACATTACATCCCTTCATCTTCATTTTGATTTAAGGATGATGTAACATCTCTGAGGAACACACCTCGTCTTTTAGAAAGAACCATTTACAATGGAGAGCCTATCTCAAGACAAGAGCATACCATTATTCATAAAAATTATATGATACAAATGCAACAATATATAGAATTATGATTAACCAAAGTGTATAATCATTGTGATACTTGTGGCACTGCAATTTTACAAGCTACTTTCTGGCTAAGAATATCAAAAATATGAATTTTCAGATGTCACTTGTTAAGAATATGATGTTCAAAAGTTCATGTTTGATG
The DNA here is from genome assembly GCF_977035675.1 of Penaeus japonicus. Classification (NCBI taxonomy): domain Eukaryota; kingdom Metazoa; phylum Arthropoda; class Malacostraca; order Decapoda; family Penaeidae; genus Penaeus; species Penaeus japonicus. The sequence continues at coordinate 20,893,583 of NW_028234429.1, read as the reverse complement.
TTTTTTTGTTTTATTTATAATTGTACTCATTGACATTGATTCATATCTAAATTACATCTCACATTCTTTGTGGCATATGTAATATCTTCCATTCTACTATATGAATATTTGGGTGAAATGACACTCTAAGAACCATTTACATAGTGTGCAAAAATCATGTAAATGTAAGGTTAACATGACAACTATAATTGCTTTCAAAAGAGGACTTTTTGTAGGAATAACATTTGGCTGTATTCTATCCAAATCCCCTTGATATTTCCTGTAATGGATGGCCTACAGCCTTAGGTCCAACCTGATAATGACACAGTGTTAACCATTTGCCACAATCTCCCTGTCTTTGGTGCCCTGGCAAAGGACAACATAACTTCACCTCATAATCTCCAACAAGACTAGTTCTACAGTTAACATAGCTTTCTAGGGAGGACTAAAAGCTCCATCTTGCTAGGTAGAGGTTAGGTTTACTCTAGTGGATATGGATGGAGGCCATTGGCGGATGTATGAGTCTTGTAAATATCTAACATATATGATTCAATAAATTCATCTGCAGAAATACTGATCAAATTCTTTGTAAAGCTCTTTCAGAAATTACTTTAGAAACCAAAAGCTGAGAGATAATATTCATAATAAGCTTAATAAGTACATTTATTCATACACTACCACTGAAGAGCTATTAAGAAAGATATGACCTAAAAAGATAAAAAGATATCTTTTTTTATAATCAACGAAATTTGTAAATATATTTAAAAAACACCTGAATATCTACCACAGGACTTAAACATGTCGGCAAGCCCACCATGCCAGTTGGCACTCTGGCAATGACCAACAAACCTCTCGCACATATCCTGTCTTCCTATCTATCTAATGTTTATACACTTCCCTAGCAATTCATTGCCAAATAAAGAACTAGTCTGAGTTCTATAAAACCAGAATGTATGTATACTGAAGGCTTATTTGCTGGAATACAGAAGCCACACAGATCTCCTAATATTGTCTACTTTTGCACTGGATGTCAGACTGTAAATCATCCACTACATACAGCAAGTTTAAAGTGGGTTTGCATTCAACACAGTTAATATAGTAACAAACAGACTCTTCTGTTTTGAGAACCCACTTCCTGAACATAATGATAAGACAGTAATATGATGCAGTTGATAACAATCATGATGATTAAGTAATCTCAAGTATTTTGCTGATAAAATCATTTACTGATGGGTAAGTAAGTGTTTTTTTTTCTGTTAAACATCAACTGCCAAAACTCTAATATCAATTGCAAAAATAATGGAACATACTTTGTCTACTAATGTATTAATTATCTTTCTTTTCTTTGTATTTTCCTATCCAAGCATCAAAATCACAAAAGAACCTAGATATTTTACAAAGCAACACATTTCTCCACATTGTATAGCAAATGCTCTTGGTAATTCAAGATACAGTATTAATATAATTTCTCTATTGAGTAACTAAACCTCCTATCACTGCATCTGCCACAGCCTTATCATATTATTGCTAAAATCACAACCTTCTACTACAATACAAGCAATAGTAGTAACACCTCTCAGGATATCAACTGACTTTGTAGTAAGAAATGTATAATAAAAGAAAACTTGATTTATATTCTCTCCTACAAAAAATTATCATGAATCACATTTGAGGTTCAAGTAACTTACATACATAGATAAACAATAATTCAAACAGCAACAACCAGGCAGTATCAATGAATTAAACCAAAGCTACCAAATCAACATGTACTCAACCAAGAGAATTCAACCATCACAGCTAAAAGAGGAATTAGTGGAGCAAAATAAATGTCTGGACAGTGAGTCCCAAAATGAGTCATACTAACTCTGCCATTAGTAATAAAATCAAATAAATCAAGTTCCCTTAAAGTTCGTAATTCAAACATCGAAGAGAAGTCAACATTTACAAAACAGTTTGTTTACGAATTACTAAAATCTCTCAAGACGAAGAAGAGAAAAAAAACATCGAGCAAAAAATTTATAGACAATTATCTCACGCAAATCTTAAATACAGACACTACTACAGCACAACAGGATACAGACAAAGAGCAAATGAAAAGTAGACGTAAATAACTCAAAGAGAGGGAATAACAAGCGTAAATAAAGGCAAATGGGCCGAGATCGAGAGTGACAACAAAACTCTAACAACAACATCTGACAACAAAAACACCAGCATCTTCCCACGGTCTTACTAATAAGCCTTAGACAAGCTCCATTCACGCTATATTTCGTTCATCCGGACATCAAATCACTGTCTTTGACTTACCTAACTTTAAGCTCGACATGATTACAACATTCCTAAAAAAATCGCAAAGAAATTCACTTAAAAATCGCAAAGAAATTCCATGTCACTCCTTCTTGTTTGGATTCGGTAATAGACACTGAGACTCTCCTAGCAGACAGGGTTGAATTGGGAAATCAAATAGGATTCAGTATCTTCTTAAGAGGATCTAAAAAGATCTGAAGAGTATTCGAAAGTGCAGATGCGCTTTTGTTTCAAAACGTAGTATCGATAATCTACGGAATCTTTTGCTTATAACAATGGAAGCAGATGTTCCCAAACTTTTCATAATCAATAAT
>NW_028234429.1:20870986-20878486 GCF_977035675.1 Penaeus japonicus | reverse complement strand
AGGGTCGCAGTGCCTGGCTTAATCCTCGGAGGAAAATCTTAAATGCGGAGGAGAGATGCAGAGAGGAAAGGGAGAAGGTTAATTAGATAGGGAAAATATTTGTTCATTTGTTTTGTTATTTGTGTTCAGGTTACTTGTACTGAATATTGTTTATTATTATCGTGAATGTTGATATTTCTGTTTGTTGTTATGGTTGTTAGTGTTGTAATTTTTGTTATTATTGTTATTATTATCATTCTTTATGTTATTTTTGGGTGGAGGAGGAATTTTGTAGATAATGTAGGTATGCGGAAATATACATTACTGATATATAAATTCTGTAAATGGAAGAAAAAAAGAAACACTACTTTTAAAAAATGCAATTATACCCAAGCTCGGGAAGAGAAATTTTAGTTTAGATCTTTATTTACCACCCTGGCTAACTGCACAGGCATGGGCAAGCTTTGATACATTTATGTAGTCATGACATTGTTGCTAACATTGTATTACAAATTAAGGTAGTGACATGATTATATTCTATAGTATATCAACGTGAATAGACATTTGATAAATGTTATAATAGGGTATCATATACCGAATTTCGGATATAGCATAAGTACATCTTCTAGTACAGTTGATGTTATGAAATAATTACATAACTCTGCGTACCTCATGCGAAGAGAAAATGAATGAAACATGGGTTGGCGAACACGTAGACTTTATTCTCGGTTTCTGTTTTTCTTATTCCTCTTCAATAGTATTTCTTGTTGAATATTGTTTATTATTGATATTATTATCATTAATATTATGTTGATATTATTATTATTATTATCATTATTATACTATTGTTACTGTTATTATTGTCGGTATAATTTGTTATGATAATTTATGTTACTAGTATCATTGTTATTATTATTGTTATTATTAGTGATATTGTTAATGTTATCATTAATGGTTATTACGATTATGATTATGTTATTATTATTACTGTATTTTTCGCCACGGATAGTCTCCACTTACTGCAAATTCCATTCAATCCCTTATTAAGCGCCACGCACATGTGTGTTCTCTTCGACAAGTGCATATTTAACCAGTGACTCCGGAGAACACTTGAATGTGCGCGTATTCAGTCAGGGAGAGGAAGAGGGAGGGGGAGGGGGAGAGGGAGAGGGAGGGGGAGAGGGAGAGGGAGGAGGAGAGAGGGAGAGAGAGAGAAAGAGAAAGAGGAAGAAAAAACAAAAGAGAGAGAGAGAGCATTCTTTCTTTTATTTTTTTCCTCCACAGTCCCTCGGGGATGCACTCCGCCCACGCATTGGGACGCGGGCTCAAAACAATTTAATTACGTTCGGGGCTTTTCTTCTGACTTTTTATTTTATTTTATTTTATTTCTCTCTTAGTTGTACGTGTATTATTTATTCTTCTCTCTCATGTCTATTCTATTCATTCCATCTCTCATTTCCATATTTTCTCATTATTCTATGTTATTACCACACTTCTCTCTTCTCTCTCGTTTCCACTCGTTTCCTTTCTCTACATTTTCTCATTTTTCTCTCTCGTTCTTCATATCTCTCTCTCTCTCTCTCTCTCTCTCTCTCTCTCTCTCTCTCTCTCTCTCTCTCTCTCTCTCTCTCTACCTCTCTTTTCTCTTTCTCTTTCTTTCTTTCTCTCTATCTCTCTCTTCTACATTTTTTTATTATTCTCTCTTATTTCCCACCTCTATCTATCTATCCATCTCTCTATCTCTCCTCTATTTTCTCACCATTCCCTCTCATTTCCCACGTACTCCATTTACGCATTCTCTCGTCTTCCCTCTCATTCCCTCTGGTTTTCGCTCGCATTTCAGAAAAAACCCTCCCCCCTCCCCCTTCCCCCTTCCCCCTTCCACTTCGTGCCTTTCCTTTAGCTTCTTGGAGGAGGACGTCTCCCGTGACAGGTCTTAATTACCCCTCACTCTTCCTCTCCCCCTCCCTTTCCCTTCCCCTCCCTTTCCCTTCCCTTCCCTTCCCTTCCCTTCCCTTCCCCTCCCCTCCCCTCCCTCACCCCAGAACCCCTTTCATCCGTGCGGAAAGGGGAGGGGGGAGAGAGAGAGAGAGAGAGAGAGAGAGAGAGAGAGAGAGAGAGAGAGAGAGAGAGAGAGAGAGAGAGAGAGAGAGAGAGAGAGAGAGAGAGAGAAGCAGAAAGTTGAAAGAAGTAGATAGAGCGAGGATTAAAGGAAGAGAGGGGACAAGAGAAGATAGAAAGAAAGAGGAAGGGAGGCGAATATGAGGGAAAAGGGAAGGGGTGCGGGAGAATAATTAAGAACAATGAAGAGGGGAGAGAAAGAGATGGTCCAAGAGAAAGCATTATGCGGTGGTTGTCTCGAATTGGAATTAAGGTGGATGGCAATGCTTAGATGGAGAGGGAAAAGAGAGAAGGAGGAGAAGAAGAAAAGGAGAAGAAGAGGAGGAGGTAGAAAAGGAGAAGAAGAAGAGCGGGAAGAAAGGGAGAAGAGGACGAGGAAGGAAAGGAGAAACAGAGGAGGACGAGGAAGAAAAGAAGAGGAAGAGGAGGACGAAGAAAAGGGGAAAAAGAGGAGAACGAGGAAGAAACGAAGAAGAGGACGAGGAGGAAAAGGAGAAGAAGAGGAAGAAGAAGAAAAAATATGTAGCAGTAAAGGAGTATGAGGAGGAGATGGAAAAGAAAAAGAGAGAGCGAGAAGACGAGGAAAGGGAAGAGGGGGGGGGGGGGGGACAAGGAAGCCTCAGGTGAAGGAGCCACAGAAACCATAGCACCGCCTACTGGTCATATTGCTATACTTTTTTAAGAATTATTTTTTCTGTCTCCTCTCCTGCTGCTCTCGTTTTGTTTCTCTTTTGCTCACTGGTATGTTTTTTTTCTCTTTCTCTCTCTCTCTCTCTCTCTCTCTCTCTCTCTCTCTCTCTCTCTCTCCCTCCCTCCCTCCCTCCCTCTCTCTCTCCCTCCCTCCCTCCCTCCCTCCCTCCCTCCCTCTCTCTCTCTCTCTCTCTCTCTCTCTCTCTCTCTCCCCTCTCCTCTCTCTCCTCTCCTCCTCCCTCCTCCCTCCCTCCCCCCTTCTCTCTCTCCTCTCTCTCCCTCCCTCCCTCCCTCCCTCCTCCTCTCTCCTCCCTCTCTCCTCTCCTCCCTCCCTCTCTCTCTCTCTCTCCCTCCCTCCCTCTCTCGCTCTATTTCTCATTTTCTAGCTAGGAGAGATTTTTATAGATCATTACACACACACTCACTTACACACACACGCACACACACGCACACGTACGCACACACACACACACACACACACACACACACACACACACACACACACACACACACACACACACATACATACAAACACAAACACATATTTCCAAACTCCATTTTTTTAAGCCTATCCTCACCTGTGGCCCCCCCAACCCCAACCCCACCCCACCACCACCAATTAGAAGGCGGAACTGATCTGCCCTCTCGCACAAGTGTTCCTTTAGAACGTAGGCCTATTCAATCATTTCCATTGCGGTGTTTTAGGATTCGGATTCATTGAAGATCAGCTGGTGCGTAATTAACGTAGTAGTAGATTCGTGTTTTGGCTTGAGGGGAAGCGGAGGTGTTTGTGTACCGTTTGGCTGTTTGTTTGTGTTTGTTGCTGTTTATGTTTGTTTGTTATTGTGATCTTTTTCTACTATTATTACTTTTACTAATCCTATCATCGCTACTACTATAAATACTGCTACTGTTGCTGTTGTTATTGTTGTTGGTATCATCACCATTAGCGTCATCATTATTGCTACTACTATTACATCTAAGAACACTACTGTTGTTATTATTATTATAATTGATACCTTCACAATTTTTACTACCATTTTTATCACCATCACCATACCATCACCATCTTTATCACCATCACCATCACTATCAACAACCACCACCATTATCACACCATCAACACCACCACCATTATCTCACCATCAACACCACCACCATTATCACACCATTAACACCACCACCACTATTACACCATTAGCACCACCACCACTACTACCACCAACATCATGATCATCATACTTATCCTTGTGAGTAGATTTCACCTTTCTGTTGATTCTATGCTTCCCGGGATGACTTAGAAGTTGCTTGCACTGGCCAGCGGGAAAGTTTTAATGAAGTCCTGCGCTTCGATGCATAGTCTGTGTCTCAGCTATGTTGTTGCAAGAGGACGGAGGTGTCTCAGCAATCTCTCTCTCTCTCTCACTCTCTCTCTCTCTCTCTCTCTCTCTCACTCTCTCTCTCTCTCTCTCTCTCTCTCTCTCTCTCTCTCTCTCTTTCTCTCTCGTAATTGGCAACAGGCGAAAACTATTTATATACCAAAGGCAATTAGAGTACCGTAATTACTTCCCAGATAATTTTTTTTACAAGTAAAATTCTGTAACTTTTTTTTATGCAAACATACTTAATTGGCTGCCGGATATATCTGGTTATAGCAGGTGATATATATATATATATATATATATATATATATATATATATATATATATATATATATATATATATATACATATATATATATACATACATATATATAAATGTGTGTGTGTGTGTGTGTGTGTGTGTGTGTGTGTGTGTGTGTGTGTGTATGTATGTGTATGTGTGTGTGTGTGTGTGTATATATATGTATAAATTATCCTCTCTAATTTTGTGATGTAATGTTAATGGGGATCGTCTGGATATCAGCTGTTTAGTAGATTGCCTGTTGCGGCTGATTGCACACGGCACTCGCTCCCTCCCCCCTCCCTTCCCCTCCCCTCCCCTCCCTTCCCTCCCTCCCTCCCTCCCGTACCAGGACCTGATATAGTGGATCAAGTGAAAAAAAAAACATTATATGATATATAATTACGGTACATAGAGCAGCTGCAGTGGTCCCCGATGTATGTTTATCAAACAGGTATTTATTCACAATGATAGCTCTCATGGCGATGCGCCTTTTAAATAGAGCTGATTACAGACATCAAAGCATGTAATGGAATATGATATATTTTTTTAATTTCCATTATTTATTGATGGCCGTAATGTCCGGTATTAGTTATTATTAGGGTTGTTGTTGCATCTGTGCTCGTCATGCCGTAGAGGCTAGGGACTAGGGACTATTATTAGCATCAAGGGGCAAGGGACTAGGGACTATTATTAGCATCAAGGGGCTAGGGACTAGGGACTATTATTAGCATCTAGGGACTAGGGACTATTATTAGCATCTAAGGGCTAGGGACTAGGGACTATTATTAGCATCAAGGGGCTAGGGTCTAGGGACTGTTATTAACATCTAGGGGCAAGGGACTAGGGACTATTATTAGCATCAAGGGGCTAGGGTCTAGGGACTATTATTAGCATCAAGGGGCTAGGGACTAGGGACTATTATTAGCATCAAGGGGCTAGGGTCTAGGGACTGTTATTAGCATCTAGGGGCTAGGGACTAGGGACTATTATTAGCATCAAGGGACTAGGGACTATTATTAGCATCAAGGGGTTAGGGTCTAGGGACTGTTATTAACATCTAGGGGCTAGGGACTAGGGACTATTATTAGCATCAAGGGGTTAGGGACTAGGGACTGTTAGCATCAAGGGGCTAGGGACTAGGGACAATTATTAGCATCTAGGGGCTAGGGTCTAGGGACTGTTATTAGCATCTAGGGGCTAGGGACTAGGGACTATTATTAGCATCAAGGGACTAGGGACTATTATTAGCATCAAGGGACTAGGGACTATTATTAGCATCAAGGGACTAGGGACTATTATTAGCATCAAGGGGTTAGGGTCTAGGGACTGTTATTAACATCTAGGGGCTAGGGACTAGGGACTATTATTAGCATCAAGGGACTAGGGACTGTTAGCATCAAGGGGCTAGGGACTAGGGACAATTATTAGCATCTAGGGGCTAGGGTCTAGGGACTATTATTAGCATCTAGGGGCTAGGGTCTAGGGACTATTATTAGCATCAAGGGGCTAGGGACTAGGGACTATTATTAGCATCTAGGGGCTAGGGTCTAGGGACTGTTATTAGCATCTAGGGGCTAGGGTCTAGGGACTATTATTAGCATCAAGGGGCTAGGGACTAGGGACTGTTATTAGCATCTAGGGGCTAGGGTCTAGGGACTGTTATTAGCATCTAGGGGCTAGGGTCTAGGGACTATTATTAGCATCTAGGGGCTAGGGTCTAGGGACTATTATTAGCATCTAGGGGCTAGGGTCTAGGGACTATTATTAGCATCAAGGGGCTAGGGTCTAGGGACTATTATTAGCATCAAGGGGCTAGGGTCTAGGGACTGTTATTAGCATCTAGGGGCTAGGGTCTAGGGACTATTATTAGCATCTAGGGGCTAGGGTCTAGGGACTATAGTCGCATCTAGGGTCTAGGGACTAGGGATTATATTACATCAAGGGACTAGGGAGGGGCTATCGCTCAGGGGGCTAGGGTTAGGGTAGGGGGCTGCATCTAGGGGCTAGGGTCTAGGGACTATTATTAGCATCTAGGGGCTAGGGTCTAGGGACTGTTATTAGCATCTAGGGGCTAGGGTCTAGGGACTATTATTAGCATCAAGGGGCTAGGGTCTAGGGACTATTATTAGCATCAAGGGGCTAGGGACTAGGGACTATTATTAGCATCAAGGGGCTAGGGTCTAGGGACTATTATTAGCATCTAGGGGCTAGGGACTAGGGACTATTATTAGCATCAAGGGGCTAGGGCCTAGGGACTATTATTAGCATCTAGGGGCTAGGGTCTAGGGACTGTTATTAGCATCTAGGGGCTAGGGTCTAGGGACTATTATTAGCATCTAGGGGCTAGGGTCTAGGGACTGTTATTAGCATCTAGGGGCTAGGGACTAGGGACTATTATTAGCATCTAGGGGCTAGGGACTAGGGACTATTATTAGCATCGTTATTATTATATCATCGATCATTAGTGTCACCAATGATACTGCGAATATTAGTGTTAGTGTTAGTATTCACATCATTATCATCGTCATTCTGTCTGTTATCATAATCATTTTCGCGAGGGTTGCCCAGGGCCGTCATGCATGGGAAGGAGCTTGCTTAGCCGTTTCCCCGTGTGTCTGCGCCGCTCCCGAGTGCCCCGTGTGCCCCGTGTGCCCCGTGTGCGGTGCGTGGAGTGGCATATTTATTGTGGGAATTCCAATGGGACACCTGCTTGGGGTGGGTTTTTAAGGCCAGGAGGGGCGGGGCGAGGAGCTGGGGTGGGGTGGGTGGGCCGTAATTTATTTGTGTGTGTGTGTTTGGGGGAATTTGTGGGACTCCTAGTGTGGGTGGGTGTGGGGGGGGGGGCTGTGTGTGTGGGCGTATTTGTGTGTGTATGTGTGAATGTGTGTGTGTGTGTGTGTGTGTGAGAGAGAGAGAGAGAGAGAGAGAGAGAGAGAGAGAGAGAGAGAGAGAGAGAATATATCATATAGTTTTTGCAACACTTTAATTCAGGTATAGCGAGCAGGAATTGATATTGATAGTGGTTGCATCCGGAAATTGCCGTTT
>NW_028234429.1:20845986-20863486 GCF_977035675.1 Penaeus japonicus | reverse complement strand
CAGGAGCAGGAGCAGGAGTAGGAGCAGGAGCAGGAGTAGGAGCAGGAGCAGGAGCAGGAGTAGGAGCAGGAGCAGGAGTAGGAGCAGGAGCAGGAGTAGGAGCAGGAGCAGGAGCAGGAGCAGGAGCAGGAGTAGGAGTAGGAGCAGGAGTAGGAGCAGGAGCAGGAGTAGGAGTAGGAGCAGGAGTAGGAGTAGGAGCAGGAGTAGGAGCAGGAGTAGGAGTAGGAGCAGGAGTAGGAGCAGGAGCAGGAGTAGGAGCAGGAGCAGGAGTAGGAGCAGGAGCAGGAGCAGGAGTAGGAGCAGGTGCAGGAGTAGGAGTAGGAGCAGGAGTAAGAGCAGGAACAGGAACAGGAGTAGGAGCAGGTGCAGGAGTAGGAGCAGGAACAGGAGTAGGAGCAGGAGCAGTAGCAGGAACAGGAGCAGGAGTAGGAGTAGGAGCAGGAGTAAGAGCAGGAACAGGAGTAGGAGTAGGAACAGGAGTAGGAGCAGGAACAGGAGTAGGAGCAGGTGCAGGAGTAGGAGCAGGAACAGGAGTAGGAGCAGGAGTAAGAGCAGGAACAGGAACAGGAGTAGGAGCAGGAGTAGGAGTAAGAGCAGGAACAGGAGTAGGAGTAGGAGCAGGAACAGGAGTAGGAGCAGGAGTAAGAGCAGGAACAGGAACAGGAGTAGGAGTAGGAGCAGGAACAGGAGTAGGAGCAGGAGTAAGAGCAGGAACAGGAGCAGGAGTAAGAGCAGGAACAGGAGTAGGAGCAGGAGTAGGAGTAAGAGCAGGAACAGGAGTAGGAGCAGGTGCAGGAGTAGGAGCAGGAACAGGAGTAGGAGCAGGTGCAGGAGCAGGAACAGGAGTAGGAGCAGGAGTAGGAGTAAGAGCAGGAACAGGAGTAGGAGCAGGAGCAGGAGTAGGAACAGGAGTAGGAGCAGGAACAGGAGTAGGAGTAGGAGTAGGAGCAGGTGCAGGAGTAGGAGCAGGAACAGGAGTAGGAGCAGGAACAGGAGTAGGAGTAGGAGCAGTAGCAGGAACAGGAGCAGGAGTAGGAACAGGAGTAGGAGCAGGAACAGGAGTAGGAGTAGGAGCAGGTGCAGGAGTAGGAGCAGGAACAGGAGTAGGAGTAGGAGCAGGTGCAGGAGTAGGAGCAGGAACAGGAGTAGGAGCAGGAGCAGTAGCAGGAACAGGAGCAGGAGTAGGAACAGGAGTAGGAGCAGGAACAGGAGTAGGAGCAGGAGCAGGAGCAGGAGTAGGAGCAGGAGCAGGAGCAGGAGTAGGAGCAGGAACAGGAGTAGGAGTAGGAGCAGGTGCAGGAGTAGGAGCAGGAACAGGAGTAGGAGTAGGAGCAGGTGCAGGAGTAGGAGCAGGAACAGGAGTAGGAGTAGGAGCAGTAGCAGGAACAGGAGCAGGAGTAGGAGCAGGAACAGGAGTAGGAGTAGGAGCAGGTGCAGGAGTAGGAGCAGGAACAGGAGTAGGAGTAGGAGCAGGTGCAGGAGTAGGAGCAGGAACAGGAGTAGGAGTAGGAGCAGGAACAGGAGTAGGAGCAGGAACAGGAGTAGGAGTAGGAGCAGGAACAGGAGTAGGAGCAGGAACAGGAGTAGGAGTAGGAGCAGGAACAGGAGTAGGAGCAGGAGCAGGAGCAGGAGTAGGAGCAGGAACAGGAGTAGGAGCAGGAACAGGAGTAGGAGTAGGAGCAGGAACAGGAGTAGGAGCAGGAGCAGGAGTAGGAGTAGGAGCAGGAGCAGGAGTAGGAGCAGGAGCAGGAGTAGGAGCAGGAGCAGGAGCAGGAGTAGGAGCAGGAGCAGGAGTAGGAGTAGGAGCAGGAGCAGGAGTAGGAGCAGGAGCAGGAGTAGGAGTAGGAGCAGGAGCAGGAGTAGGAGCAGGAGCAGGAGTAGGAGTAGGAGCAGGAGCAGGAGTAGGAGTAGGAGTAGGCGCAGGAACAGGAGTAGGAGCAGGAACAGGAGTAGGAGCAGGAGCAGGAACAGGAGTAGGAGTAGGAGCAGTAGCAGGAACAGGAGTAGGAGCAGGAACAGGAACAGGAGTAGGAGCAGGAACAGGAGTAGGAGCAGGAGCAGGAGCAGGAACAGGAGTAGGAGCAGGAGTAGGAGTAGGAGTAGGAGCAGGAGCAGGAGTAGGAGCAGGAGCAGGAGCAGGAGTAGGATTAGGAGCAGGAGCAGGAGTAGGAGCAGGAGTAGGAGCAGGAGCAGGAGCAGGAGCAGGAGTAGGAGCAGGAGCAGGAGCAGGAGCAGGAGTAGGAGCAGGAGTAGGAGTAGGAGCAGGAGCAGGAGTAGGAGCAGGAGCAGGAGTAGGAGTAGGAGCAGGAGCAGGAGTAGGAGCAGGAGCAGGAGTAGGAGCAGGAGCAGGAGCAGGAGCAGGAGTAGGAGCAGGAGCAGGAACAGGAGCAGGAGTAGGAGCAGGAGTAGGAGTAGGAGCAGGAGTAGGAGCAGGAGCAGGAGTAGGAGCAGGAGCAGGAGCAGGAGCAGGAGTAGGAGCAGGAGCAGGAGCAGGAGCAGGAGTAGGAGCAGGAGTAGGAGCAGGTGCAGGAGTAGGAGCAGGAACAGGAGTAGGAGCAGGTGCAGGAGTAGGAGCAGGAACAGGAGTAGGAGTAGGAGCAGGTGCAGGAGTAGGAGCAGGAACAGGAGTAGGAGTAGGAGCAGTAGCAGGAACAGGAGCAGGAGTAGGAACAGGAGTAGGAGTAGGAGCAGGAACAGGAGTAGGAGTAGGAGCAGGAACAGGAGTAGGAGCAGGAACAGGAGTAGGAGCAGGAGCAGGAGCAGGAGCAGGAGTAGGAGCAGGAGCAGGAGCAGGAGCAGGAGTAGGAGCAGGAGTAGGAGTAGGAGCAGGAGCAGGAGTAGGAGCAGGAGCAGGAGTAGGAGCAGGAGCAGGAGCAGGAGCAGGAGTAGGAGCAGGAGCAGGAGTAGGAGTAGGAGCAGGAGTAGGAGCAGGAACAGGAGTAGGAGCAGGAACAGGAGCAGGAGTAGGAACAGGAGTAGGAGTAGGAACAGGAACAGGAGTAGGAGCAGGAACAGGAGTAGGAGCAGGAACAGGAGTAGGAGCAGGAGCAGTAGCAGGAACAGGAGTAGGAGCAGGAGTAAGAGGAGGAGTAGGAGCAGGAACAGGAGTAGGAGCAGGAGCAGGAACAGGAGCAGGAGTAGGAACAGGAGTAGGAGTAGGAGCAGGTGCAGGAGTAGGAGCAGGAACAGGAGTAGGAGTAGGAGCAGGTGCAGGAGTAGGAGCAGGAACAGGAGTGGGAGTAGGAGTAGGGGCAGGAGTAAGAGCAGGAGCAGGAGTAGGACAGGAGTGGGAGCAGGAGCAGGAGTAGGACAGGAGTGGGAGCAGGAGTAGGGGCAGGAGTAGGAGCGGGAGCAGGAACAAGAGTAGGAGTAGGAACAGGAGTAGGAGCAGGAACAGGAGTAGGAGCAGGTGCAGGAGTAGGAGCAGGAACAGGAGTAGGAGCAGGAGTAGGAGCAGGAGCAGGAGCAGGAGTAGGAGCAGGAGTAGGAGTAGGAATAGGAGCAGGAGTAGGAGTAGGAGCAGGAGCAGGAGTAGGAGCAGGAGCAGGAATAGGAGTAGGAGTAGGAGCAGGAGTAGGAGCAGGAGTAGGAGCAGGAGCAGGAACAGGAGTAGGAGTAGGAGCAGGAACAGGAGTAGGAGCAGGAACAGGAGCAGGAACAGGAGTAGGAGCAGGAGCAGGAACAGGAGTAGGAGCAGGAGCAGGAGTAGGAGTAGGAGTAGGAGCAGGAGCAGGAGTAGGAGCAGGAGCAGGAGCAGGAGTAGGAGTAGGAGCAGGAACAGGAGTAGGAGCAGGAGCAGGAGTAGGAGTAGGAGCAGGAACAGGAGTAGGAGCAGGAACAGGAGTAGGAGTAGGAGCAGGAACAGGAGTAGGAGTAGGAGTAGGAGCAGGAACAGGAGTAGGAGCAGGAGCAGGAGTAGGAGTAGGAGCAGGAGCAGGAGTAGGAGCAGGAGCAGGAGTAGGAGTAGGAGTAGGAGCAGGAGCAGGAGTAGGAGCAGGAGCAGGAGTAGGAGCAGGAGTAGGAGCAGGAGCAGGAGTAGGAGCAGGAGTAGGAGCAGGAGTAGGAGCAGGAGGAGGAGCAGGAGGAGGAGTAGGAGCAGGAGCAGGAGTAGGAGCAGGAGTAGGAGCAGGAGCAGGAGCAGGAGTAGGAGCAGGAGTAGGAGCAGGAACAGGAGTAGGAGTAGGAGCAGGTGCAGGAGTAGGAGCAGGAGCAGGTGCAGGAGTAGGAGTAGGAAGGAGTAGGAGCAGGAGTAGGAGCAGGTGCAGGAGTAGGAGTAGGAGCAGGAACAGGAGTAGGAGTAGGAGCAGGAACAGGAGTAGGAGCAGGAGTAAGAGCAGGAGTAGGAGCAGGAACAGGAGTAGGAGCAGGAGCAGGAGTAGGAGCAGGAACAGGAGTAGGAGCAGGAGTAAGAGGAGGAGTAGGAGCAGGAACAGGAGTAGGAGCAGGAACAGGAGTAGGAGCAGGAGTAAGAGGAGGAGTAGGAGCAGGAGGAGGAGGAGCAGGAGGAGGAGGAGGAGGAGGAGGAGGAGGAGGAGAAAGAAGAAAAAAAGGGGGAAGAGGGAAAAGAGGAAGGAAGGAATACTAAGGAAAGTAGAAAGAGGGAGAGTGAAAAGAAAACTCAAAATAGAGAGGAAGAGAAAGCGATAGAAGTATATAAATATGGAGAGGGAGAGAGAAAGAAAGAGAGAGGGAGAGAGAGAAAGAAAGAAAGAAAGAAAGAGAAAGAGAGAGTGAGTGAAACAAATTTGATAGAATTTGAAAATTAGGCAGACCCGGACAGACAGACAGACAGACAGACAGACAGACAGACAGACAGACAGACAGACAGACAGACAGACAGACAGACAGACAAACCGACAGCCAGCCCGCCAAGACCCGTCCACAAAAGAGCAACCCCGAGAAGCCATCCTCCTAGAGACGTATCTTCGGTCACGACGTGGCTCTGGATAATCGTTTTTATTCCTTGCTTCCCGTTTCTCCTCTTTCCTTTTATTTCTTTTTCTTTTGTATTTTCATTTGTATTTTCTCTTCTTCTTTCCTCTGTACCGGAAGTAGAGTGAGTCAAGGACAGACGGAGGGGGAGGAGTAACGGCGACTGGAGCAGCCGGGTGTGACTGGAGGGGGTTTTGCGGAGGAGGAGGAGGAAGGAGAAGAGGAGGTGGAGGAGGAAGAGGAGGTGGTAGAGGTGGAGGTGGAGGTGGAGGTGGAGGTGGAGGTGGAGGTGGAGGTGGAGGAAGAAGGAGGAGGAAGAAGAAGAAGAAGAAGAAGAAGAAGAAGAAGAAGAAGAAGAAGAAGAAGAAGAAGATAATGACGAAAAATTAAAGTTAAAAAAAAAAAGAAAAAGAAGAAAGAGAAAGACAAAAAAAAAAAGATAAGACGAATAAGAGAAGAGACGGAGACGAAAAGAGAAGACGAAAATGAATAAGAAAAATAAAAAAATAAAACATAAAACGCAAAAGAATCCGGTGGATTGAGAGATCCGAAGCTCTGGCGTTCAGCGTTCAGAGATCGCCGAGTCACCGGTATTTTGTTATGATTCATCCTCTGTGTGTGCACGCGACCACACGCGTGTTTGTACGTGCATAGGGGTGTGTGTGTGTGGGGGGGGGGTGTAGGTGGATGGGTTTTTTTTTTTTTTTTGGGGGGTGTATGTTGGGGGTGGGTGGGTGGATGGGTGTGTGCGCGCGTGTACTCCTTTGTCTGTCTGTCTGTCTATCGTGTATGTCGTGTCTTTGTCTGCAATACGTTATTATTTACTCGTCGATTGGGCCGTGACACTTGACGAAATCATCTCCTAGCAGAATAGCAACGATTAAATAGCAGTGATTAAAAAGGGGAAGAAAACGCGTCCTCCGCCCACGCGTCCGCGAAGGCAGGCAAATGTGTGGCATATTACGTGTCTCGGATTCCGGCTGACCCGCCAAGATGCAGCGGAATTGCACGCGTGACGGATATTGCAGCGGGGGTGGGGGGTGTTGACGGGGAGGGAGGGAGGAAGGGAGGGAGGGAGGAAGGGAGGGAGGGAGGGAGGGAGGGAGGAAGGAAGGAAGGAAGGGAGGGAGGGAGGGAGAGGAGGGGGACGGAGGGCGGGGGAGGGAGAGAGGGGGGAAGGGAGGTGGCATGGAGGAAGGGGGAATAGGAGAGGAGGGACTGAGGGAGGGGAAGGGGGAGGAAGAGGGACGGAGGGAGGGGAAGGGGGAAGAAGAGGGGCGGAGGGGGGAAGGAGGGAGGTCGAACAGGGGAGAGAAGGACAACGTAGAGAAAGGGAGAAGGGTGAGGGGGACGGAGGTGAAAGGACAGGGAGGAGGGGGAGGAGGACGGAGGAAGGGGGAAGAGAATGAATGTGGACGGAGAGGGGAGGAGGAAGGGTGAAGGGGAGGAAGAGGGGCGCAGAAATGGAGGGAGGAAGGAGAGGGAGAGGAGATGTAAAAGGGAGGAATAGAGACAGTGAACGAAAATAAGAAACAAAAAAAAAGAATAGATATCATATCAAATTGGACTCCCATGCAGACACAGCCCTAACATGGACCGCCACCATGCAAACGACATGCGGAGGAACAGGGAAGGGAAGGGAAGGGAAGGGACGGGACATGAAGAGAAGATACCCCTAGCCTCCCCCCCCCCCTCCAGCATCCTACCTTCTTCCCCTTTCTTCCTCTTTTGTAACGAAGAGAAGGGCAGAGAGAGACGACGGGAAGAAGGGGATGTGAGATGAGCGATTTGACGAGGGGAGAACGCCTGTCTTGCGAGACCAGTGCGCGGGAGGCTGTGTGGGTGAGGAGAGAAGAAGGAAGTAAGTAAGGAAGGAAGGAAGGAAGGAAGGAAGGAAGGAAGGAAGGAAGGAAGGAAGGAAGGAGCGAGGGATGAAGGGGGTTGTAGGGGGAGGAGGAGGAAGAAGAAGAAGGAGAAGAAGAAGAAGAAGAAGGAGAAGAAGAAGGAGAAGAAGGAGAAGAAGAAGGAGAAGAAGAAGGAGAAGAAGAAGGAGAAGAAGAAGGAGAAGAAGAAGAAGAAGAAGAAGAAGAAGAAGAAGAAGAAGAAGAAGAAGAAGAAGAAGAAGAAGAAGAAGGGAGAGGGGGATAGGAGAATGAGGGAGCGGGGGAGGGAAGGGTGTAGGGTATGGCAGTGTTATGAGAAATAGGACGAGGTGTTGTGAGTGTGTTGTAAATTTAAAGATTATGTGTATGCACGCAGGAAGGGGAGAGGTTTGTTGGGGGTGAGGGGGGGGGGTGATTGGGATCAGAGAAGCGGGTTAGGAAGGGTTATCAAAAAGATAAGTGTTATGATGAGTGTTATGAAGAATAGTATGTAAACTTTTAATTAAAATGATATGTTAGGCAAGAGTTGTCAGGTTTTTATCAGTTGTTATGAGGGTTATTTGATGTGAGATGTCTTGCTGTTTTGGATTCTGGGTCATTAGGTGTGAGGGATGACTGGAAGTATGAGGGTATATTGCATATGCAGTATGCATGTGTGTATGAGAGAGAGAGCGCGAGGGCGAGAGCGAGAGAGAGAGCGAGGGCGAGAGCGAGGGCGAGAGCGAGGGCGAGAGCGAGAGCGAGGGCGAGAGAGAGAGCGAGAGAGAGAGCGAGGGCGAGGGCGAGAGCGAGAGCGAGGGCGAGAGCGAGGGCGAGAGCGAGGGCGAGAGCGAGAGCGAGGGCGAGAGCGAGAGCGAGGGCGAGAGCGAGAGCGAGAGAGAGAGCGAGGGCGAGGGCGAGAGCGAGAGCGAGGGCGAGAGCGAGAGAGAGGGCGAGAGCGAGGGCGAGAGCGAGAGCGAGGGCGAGAGAGAGAGCGAGGGCGAGAGCGAGGGCGAGAGCGAGAGCGAGAGCGAGAGCGAGAGAGAGAGAGAGAGAGAGAGAGAGAGAGAGAGAGAGAGAGAGAGAGAGAGAGAGAGAGAGAGAGAGAGAGAGAGCGAGGGCGAGAGCGAGAGCGAGGGCGAGGGCGAGAGCGAGAGAGAGAGCGAGAGCGAGAGCGAGAGAGAGCGAGAGCGAGAGAGAGAGAGAGAGCGAGAGCGAGAGCGAGAGAGAGCGAGAGCGAGAGAGAGCGAGAGCGAGAGAGAGCGAGAGCGAGAGAGAGCGAGAGCGAGAGCGAGAGCGAGGGCGAGAGCGAGGGCGAGAGCGAGAGCGAGAGAGAGAGCGAGAGCGAGGGCGAGGGCGAGAGCGAGAGAGAGAGCGAGAGTGAGGGCGAGGGCGAGAGCGAGAGAGCGAGGGCGAGAGCGAGAGAGAGAGCGAGGGCGAGGGCGAGGGCGAGAGCAAGAGAGAGAGCGAGAGAGCGAGGGCGAGAGCGAGAGAGAGAGCGAGGGCGAGGGCGAGAGCAAGAGAGAGAGAGTGAGGGCGAGAGCGAGGGCGAGAGCGAGAGAGAGAGCGAGGGCGAGAGCGAGAGAGAGAGAGAGAGAGAGAGCGAGGGCGAGAGCGAGAGAGAGAGCGAGAGCGAGAGCGAGAGCGAGAGCGAGAGCGAGAGCGAGAGCGAGGGTGAGGGTGAGAGCGAGAGCGAGAGCGAGAGCGAGAGAGAGAGAGAGAGAGAGAGAGAGAGAGAGAGAGAGAGAGAGAGAGAGAGAGAGAGAGAGAGAGAGAGAGAGAGAGAGCGAGAGAGAGCGAGAGCGAGAGAGAGCGAGGGCGAGAGAGAGCAAGGGCGAGAGCGAGAGCGAGGGCGAGAGCGAGGGCGAGAGCGAGAGCGAGAGCGAGAGAGAGAGCGAGAGCGAGGGCGAGGGCGAGAGCGAGAGAGAGAGCGAGAGTGAGGGCGAGGGCGAGAGCGAGAGAGAGAGCGAGAGAGCGAGGGCGAGAGCGAGAGAGAGAGCGAGGGCGAGGGCGAGGGCGAGAGCAAGAGAGAGAGCGAGAGAGCGAGGGCGAGAGCGAGAGAGAGAGCGAGGGCGAGGGCGAGAGCAAGAGAGAGAGAGTGAGGGCGAGAGCGAGGGCGAGAGCGAGAGAGAGAGCGAGGGCGAGAGCGAGAGAGAGAGAGAGAGAGAGAGAGAGAGAGAGCGAGGGCGAGAGCGAGAGAGAGAGAGAGAGAGAGAGAGAGAGAGAGAGAGAGAGAGAGAGAGAGAGAGAGAGAGAGAGAGAGAGAGAGAGAGAGAGAGAGAGAATAAGTGAAACAAATCATTTTACAGTTTCATTACACCATTGCGTGTATCATTGCTTTTGTGCTTCTATGCTTTGTCTGAATGCACCTACCCGTGCATAATTGTCGCATAATTCAATTTGCAATACCTAGGCGTTCTGAACAAGGAGGAAATGAGCGAGAGCTACGGCGGCCATTTCGCTCTCCATTGTGGTTCGTGTCCGGCCTGCAATGGCTTGCAATATCTTCGATTCCGAGAGTGGGAGGTTTCGTGGCGGCCGGCCTTTGTGCACGGACATCCCTCCCCCCCTCCCCCACCCCACCCCTCACCCCCTAGCTACCCCCTCCCACGCCATTAGTCTCTTACCCTCCTCCCCCTTTCCCTTTTCTCCTCCCTATCTCCCCTCCATTACCCTCCGTCCTCCCTTTCGTCTCTGCATCCACCCACACTCTTCTCCTTCTCCCCCTCCCACCCCCTCCACCCTCCATCTGCTCACGCCTCTCCACCATTCCCTCCAATCCACTTCATCCATCCACACCCCCTCCACCACCTATCCACCCTCCTCCACCCTCCTTCCTTATCCCACCCACCCCACCTTTACTCCCCTACACCCCCCTCCCCTCCCCTCTCCCCTACCCATCTCCCCTACCCGTCTCCCCTACCCCTGTCCCCCCCTATCCTCTCAACCGGAAGTGGTGGCTCTGTTCCATCATCATGGCGGATTGATCCCGCCCCTCTCACGGACGTGGCCGTGGGATCGAGAGGGAGATGGAGGAAGGGAGATGGAGAGGGTGGTGGTGGGGAGTGGGGGGATGGATGGGAGGGAGATGGAGAGGATGAGGGGGTGGAAGGGAGATGGAGAGAGTGGGGGGTGGATGGGAGGGAGATGGAGAGGATGAGGGGGTGGAAGGGAGATGGAGAGGGTGGTGGTGGGGAGTGGGGGGATGGATGGGAGGGAGATGGAGAGGATGAGGGGGTGGAAGGGAGATGGAGAGGGTGGTGGTGGGGAGTGGGGGGATGGATGGGAGGGAGATGGAGAGGATGAGGGGGTGGAAGGGAGATGGAGAGGGTAGGGGGGATGGGAGGGAGATGGAGAGGATGAGGGGGCGGAAGGGAGATGGAGAGCGGGGGATGGATGGGAGGGAGATGGAGAGGATGAGGGGGTGGAAGGGAGATGGAGAGAGTGGGGGATGGATGGGAGGGAGATGGAGAGGATGAGGGGGTGGAAGGGAGATGGAGAGAGTGGGGGATGGATGGGAGGGAGATGGAGAGGATGAGGGGGTGGAAGGGAGATGGAGAGAGTGGGGGGTGGATGGGAGGGAGATGGATAGGGTAGGGGGGATTGGGATGGATGGGAGGGAGATCGTTTTTAATCTCATCCCTCTCCCCTCTCGGAACGTCGCCCCTCTTCCCTCTCCTCTCTTAGTTCTTCCCTCTCTCTTCCCTCTTCTGTCTTTTTACCCTCGTCCCTCTCTCTACCCTCTTACCTCTCTCTCCTCTCTTCCCTCTCTCTCCCCTCTTCCCTTTCCCTTCTTCCTTCTTCCCTCTTCCCTCTCCCCTCTGGGAACGTCTCCCCTTCTCGTGGTTCCTCGTGCCTTCGTTATCACCTGTTCATATTCCCATCCGCTTTGTCGTACTCTTTTCCCGCTTTTCCCTTATTCGGTCTATCATTATCCGGATTATTCTTTGTCCCTTATGTTGTTGATTTCCGCTTGCTGTTTATTGTTTATTGTTTAGGCGGGTGTCTCCTAGTTTTGTTTGTTTTGTTTATTTGTTTATTTATTTATTTATTTATTTTGCCTCTGTTTTATGATTTCTGTCTGTCTGTCTATCTATCTATCTATCTATCTATCTATCTATCTATCTATATATCTCACACCCTTTCCCTCTCCCACTCCTTCCCCTTTTCTAGTTCCCTCTCTCCCTTCCTTCCTCGGTTCCCATCTTCCTCCCCTTCTTCCTCTCTCTTCCCTTCCTCCCCATTCCTCCCCTATCTCCCTTCCATCCCTCCCTCCCTTCCTCCCTTCCATCCTTAACTCCCTTCCCTTCCCTTCCCTTCCCTTCCCTTCCTTTCTTTCTTCTCTACTCCCCTTTCTTCCACCCTACCTTCCTCCTTTCCTCCCTTTCTCCCTCCATCCCTTCCTCCCTTCCCTTCCTCCTCCTTTTCTTCCCTCCCTCCCTCCCTCCCTCCCTTCCTCCCTTCCCTTCCTCTTTCCGTACTTCCCCTTCCTCTCTCCTCCCTTCCCTCCCTCCCTCTACGTAATCTTCATCTCGTGTATCTCTCGTGCCCTTCACCAAATCATGGAGCCTCGCTTAAGTCTAGGAAGTAGCGGGTAAACAAGGCTCCCTTTGTTTAGGTTAATGGAGGAGGTGTTTAGCCCTCCGCGCTCTAGCTTTCTCTCTCTCTAGCTTCTCTCTCTCTCTTTATCTCTCTCTCTTTCTCTCTCTCTCTTTCTCTCTCTCTCTTTCTCTCTCTCTCTTTCTCTCTCTCTCTTTCTCTCTCTCTCTCTCTCTCTCTCTCTCTCTCTCTCTCTCTCTCTCTCTCTCTCTCTCTCTCTCTCTCTCTCTCTCTCTCTCTCTCTCTCTCTCTCTCTCTCTCTCTCTCTCTCTCTCTCTCTCTCTCTCTCTCTCTCTCTAGCTTCTCTCTCTCTCTCTAGCTTCTCTCTCTCTCTCTAGCTTCTCTCTCTCTCTCTCCCTCTCTCTCTCTCTCTCTCTCTCTCTCTCTCTCTCTCTCTCTCTCTCTCTCTCTCTCTCTCTCTCTCTCTCTCTCTCTCTCTCTCTAGCTTTCTCTCTCTCACTAGCTTGTCTCTCTCTCTCTCTAGCTTCTCTCTCTCTCTCTCTAGCTTCTCTCTCTCTCTCTCTAGCTTCTCTTTCTCTTTCTAGCTTCTCTCTCTCTCTCTCTCTCTCTCTCTCTTCTCTCTCTCTCTCTCTCTCTCTCTCTCTCTCTTCTCTCCGCTCTCTCTCTTCACCTCTCTCTCGCTCCCTCTCTCCCTCCCTCTCTCTCTCTCTTTCTCTCTTTCCTCTCTTCTCTTCTCCCCCCCCCCCCTCTCTCTCTCTCTCTCTCTCTCTCCCTCTCCCCTTCTCTCTCTCTCTCTCTCTCTCTCTCTCTCTCTCTCTCTCTCTCTCTCTCTCTCTCTCTCTCTCACCAATTGGGAAAGAAGGACAAAGAAAAAGAACGATGTATTACAAAAAAAAAAAAGAAATATATATATATATATATATATATATATATATATATATATATATATATATATATATAGTATTTTTAACAATTATACCCGGTAATTTTATTATTTCCCGTTTTATTATCTTTTTCTTTGTTATTAAGAAGGTGATTTGGTATGGAAAGGAAAAAAAAGTTGACCTCTCATGATTTTCTTAAAGGAGGGGGGGGGGGGCTCTTATGCTAATTTTGTTGTTTTTGTTGTTGTATTTGCTATAAAGGGGGACTTATATAGAAATGTGATTTATTGTCGTCTTCTTTTTTGTTTGAATTAATCGTAACCATGTCTTCAATTTCTTTAATTGTTTTTAATTATTTTTTTTTATGTTATTTCTATTAAGCAGTTTTCTTATTTATTTCTAACTTTTTATTTTATTTTAATTAGATTAATCAGTTTATTTTTGCCACTCTCTTTCGCTTTTTTTATATATATATTCATTTATCCCTAAGGTTGCTAGTGTGATTAGATTCAAGACCGCCATTGTGGTTGCGTAATTTATTGGAGAATTCAGCCGGGATTAAGAAAAGGGGCGGAGCCTTGGAGTTGCTTGCGTGTGCTTGCGCGATTTGCTTTTCATTTACGCTTGTTTGCTTGCTTGCTTTGGGAAGTGGCGGTGGTCGAGTGTTAATAGCGAGGGTGATATTTTTTTTATCCTATTTTTGCTTATTGTTCTTGTTGTTTTTATGTCAGTTGTTACTACTTTTATTGTTGTTGTTTTTGATTGTTATTATTATTGTTGTTGTTGCTGTTAATGATGTTTTTTTATTGTTACTGTTATTTTTATTTATGTTATTATTACTTTTGTTATTATCATTATTTACTTAAGGATAATATGACAATATTATCCTTAACAATAGTTGATACTGATGACGCTTTTAACAACAACAAAAACAAGAAATAACATTCACAAGGACAACAACAAAAAAAAATAGAGAAACAAACATATAGATGAATAGATAGATAGATAGACAATCCACTTACTCAAACCAACCAACCAACGCACGAACACACGAACGCACACGACAAGACAAGACCAGCTCCGCCAGTGCGTGCGTCCAGATCCCCCTCATCCTCCTCCCCCCCCCACCCCGACCCTGCAACTGCGTGACGTCACAAGCACCTTTGCAACAACGTCCCCGTCACGCGAGGGCTGGTGCACGCGAAGAGACGATGATGCAGGAAGCTCCGGGCGAGGACTTCCGTCTCGCTCGTGGGCGGTCGGGCGTGCTCGGGGGGGTGGGGGGGAGGATGGCAAGGAGAAGGGGTGTGGTAGAGGAAGTGGGAGGGGGGGGAGGAGGATGGCAAGGAGAAGGGGTGTAGTAGAGGGGGGGGATGATGGCAAGGAGAAGGGGTGTGGTAGAGGAAGTGGGGGGGGAGGAGGATGGCAAGGAGAAGGGGTGTAGTAGAGGGGGGGGATGATGGCAAGGAGAAGGGGTGTGGTAGAGGGGGGGGGGGGGGGGAGGAGATGCAAGGAAAGGGGTGTAGTAAGGGGGGGATGATGGCAAGGAGAAGGTGTGGTAGAGAATGGGGGGAGATGGCAAGGAAAGGGTGTATAGAGGGGGGATATGCAAGGGTGTGGTAGAGGAGTGGGGGGGGGAGATGGCAAGGAGAGGGGTGTAGTAGAGGGGGGGATGATGGCAAGAAAGGTGTGTAGAGGAAGTGGGGGAGGAGAAGGCAAGGAGAAGGGTGGAGTAGTGGGGGGGTATGATGGCAAGGAGAAGGGTGTGTAGAGAAGTGGGGGGGGAGAGATGCAAGAGAGGGGTGTATAAGGGGGCATGATGGCAAGGAGAAGGGGTGTGGTAGAGGGGGTGGGGGCGAGGAGGGAGTTGTACTTTTGTTGGGGGGGGAGTGGATGGGAGGAGAGGAGGGGTAAGGGAAGGGGTGTGTTGAGGGGGAGGAGGATGAAGTTGAGGGAAGAGAGAAGGGAGGAGGGAAAAATGGGGGGGGGGGGGAAGTAGAGGCAGCGTGGTTATTTGAGGATAAGGTGATTGGGTGGGGGTAGGGAGGTAGGGAGAGGGGATTGGGGGTGGGGTGGGGAAGGGATTGGGGTGTTGTGTTTTCTTGCCATCGTATTTCGTTTTTTTACTATGTTTATCTTCGCTTTATCCTCTTTTTGTTGTTGTTCTTCTTCATTATATAAGTCTTCTTTCTTCATCCACTTCGTTTTCTCCCCTTCCTCTTTTATTTTCCTCCCTGCTTTATCACCCCGAACTTCTCTTTGCCTTCACCTCTTGCTGCTAAAGGATAATTACCACGTCGATTATTCTTTTCTTTTTCTATCTATCTATCTATCTATCTATCTCCTTCTCCCACTCCCTCTCCCCCTCACTCTCCCCCTCACTCTCCCTCTCCCACTCCCTCTCTCTCCTCCTCCCTCCCCCTTTCCCCCCTCTCATCTACCACCCCGTCACCCCCTCTCATCTACTCCTTCACCCTCTCTCCCTCACTCTCCCACCCTTTCCCCCTCCTCCTCTCTCTCCCTCACTCCCTCCCCCCCTCTCATCTACTCTCTCACCTTCTTTTTCTCCCTCTCCCTCCCCTCCCTCTCCCCCTTCCCCCCTCTCCCTCATCTCCTCACTCCCTCCACCCGCTCTCCCGCTTTCCCTCCCTCTCCCCCTCCTTCCTTTCTCCCTCACCCCCTCACTCTCCCTCTCTCCCTTACTCCTTCACCCCCTCACTCTCCCTCTCTCCCTTACTCCTTCACCCCCTCATTTCCCTCACCCCCTCACCCCATCACCTTTCGAACCCAAATTCTCCAGGAGACGCGGGAGGTAAACATCCCACGCGCTGTCATGGCGGCTGTTGAGGAAGAGGAATTTTATCATTTCGTCTACACGAGACACGGACAAGGCGGGTGAGGGGGGTTAGGGGAAGGGGGAGGGGGTGAATGAGGTCGGTCGGCGAAGAGGTGTATGTGGGAAGAGGGGGAGGAGGAGGTGTGTGTGTGTGTGTGTGTGTGTGTGTGTGTGTGTGTGTGTGTGTGTGTTTGTATGTTTGTTTTTATAAGGTGTGGCTGTCTTTGTCTCTGCCTCTGTCTCCATAGATTTATGTATGAATCTCCCATTATCTCTCTCTATTGTTTTCTTCTCTTCTCTTTTATTTTTTCTGTTATCTGTCCTCTCCCCTCCTCTTCTTTCATCTACTCCTCCTCTCCCCTCTCCGCATCCTCTCTCCTCTCCTCTCCTCTTTCCCCTCTTACTCAATCTCTCATTTCTCTTCTCTCCCCCCCCCCTCTCTCTCTCTCTCTCTCGCTCCTCATCTCTCTCCTCCTCCTCCTCCTTCATCTTCTCTCTCTCCTTCTCTCTCGTTCTCTCTCTCTCTCTCTCTTTTCTCGCTCCTCTCTCTCTCTCGCTCTCTCTCTCTCTCTCTCCCTCTATCTGCTCGGTTCTCACTCTCTTCTCTCTCCTCTCTCATCTCTCTCTCACTCGTCTCGCCAATCGCCACCTTTTTCTCTCACCTTCTCTCTTTCTGACCTACACCATTCTCTCCCCCCCCTCCCCAATAATGACATACATCTTCCCGCATTGTGACAAGCAAATATTTACCCTTGTCAACGCTTGGAGGCTCGGCAGTCGCGTTGTAAATTTCTTACGGTGGCATCAGTGTGTAACAAGGCGTTGTCGCCAGGTGCTTGTTGTGCCTCACGTGGAAGGTGGGAAGGTGTGACGTAAGGGTCTCGTAGTTTTATTTTCTTTCTTTCTTTTTCTTTTCTTCTTCTTCTTCTGCTTCTTCTTCTTCTTCTTCTCTTCTTGCTCTTCTTCTTCTTATTATTATTCATTCATCTTCTTCTTCTTCTTCTTCTTTTTCTCTTCTTCTCTTCTTCTATCGATTATGCTATGAATTCTTCTTATTCCTATCTTCTGCACGCGCACTCTTAGCTTTCTCAGTCACTTCTTCCGCCACATCTTCTTCTTCGTTCTTCTTCTTTTCCTCTTCTTCTTCTTCTTCTTCTTTCTTCTTCTTCTTCTTCTTCTTCCTCTCTTCTTCGTCCTCTTCTTCTTCTTCTTTCGTCTTCTGTCCTTCTCCTGCTCTTTTTTCTTCTTCTTCTTCTCTCATTCTTCCTTCTCTTCTTCATCTCTCATCTTTCGTCTTTGCTTCTTCCTCTTCTTCTTCTTCTTCTTCTTTTTCTCTTCTTCTTCTTCTTAATCTTAATCTTATTCTTATTCTTATTCTTATTCATTTTTGGGTGGTTCATAACAGTGACGTGGATTTAATGTGTAGATATACACTTGTGCTGTGCCATCCAGGTGTACCGCGAGGATTCTTGGTTTATTTTGATCATGGTATTTGTAATGGCTGTCCGATTCTTATAGAGTCATGTCCATTCTTATATTAATATCATATGCCATGAATTAGAGATGAATCTGAAATGAAATGGTGGTTATGATTATACAATGGTATTGAGAATAATGATGATAATACTAATCATCTTCCTAATGGTGATGGTGATATTATTACTGCTATAACTATTACTACAAGTTATTATAATACTGATGGTATTACTGATGATTGTAGTAGTAAGAATAGTTATGATAATAATAGTTATAATGATATTATAATGGTATTATAATGATTATTTGAATATCAGTAATGATAATTATGATAATGAAACTTATGATAGTATAAATACCAGCGATAATGTTAATGATAAGTATCTTAAAATTGGTAATAATGATTGTTATAACGATGATAATAATATTGATAGTGTTATTAATAGTATTAATGATAATAATAGTGATAATAACATTGATAATGATCATGGTGATGATAATAACAGTAATGAGAACTATAAAGATAATAGTAATAAAGGAGAAAGAGGAAGAGAAGGATAAAAGGAAGAGCAGTGACTTCGATCGCAACTCCTCGTCTGCGGCGAGCTGGAAGATGAAGTATTCCGAGAAGTGAAACGAGGAAATCCGCTCCGTAGATTTTCCCCCTTCTCTCGGTGAGATCTGTTGCGGGAGTCTGATCCTCTGACCGCTTTGGGTTGACGCTTGTCAAGAGGAAGGCAACCCCCCCCCCTCTCTCTCTATATATATATATTTATCTTTCTCTTTCTTTCTCTCTCTCTCTCTCTCCGTCTTTCATTCTCTCTCTCTCTCTCTCTCTCTCCCTCTCTCTCTCTTCGTCTCTCTCTCTCTCTCTCTCTCTCTCTCTTCGTCTCTCTCTCTCTCTTCGTCTCTCTCTCTCTCTTCGTCTCTCTCTCTCTCTTCGTCTCTCT
>NW_028234429.1:20833486-20840986 GCF_977035675.1 Penaeus japonicus | reverse complement strand
TTCTTTCTCCCTCCCTCCCTCTCTTTCTTTCTCCCTCACTCCCTCCTTCCCGCCCTCCCTCTCTACCCTTCTCTCTATCTCCCTCCCTCCCTTCTCCCACTTATTTCCTTCCCTCCCTCCCTCCCTCCCTCCCTCTCTTTCTCCCTCCCTCCCTCCTTCTCTTTCTTTCTCCCTCACTCCCTCCTTCCCGCCCTCCCTCTCTACCCTTCTCTCTATCTCCCTCCCCCCTTCCTTCCCACCCTCCCTTCTCCCACTTATTTCCTTCCCTCCCTCCCTCCCTCCCTCCGTTCCACCCTCCCTCCCTCCCCCTCTCCATCGATTTATCCACTTATATCTCCCCTCAGCCGCCTATCTCTCTATTTCCCCTTCGTGGTCGGAGCCTGGCTTTGCACGAGGCAGTTCAACCAGCAGCTTTACCGGTGCACGGCCGTTGCAGCTGGCAAATATAGTTGATATTGCAGGCAGGCTCGGATGAAGAACCTGCAGATCTGAGTCAATACGGATCCAGGCTAGCTCGTCGCGGGGACTCAGGGCTAAGTCCTTCTCCTCCTCCTCCTCCTCCTCCTCCTCTTTCTCTTTCTCTCCTCTCTTTCCCTCCCTCTTACCTCTCTCTCTCCTCCTTTTTGTAACCAACTTCTTCTCCTCTTCATTATTTTTATTTTCACTTTCTCCCCTATCCCTCTTCCCCCTTATGTCTCCTCTCCCTCTTCCCCCTTCGTCTCCTCTCCCTCTTCCCCCTTCCACCTTCGCTTCTTTTACCCCTAAAATCTTTCCCTCTTCCTCCTCTCATTCTCTCCTCTGCCCCCTTTTCCTTCCTCTCCCCCTTCCTCCTCCTCCTCCTCTCACCCCCCCCCCCTCCCCCTTCTTCCTTTCCCCTCTACCGCGATATTGGATGTCATTTCTGGTCTTCGTTGCCTATGGCCTCCATGAGTTGCTGTTCTTACTCTACCTTTTCCTCTCCCCCCTCTCCTCCTCCTCTCCTCTCCTCTCCTCTCCTCTCCTCTCCTCTCCTCTCCTCTCCTCTCCTCTCTCCTCTCCTCTCCTCTCCTCTCTCCTCTCCTTTCTCCTCTCCTTTCTCCTCTCCCTCCTCCACCTTCTCCTCATCCTTCTCCTCCCTCTACACCCATTAGCAGAGTGCAATACTTACTTTTCCGAAGCCCCCCCCCCCAATCCCTGTTCTCCGTCTCTGTCTGCATTCTGGTTTATCCGAGAGCCATTCCTACCATTCCGTGGAAGAGTAAGAGTGGCACTCTTTCGTCCATACTCTGGCACCCACTGTCAGAGGGCCATACTTATTTTTTTTTCTATGGGCTCCCCTCCCCCGTCTGACACTTGGTATCCGAGTGTCATTTTTTAAATTTCCTGTGGTCCTCCCTATCCTGCACTCCAGCATTCCAGTGAGAGTGTTATGCATATATATTTTTTTTCCGTTCCGCCCCCCCCTCGCCCCCCGCCCCCGGCCTTCCTCTGCACGTTGGCATACATAATCAGAGTGCTATTTGTACATTTCCCAATAACCCCACCCCCACCCCTCTCACCTTTCAGAAATAATGGCACTTTCAGAAATAATGGCACTCCTTGTGACTCCTTTCCTTGCCTTCTGGCACTTCACCCCCCAGGCATACCCTACTTTGACTGGCACCTGATAACAAAGTGACATTCCTAATTTAATTCCCCACACCCATCCAACACCGGGAGTGCTTGATTGAGGGACATGGCAAGGCTGACGGTGCCAAGAGGATCGGAGGCACCAGGTGAGGGTGCCATTTGTTTGAGCGAGAGGAAATGATAAGAGAATGACAGGTGACAAAAGGCCATATTTAGGCCACGATATTCTACCTGGTGTTAATGTTCATAAGGATTACTCTACATGAATTGCGACTCCTCCCCTTTCCTCTTCCCCCTCCCTCTCTCCTCTCCTCTCCCGCTCCCATTCTCCTCTCCTCTTCCCCCTCCCTCTCTCCTCTCCTCTCCCTTTTTCCTTCCCTCCCGCCCTCCCGCTCTTTATCCCCCCTCCCACTCCCACTCCCCCTCCCCCTACCCTACCCTCTCTCCATAACGATATAAGTATGGATGCTTAGTTGAAGGCTATCGTAGACTCGCTGTGAGAAAAATCGCGTGTCAGCTACGATTTAATCCCTGGTGAGATAGGGAGGAAGATTTGTTTATATGAATTAAGATCCCTGCCCCCCACCCCACCCACCCATCCACTCTCTCCTCCTCAGATCTTTCCTAAAACGGAAATAACGATAACGATAAGATGGAATTAGTTCAATGTGATATGACTGCAGCTTTGGTGGTGACTTATGACGATTTGAGATCATAACTTCAGAGGCGAAATTAGTACAAGAGGATAATTATTAAGGATTTGGCAACCCCTCTTCCACCCCTCCTTCCCCCCCCACACACACACACATTCCTAAACTGTCGCCCTTGCAGTCCAAAGTGAGTCGCGCAACAAGCTGAGACATGTGACAGGAACAGGAGGCGAAGTGCGTCGAAACTTGGGTGAAACAGTCGCCCTTTTATAAACAAACCTTTCCTCTCTTGGACCCCGGCCGTAAATCTGGTCGAGCGGGTCACCCGGGAAACGGAGAAGCTCGCGGGAAGTTTATCCGGAGTTCGTAAATACCGGAGGCGAGGATTCTTGCGACATCAGATTCTGTCCCGTCGCCCGCGGCTGACAGACAGACAGCGCGTTCTCTCGAGTCGGTTTGCGGGGTCGTGTGGGGAGGGGGTGGGGTGGGTTGGGGGCTCTGGGACCCTCTTTTAGGTTCTTGCTCTCTTTTGGCTTTCTCTCTCTCTCTCTCTCTCTCTCTCTCTCTCTCTCTCTCTCTCTCTCTCTCTCTCTCTCTCTCTCTCTCTCTCTCTCTCTCTCTCTCTCTCTCTCTCTCTCTCTCTCGTCTCTCCTCTCTCTCTCTCTCTCTCTCTCTCTCTCTCTCTCTCTCTCTTTCTCTCTCTCGTCTCTCTCTCTCTCTCTCGTCTCTCTCTCTCGTCTCTCTCTCTCTCTCTCTCTCTCTCTCTCTCTCTCGTCTCTCTCTCTCTCTCTCTCTCTCTCTCTCTCTCTCTCTCTCTCTCTCTCTCTCTCTCTCTCTCTCTCTCTCTCTCTCTCTCTCTCTTTCTCTCTCTCTCTCTATCTCTCTCTCACTCTCACTCTTACTCTCACTCTCTCTCTGTCTCCAGTTCATAATTACCCTCTCCTTCAGTCGCTTCCCCCTCTTTTCTTTTCTTTCTCATTGTCATTCCACATTTTTCCTCAGAATTTCCTTTTATTAGGAGCTCACCTCCCTCCTTCCCCCTCCCCCCTTCCCCCTCTCGCTAGAATCGTCGCTTGATCGTTCACGAAAACGTTTCTTGCAAAAACGTTTTTTGGTTTGGCCTTGTAAGCGATGAGGTCGGAGCTTTAAGCTTATTTGCGTATATACTCTAATATGTGTATATATAGATAGAGATAGATAGATAGATAGACAGAGATCTGGATAGATAGATAGATAGACAGATAGATATATAGATAGATAGGTAGTTAGTTAGATAGATAGATAGATAGATAGATAGATAGATAAGTAGATATACAGATAGATAGTTGTAAATAGATAGGTAGGTAGAAGAATAGAAACATAGATAGACAGTTGTAGATAGATAGATATATATACAGATAAATAGTTGTAGATAGATGGATAGATATACAGATAAATAATTGTAGATAGATAGATAGATAGATAGATACGAATATATCCATGCCCATATAGTTAGTATATATATATATATATATATATATAGAGAGAGAGAGAGAGAGAGAGATAGTGACTTTCCCACCTTCTGCGGGAGAGAGAAACGTTTGCCGCACACCGGAATTGAGGTCTGTCTGGTTTGGCAGATGGACGTTTTCGAAACGCAACTGTGTACGTCTCCCTTTGAGGCGGTGGTGGTGGTGGTAGGGGGAGGGGGTGGGTATAAGGGGGGGTGAGAGGGAAGAACGGGCGGAGAACGGGCGTGATCTTTTTTTTTCTTTTTCTTTTCTTCTTATTCGGGTGTTGACATGGTTTTTGGGACGTAGTTATGCCTGGCTGGACTTTGTTGTTGCTGGTGACGGTTGCTGTTTTTATTGTTATGGTTGGTGTTGTGTTTTGGTCTTCGTTGTGTTGGTTTGGTTGATGTGGTTGTTATTTTATTAGTGGTATTTTATTTGTATCATTGCATTCGGATGCCTTTCTCTTTTCTGTTTTCCATCTTCCCTCTTCGTTCCCTGCTCTGCTTCTTTTCCCCTTTATTTCCTTTCTTTCTTTTCTTGTATATATATTTTTCTCTCTCTCGCTTTCTCGTGTTTTCTTCTTTCTTTGATTCTATATCTGTAAATCTTTGTCTGTCTCTCTTTATCTTTCTCTCTCTCTCTCTCTCTCTCTCTCTCTCTCTTTCTTTTTTTCTCTCTCTTTCTCTCTCCCTTTCCCTCCCTCCCTCTCCCTCCCTCTACATCTCCCTCCTCTACATCTCCCTCTCCCTCGTCTCCCTCTCTCTCCCTTCCCCCCTCCCTCCCTCTCCTTCTACCCCTCCCTCTCCCTCTCCTTCTCCCCCTCCCTCTCCCCCTCCCCCTCCCTCTCCCTCTTCTTCTCCCCCTCCCTCTCCCCCTCCCTCTCCCTCTCCCTCTCCTTCTCCCCCTCCCCCTCCCTCTCCCTCTCCTTCTCCCCTCCCCTCCCTCTCCTCTCCCCCCTCCCCTCTCCCCCTCCCCCTCCTCTCCTCTTCTTCTCCCCCTCCCTCCTCCCCCCCCCTCCCTCTCCCTCTCCTTTCTCTCCCCCTCCCTCTCCCTCTCCTCTCCCCTCCTCTCCTCTCCCCTCCCCTCCTCTGCCCTCCTCTCCCTCCCTCTCCTTCTCCCCTCCCTCTCCTTCTCCCCCTCCCTCTCCTTCTCCCCCTCCCTCTCCCTCTCCCTCTCCTTCTCCCCCTCCCTCTCCCTCTCCTTCTCCCCCTCCCTCTCCCTCTCCTTCTCCCCCTCCCTCTCCCTCTCCTTCTCCCCCTCCCTCTCCCTCTCCCCCTCCCTCTCCTTCTCCCCCTCCCTCTCCTTCTCCCTCTCCTTCTCCCCCTCCCTCTCCTTCTCCCTCTCCTTCTCCCCCTCCCTCTCCTTCTCCCCCTCCCTCTCCTTCTCCCTCTCCCTCTCCCCTCCCCTCCCTTCTCTCCCCTCCCTCTTCCCCCTCTCCCCCTCCCTTCCCTCTCCCTCTCCTCTCCTTCTCCTCCCCCTCCCTCCCTCTCCTTCCTCTTCCCCCCTCCCTCTCTCTCTCCCCTCTCCTCCCTCCCTCTCCTCTCCCCTCCTTCCCCTCCCTCTCCCTCTCCTCTCCTTCCCCCTCCTCTCCTCCCTCTCCCCTCCCTCTCTCCCCCCTCCTCTCTCCCCTCCTCCCTCTCCCCTCCCTCTCCCTCTCCCTCCCTTCTCCCCTCTCCCTCTCCTCCCCTCCCTCTCCTCTCTCCTCCCTCTCCTTCTCTCCCTCCCTCTCCTCTCTTCTCCCCCTCCCTCTCCTCTCCTCCCCCCTCCCTCTCCCCTTCTCCCCCCCCTCTCCCTCTCCTTCCTCCCCCTCTCTCTCCCCTCCCTCTCCTTCTCCCTCTCTCTCCTCCTCTTCTCCCTCCCTCCTCCTCTCTCCCTCTCCCTCTCCTCTCCTCCCTCCCTCTCCCTTCCTCTCCTTCTCCCCCTCCCTCTCCCCTCTTCTCCCCTCCTCTCCCCCTCCCTCTCCTCTCCCTCTTCCTCTCTCCCCCTCCCTCTCCTCCTCTCCTCCTCCTCTCCTCCCTCTCCCTCACCCGCCCCCCTCCCTCTCCCTCTTCCTCTCCCTCTCCTTCTCCCCCTCCCTCTCCCTCTCCCTCTCCCTCCTCCTTCTCCCCCTCCCTCTCCCTCTCCCTCTCCTTCTCCCCCTCCCTCTCCCCCTCCCTCTCCTTCTCCCTCTCCCTCTCCCTCTTCTTCTCCCCCTCCCTCTCCCTCTCCCGCTCCCTCTCCTTCTCCCTCTCCTTCTCCCCCTCCTTCTCCCCCTCCCTCTCCCTCTCCCTCTTTCTCCCCACCTGATAAACGTGTTTACATTAACGAGGCCTTTGGCTATGACGAACGCGCACACGCCCGATGATCTTTTGTCACGACGCGCGGGCGTTCTGGCTGATCTTCGTTACGAGTAAAACAGGGTAATGGTGATTGGATGATTAATGGGTAATGGAAAATAAGGGTCGATAAGGGTCAGAACTGAAGGAAAGTATTGGAGTTGGGGCGATGGAAACATGGATTGAGATTGGCAGGCGAGACGGACGTATGTCGGGCTTCTTCTGTTTATGGTTTTAGAAGCGACGATGTTTAGCGCGCGCCATTTTTTTTTACGAGAATTAAAGCTTTTTATGTTTTAAAAAGAGGCGAGATTCCAAAGAACGCTTTCGATGAGTGACATCTAGAGAATAACTGACAGGAAGTATGGTGTTGTTAACTCTAGTGAATAGGAAGAAAATTCTGGTATCCGTCAAATCCTATTTGATTTTATTCCTGCTCCTAAAGTCGGAAATATATAAAGAGCAACGCAAACAATAGATTCAGAAAATGGTCACGATGAGAACAGAGTACAGGTATTACGCAATTCCAACTCGTTATTACGTTTCTGAGGCATTGCATTGAGCTCTGAACCCCCTCCCCCGATTGCAACACAAGAGCATGAACCCCCTGACTGATCGCAACACAAGAGCAATTGCCTGTTCGCCTCCGACCGCAGCAGCTGGATTCCCGTCTCCCTCCTGGATAACACGGCGCTGTGATTGCTGTGCGATTGCTGTTATATTATCCGCGTTCCCGCGACCTCGCCGGTGATCCGGACTCGCATAACTGGTGAGGTGATGAAGGGGATGGCTGGGTTGAGGGGATGGGGAAGGCGGAGGAAGGGGGAGGAGGGGAGAGGAGGGGAGGGCCAGACTTTCAGGGTACCCTTGATTCGTAAGGTCTTGGGTCTTGGTGGGTAATGTGCGTGGAGTTTTATTTTTTATTTTTGAGGAGGGAAGGGAGTTTTTTTTGAAGGGGGGATATATATATATGTATATGTGTGTGTTTTAAAAGAATGTTCTAGAATGATTGGACGTTACATTTTGAGTCGTCTTGCACAAGTTCGAAATTCCGAACAGCGCTTCATAAGAGTCTGCGATGCTCCGGCGAACGATCAGTCAGTCATGCGGGGGATTCCCCATCGTCATCGCGTTCATAATCTCATGCACGATTGACGACCCCGTAAACAGCAACTCATAGATCGGAACCATAAACCTCGAGCACTCCTCTCTTTCTCTCTCTCTCTCTCTCTACGCAGGGTTGTTCCGGTGCCACGATCGTTTTATGGCGGGGTGGCACGCAAGGTAAAGGGAGGAAGGGGGAAGGGAAGGGAGAGGAGGTGAGGTGATGTGAGGTGGGGGTGCCCGGCGTGTGTTCGTGTGTTGTAGGAGTCTGATTACTGGGTGAGAGAGAACGTGAGCTATCAGGTCAGGCGGGTTCAAAAGGAGGAGAGG
>NW_028234429.1:20815986-20823486 GCF_977035675.1 Penaeus japonicus | reverse complement strand
AAGGAGGGGGAGAGAACGCGGGGGAAAGGAGAGGGGAAAGGAACGGGAGAGAAAAGAGTGAGAAGGAGAGGGGGAGAGAACGCAGGGGAAAGAAGGTGGAAATAGGAAAGGAGAGGGGAAAGGAACGGGAGAGAAAAGAGTGAGAAGGAGAGGGGGAGAGAACGCGGGGGAAAGGAGAGGGGAAAGGAACGGGAGAGAAAAGAGGGAGAAGGAGGGGGGAGAGAACGCAGGGAAAGAAGGTGGAAATAGAAAGGTAGAGGGAAAGGAACGGAGAGAAAAGAGTGAGAAGGAGAGGGGAGAGAACGCGGGAAAGAGGGGAAAGGAACGGGAGAGAAAGAGTGAGATGGAGAGGGGAGAGAACTAGAGTAAAGAGTGAGAAGGTATTGGGGAGGGAGAGAACGCAGGGGAAAGAAGGTGGAAATAGGAAAGGAGAGGGGAAAGGAACGGGAGAGAAAAGAGTGAGAAGGAGAGGGGGAGAGAGAACGCGGGGGAAAGAAGGGGGAAATAGGAAAGGAGAGGGGAAAGGAACGGGAGAGAAAAGAGTGAGAAGGAGAGGGGGAGAGAAGACGGGGGGAAGAAAAGGGAAAAAAAGGAGAGAAAAGGAACGGAGAGAAAAGAGTGAGAAGGAGAGGGGAGAGAACGCGGGGAAAGGAGAGGGGAAAGGAACGGGAGAGAAAAGAGTGAGAAGGAGAGGGGGAGAGAACGCGGGGGAAAGAAGGGGGAAATAGGAAAGGAGAGGGGAAAGGAACGGGAGAGAAAAGAGTGAGAAGGAGCGGGGGAAAGAAGGGGGAAATAGGAAAGGAGAGGGGAAAGGAACGGGAGAGAAAAGAGTGAGAAGGAGAGGGGGAGAGAACGCGGGGGAAAGAAGGGGGAAATAGGAAAGGAGAGGGGAAAGGAACGGGAGAGAAAAGAGTGAGAAGGAGAGGGGGAAAGAAGGGGGGAGGAGGAAAGGAGAGAGGAAAGGAACGGAGAGAAAGAGTGAGAAGAAGGGGGAAGAACGCGGGGAAAGAAGGGAGAAATAGGAAAGGAGAGGGGAAAGGAACGGGAGAGAAAAGAGTGAGAAGGAGAGGGGGAGAGAACGCGGGGGTAAGGAGAGGGGAAAGGAACGGGAGAGAAAAGAGTGAGAAGGAGAGGGGGAGAGAACGCGAGAGGAGGAGGTGAGGGAGGAAGAGAAGGGTGAAGGAAAGGGAACAGGAGGGAAGGAAAGGAAAGGAAACTAAAGTAAGGGATCGAAACGGAACGGAACGGGAGGGAAGGAAAAGGAAGGAAAGGAAAGTAAGGGAACGGAGCAGAAGGAAGGAAGGTGGTGATGGGAAAAATCATACGGGAGAAGAAGGGGGAGACAGAAGCGGGAGAAAGAAAAATATAAAAGAAGAGAAGAGGGCAGGGAAGGGAAAGAGGAGGGGAATGAAGAAGGAAAGAGAGGAGAAGAAAACGTGGGATAAGGAAGAAAAAGAGAAGATGAGACGCAGAAAAGAGAGGGGAAAGGAATAAGAAAGAAAGAGGGTAAGAAAGAAGAAGGTGGAAGATAACAGGAAGGAAGGAGAGGGATAAGAACAATAAGGAATAAGATAAACAAAGGAGAGAGGGTGGAACGAGATTGAAAGTAAAAGAGGAGAGAAAGAGAACACAATTCGTTGTGGTTCAGTCGCTGTGGCTCATTCTTTGTGGTTCAGTCGCTGTGGCTCATTCTTTGTGGTTCAGTCGCTGTGGTTCGTTGTGGTTCATTTGCAACACGTTTCGAGCTCTCCTGATGATGTCCCTGCACCTACTTTCTTGCTGGGAGAATTGGCTGTGGGGAGTCATCTTTTTATTTTTACGGTTAAGTTCCTTTTCTCTCTCTCTCTCTCTCTCTCTCTCTCTCTCTCTCTCTCTCTCTCTCTCTCTCTCTCTCTCTCTCTCTCTCTCTCTCTCTCTCTCTCTCTCTGTCTCTCTCTCTCTCTCTCTCTCTCTCTGTCTCTCTCTTTCTCTTTCTCTCTCTTTCTCTTTCTCTCTCTCTCTTTCTCTTTCTCTCTCTCTCTCTCTCTCTCTCTCTCTCTCTCTCTCTCTCTCTCTCTCTCTCTCTCTCTCTCTCTCTCTCTCTCTCTCTCTCTCTCTCTCAGTCTCTCTCTCTTTCTCTCTTTTTTCCGTCCTTTCTTCTCTACACCTCTACCTTTGCTTACCTTAGAGCTTCTTTCTTCTCCTTCCCCCTCCCCCCCTTATTCCTCCCTCCCTCCCCCTCCCCCCTTATTCCTCCCTCCCTCCCCCTTCCCCCCTTATTCCTCCTTCCCTCCTCCCCTTATTCCTCCTTCCCTCCTCCCCTTATTCCTCCTTCCCTCCTCCGCTTATTCCTCCTTCCCTCCTCCGCTTATTCCTCCTTCCCTCCTCCGCTTATTCCTCCTTCCCTCCCCTTCCTCCCTCCCTTCCCCCCTTATTCCTCCTTCCCTCCTCCCCTTATTCCTCCTTCCCTCCTCCGCTTATTCCTCCTTCCCTCCTCCCCTTATTCCTCCTTCCCTCCTCCGCTTATTCCTCCTTCCCTCCCCTTCCTCCCTCCCTTCCCCCCTTATTCCTCCTTCCCTCCTCCGCTTATTCCTCCTTCCCTCCTCCGCTTATTCCTCCTTCCCTCCTCCGCTTATTCCTCCTTCCCTCACCTCCCTCCCTCCCTTCCCTCCCCTTCCTCCCTCCCTTCCCCCCTTATTCCTCCTTCCTTCCCTCCCCTCCCTCCCTCCTTTACCTATGGCCGGAGGTTCACGCCGACACATAGAGGCACACAAGCGCGCACACTTCCAAAAAGCCATTGATTTCCGAGGCCTTCCCATGTCTCCTCTCTTCCTCCCTCCTTCCTTTCCTCCCTCCCTTCTTTCCTCCTTAACTCC
The DNA here is from genome assembly GCF_977035675.1 of Penaeus japonicus. Lineage (NCBI taxonomy): Eukaryota > Metazoa > Arthropoda > Malacostraca > Decapoda > Penaeidae > Penaeus > Penaeus japonicus. The sequence goes on along the minus strand of NW_028234429.1, from coordinate 20,820,631 downwards.
TTCCCTCCTTTCATCGTTCCCTCCCTCCTTTCTTCTTCCTTTCCTCCCTCCCTCTTTCCCACCTTCCCTTCTCACTTCCTCCCTCCCTCCATCCATCCCTCATTCCATCGTTCCCTTCCTTCTCCCTCCTTCCCTCACTCCGTCCTTCCTTCCTTCCCTCTTTCCGTCCTTCCCTCCCTCTTATAATCCTTCTTCCCTTTCTTTTTCCCTTCTTCCCTTCTTTGCTACTTCCCTCCCACACCGGCATCTGATTCTGGATGTGTTGATCTGCTCTCGCTTCTCTCTCTCTTTCTTTCTCTCTCTCTTTCTTTCTTTCTCTCTCTCTCTCTCTCTCTCTCTCTCTCTCTCTCTCTCTCTCTCTCTCTCTCTCTCTCTCTTCTCTCTCTCTCTCTCTCTCTCTCTCTCTCTCTCTCTCTCTCTCTCTCTCTCTCTCTCTCTCTCTCTCTCTCTCTCTCTCTCTCTGTGTCGTTTTTCTTTTCTCTCGCCTGTCTCCCAGTTCTCTTCTCTCCCAAGTCTTTTCTGCATCTTTGTTGTTTTCCATCACCGTTTCCGTCCGTGCAACATTACCGTCATTGCCATCATTGCAGTAATTTTCGGCATCACTCATTGTCATTATCATCAACATAAACATCATCATCCTCAATCTTCATTAACGGTCTTTTATAAAATATTCATCATCATCATCATCAATTATCATCATTAATTATCAATCATTAACCAGCTAGAGGATTAGTATCATCGTGTAAAGGAGAACAGGTCATCAGTCATTTGCAACGTCCCCTCAGGTCAGTGCCGCAACTAGTAATTGCAAAGACCTCCCACTCACTCAAACCTTCCCCTCGCATTTTTCCCCTCAACACACTCATAATCTTTCAACCTTTCTCGTGCATTCTTCTATTCTCCTCCTCACCACCTCATTTATCATTCAGTCTCCCCTCACCTCCCCTCCTGTCTACCACTCCTCTTACTTCCCCCGCCTGTCTATCACTCCCCTCACCTCCCCATCTGTTTATCACTCCCCTCACCTCCCTTACCCCCCCCCCCTCTCTCCCATTCCCCACGCATTTCTACTTTCCCCTTCTCCCTTCCCTACCCTACACCCCCCCATTTGCTCTCATTCTCCTGCCTTCCCCCCTCATTCCCTCTCCTTCTCCTACCCTAACCACCTAACCCCTCTCCCTACGCTACCCTCCCCACCATTCCCTCTCCCCCCATTCTCTCTCCTTCCTCTACCTTGCCCTCCCCCTCAGTCCTTCTCATCCTCCTACCCTCCCCACCATTGCCTCACCCTCCCTTACCATTCCCCTACCCTCCCCATCATCCCCTCCCTTACCCCCCCTCCCCCCCTATTCCCTCTCCTTTCCCTACCCTCCCACCTACCATTCCCTCTCCTTCCCCAACCTTGCCCTCCCCCTCATTCCTTCTCATCCTTTACCCCTCCCCACCATTCACTTTCCCTCCCCTACCCTTCCACTCACCATTCCCTGTCATTCCCCTACCCTCCCAATCATTCCTTCCCTCCGTTTCTATCCCCCCCCCCATTCCCTCTCCTTCCCCTACCCTCCCACCCACCCACCATTCCCTCTCCTTCACCTACCCTCCCTCCCACCCACCATTCCCTCTCCTTCACCTACCCTCTCTCCCACCCACCATTCCCTCTCCTTCACCTACCCTCCCACCCACCCACCGACCATTCCCTCTCCTTCACCTACCCTCCCTCCCACCCACCATTCCCTCTCCTTCACCTACCCTCCCTCCCACTCACCATTCCCTCTCCTTCACCTACCCTCCCACCCACCCACCCACCATTCCCTCTCCTTCTCTCCCCTCCTCCTCTCCCCCCCCCCTTTCCAAACACAATTCCATCACCTCAAACACACACACACACACACACACACACACAATTAGTTGGGGCTAAAGTTGTTTCGCTTCCTGGTGACCTGATTCACCTCGACTGACATTGACGGCTGATGATGAGTTTCCTGCTGTCGCTCTGCAAGAGGTTGCGGAGAGGGTGAAGGCGTGGGGTGGGGTGGGGTGGGGTAGGATGGTGGTGAGAGAGGGGTGTGAAGGAGTGGGGTGGCGTAGGTGTGGGATGGGGTAGGGTGGGGTGGTGTGGGGTAGGGTGGTGTGAAGGAGTGGGGTGGGGTGGGGTGGTGTGAAGGAGTGGGGTGGTGTGGTGTGGGGTAGGTGTGGGGTGGGGTGGGGTAGGGTAGGGTGTGGGGTGGGGAGAGTATTAAGTTTAAAGTGTAGGGTGTGTGGGTTAGGGGAGAGTTGGGGAAGTGGGGGAATATTAAGTTTAAAATGGTGGGGCGTTAGGGGAGGGTATGGGGAAGTGGGGGGAGTTTTAAGTTTAAGTGTGTGTAGGGGGGAGTAGGGAGTGGGTAGGTTATGATGGAGGGAGAGATGTGGTGTAGGAGAACAGTGGGGAGGTTATGAAAGGGTGAAGAACGGGTAGCGAGGAACTGTGAGTGAGGAGGATATGAAGGGGAGAGTACAGGGATTGGGGAAAATATGAAGGAGAGGAGCACTTCATCATCCTTCTCTCCTCCCTCCATAAAGTCTCCCTTCTCCTCCTCCTCTTCTTCTTCCTCCTGCTCCTCCTCCTCCTCATCATTATCATCATCATCTTCCTTCTGTTTCTCCACCTCCTCATCCTCTTCCTATTTTTTCACTTCTCTTGCGACCTCAGTCTTCTATGTCCCTCCTAACCTCCTCCTGGCTGGTAGGCATGCTCGCCAAACTTCTGCTTCCAATCCTCTTTCCTCTCCTCCTCCTCTTCTTCATTCTTCCCCTCCATACTGCGCCTCCTCCTCCCTCTGTCCTTCTATCACACTCTTCTTCGCTCCTCCTCACTCTTCTTTCTCTATTGCCGACCTCACTTCGTTCCTCCACCTCCTCTCTTCCTCTCACCTTTTCCTCCTCCCTCATTGACCGTCCCTCACCTACCTCTTACTCCCCGCTCCTCCTCCCCTTCCGCCTTAGCGTGACTTCTCCCTTTCTGCTTTTCTAAGCTTCTTTCTTCTCTCAGAGCTTACAGGTTTCTGTCGTTTCGTCTGTCTCTCGTTCATTCTTTTATCCTCTAGGTACTCTTCTATTCGTTCTTCTTCCTTCGCTCCCTCCTCCTCCTCCTCCTCCTCCTCCTCCTCCTCCTCCTCCTCCTCCTCCTCCTCCTCCTCCTCCTCCTCCTCCCCCCCAAGTGATTTTCAACAAGGAGCTTACATTATCATTCTATCCTAATTGTGGTCGAAATTCTCGCTGAGTTGAGACTTTTAGATCTTTTTAAATAATTTTAAATTCATTCTGGCTTTTGGATAGAATTTATTTTGCCTTTTTACAAAACATGTCGTTAAAAGCATCGAGCGCTTTGAATTTTTTTTTTTTAATTTAACAAGCTATACGTAAAGCATATTTGTTCATTTTGCGTATCAAGAGTCGTTAAAAATTTAACTAATTTGCAGGATTTACCAGGCCTTTGGTAGGATACCACCCACGATATTTCCTTGTCTGTTTAAGGAAAATCGACCCCCCCCCCCCAAAAAAAAAAAAAAAAAAAAAAAAAAAAAAAAAAAAAAAAAGGCGTAAGTCAAAATTAAGAAAGGAGATTTTTATAAAGAAAGTATTTAGTTTTTCGCAGGAGGCGACAACTCCATCAAGAGTATATGAAAGATAGGAAATATTAAAAATCATATACTATAAATAAAATTTATTTATTTATTTATTTATTTTAGGTTTATTTATTTTTTTTTTTTTTTCTACGTAGCGTATACGGTTGTATTTTAGCGCACAATGTATTAAGTGATTACGTTTGAGAGTACACGTAATTTTGATATTGAGGAGATAAATTTAAATACAAGGTGTTGTGAGGAGCTGCGTTCGCAAACACAGGTGGACGTTTTTGAGAGAGGAGATGGGAGCTGGAGAGGCAGTAGGAGCAGAGGGGAGTGAAAGAGAGAGAAGAGATAGAAAAGAGTGAGGAAGAAAGAGAAAGAGAGAGTAGAGGGGAGAGGGATGATAGGAGTAGGGTGAGGGGAGAGGGAGAGGGAGAAGAATAGAGGGAGATGGAAGAGAGGAGAGAGACGAGCGGCTGAGAGAGATAGAGACTGAGATAAGAGAGAAGAGAGAAGGAGAGAGAGTAGAGAGAGGAGAGGGAAGAGTGGAAGAGATAGTACAAGAGAGAGAGAGAGAGATAGAGAGGAGAAAAAAAAGAGAGAGAAAAGATGAAGAAGGAGAAGAGAAGGAGAGAAAGAGAGATCAAGAAGAGAGAGAGTAGAGAGATAGAGGGTGTAGGAGGAGGAAGTGGAGAGGTGAGAGGGAGTGGAGAGGGACGGAGGGAGAGTAGAGGAGAGAAGAAAAGAGAAGTGAGAGAGGAGAGAGAGAGAGAGAAGGAGGATAGAGAGAGAGAAGAGGGGGGGGGGGGAGAGAGAGAAGAAGAAGAGAGAAGAGAAGTAGAGAAGAGAGGAAGGGGAGAGAGGAGAAGGGAAGGGGAGAGGAAGAGGAGAGAAGAGAGAAAGGGGAGAGAGGAAGAGGAGAGAAGAAGAGAAAGGGGAGAGAAGAGAAGAGAGAAAAGAGAGAGTGGAAGGAGGGGAGAGGTGAGCGGAGAGGGGGAGAGGAGAGCGGGAGCCGTGCTCGGTCGCGGTGGGTC
>NW_028234429.1:20796638-20799138 GCF_977035675.1 Penaeus japonicus | reverse complement strand
CACGCTTCCTTCCCGTCCCGTCTTTCTACCCTTCATTTCCTTCCCTCCTTCCTTTCTTCTTTCCCTTTCTTCCCTTCCTTCTCTTCTCCATCTTTCCCATCCCTTCCTCCCTTCCTTCCTTCCATCTTTCCCATCCCTCCTTTCCTTCCCTCCTTCATCCTTCCTTTCTCCCCTCCTTCGTTCCTGTACCCTCCTTTCCATCCTATACGCCGTCTTTTCTGGCCTTCCCTTTCTTCCAGCTCTTCCCACCCTGTCGATTTTCGAGGAACAATGAAGGGAGATAGAGAGAGAGAAGGGGCGGAGGAAAGAGAGAGAGAGAGAGAGAGAGAGAGAGAGAGAGAGAGAGAGAGAGAGAGAGAGAGAGAGAGAGAGAGAGAGAGAGAGAGAGGAGAAAGGAGAAAGGGAGAGAGAGAGAGAGAAAAGGGAGAGAGAGAGAGAGAGAGAGAGAGAGAGAGAGAGAGAGAGAGAGAGAGAGAGAGAGAGAGAGAGAGAGAGAGAGAGGGGAAGAGGAGGGTGGGTGGAAGATGTGCGCACAGACACAACAAAGAAACAAGCAAACGATTCAAAGAAGATATTAAATAACCTTGTCGCTATAGAGGAACGACAAAGAAAAAAAGGAAACGAACAAAAAACAAAACAAGTAGGACATAAAAAATAATGAATTAAGCTTACCACCACAGAACAACAACAAAAACACAACAAGTACACTCGAGCGACACTTCCACCTCCTGACGTGTTATTTCCCCAAACACCTTCCTTGTTAGCCCGACACGCCAGCCCAGAGGAGGGAAAATAATGGTTATGAGGATAATAATGATAATAGTGATAGTGATGATGATAATGATGATATTGATGATAAAAATGCAATGATAATATTGATAATGATGATAACGATGGTGATGGTAAGATTAGAATAAGAATAATGAGGGAAATGTTGTAAATGATGCAATAGTAATGATAATTATGATGATTATGAGAATAATGATAAAGATTATAATAGTTATGATGATAAAGAAAAGAGAGGAATTGAGAAAGTATATGATTAAGCTCAATTGGTTGTAAGTATTTGACAGGAATGGGAAGGGTAATAATAAAAAAATGAAAGATGGGGAAAGGGGAGCAAATGAATGGGAAGTGAAATAGATAGACAAAGAGAAGGGGAGGGGAAGTCGGGAGAAAAAAAAATCAAAAGGGGAATTGAAAGGGACGCGAAGAATAAAAGGCAGAGGGAGAGTCATGGTAGAGGGAAAAGGGGAAGGAAGAAAAAAAAAGAAACGGTAGTGAACTAGAACAGACGAACAGAAATAAGAATAAAGGGTGATCGAAGGAAAGAGAAAATGAAATTAAGGAGAGAGGAAGTAAAGAAAACGGGGAAGAAAGGAAAACAAGCAAAGAAAACGAAAGAAGAAATAGCAAAGAAAATGAGAAAAGAGAAGAAAGCAAAGAAAACGAAAATAACAGGACATTAGGAAGAAAACGAGAAGAGAAGAAAAGCTTGTTTGTTTGTTTCGATGTTTCTTTATCCGCTCGTGGTGTAATATTATTCCCGAAGTGATTAATTAAGTAGCGAATTTCACAGTCGTAGAATTATTGCATTATTGTTTCGAAATCGTTGTTTTTGTTATTATCTCTCAGCGTCCTCATCATCATCATTATCAGTCACAGGTCTTCATCAGTTCGGTACAATATTTTTTCTTTCTTTCTCTCTCTTTCTTTCTTACTTTTTTTTCATTGTCATGGCCTCTGTTTCTTAGAGTGGTGCAACTGCTGCTTCCGGTCTCGTTGCTGTTGTTATTGCAATTGGTGTTACTGTTGATACTACAATTTGTATTATTACTGTTATTGTTATTATTAATAGCGTTGTTATTATTGTTATTTTTTTATTGGTATTATTGTTGTTATAATGTGTTATTATTATTATTATTATTATTATTATTATTATTATCATTGCTATCAATACTACTACTCTTACTATCATCATAATGATAACTACTATTATTATTGTCATCGTCATCACCACCACCACCGCCACCACCACCACCATCACCACCACCGTCATAATTACTACCACGATTCTCAATGTTTACCATCACCTCGCTTACCAATAGAGAACTACCACAACTGTACAGCCTTCGCGAAGACTATGAATAACACTAACACTAATAGACACGTAATGTTGACGTCGGGGCACTCTCATGACACGCGCATGACGGCAGGCACGAAGAGAATGCCATGACAGCAGCCCCTGACGACGCGACGGAATGACTGACATTACAGCGAACCCGAGACATTGGCGGAGGGCAGTTTTCTTGCAAGATATTGACACGATTTGCATAAAATGCCTTGATGCTCGACTGGTGCCTGTGGGGCATGTTGATGCTCGTGCCTTGATATAGGGGCAGGGGGGAGGGGGAGGAGGAGGGGAAGGGGCAAAGGGGAAGGAGGAGGGGAAGGGGAAGGGGAAGGGGAAGGGGCGAAGGGAAATGAGGAGGGGAATGGG
>NW_028234429.1:20793416-20796538 GCF_977035675.1 Penaeus japonicus | reverse complement strand
TTTGAAGGATAAAAATTGAGAAAATTTTATTAATTTTTATGTCATTTAAGTAAGAAATTTGTGTGTAGACTCTACCTAAGAGAGGAAAAGAGAGGGAGAGGGAGAGGGAGAGAAAGAGAGAGAGAGGGGAGGGAGAAAGAGAGGAAAAGGGGGGAGAAATAGAAGGAGAGGGAGAGAATAATAGTGAGAGAGAAAAGAATGAGGGAGAGAAAAAGAGTGAAAGGGAGAGGGGGAAGAGAAAAGTTAGTGAGAGAGAGAAGAAAGAAGAATGCTGGTAGGAATCGAAGGAGGCGTGACTAACGGAAGAAGGAAGGAGGGAGGAGGGAAGAAGGAAGGAGGGAAGAAGGAAGGAAGGAGGAGGGAAGTAGGGACGGAGGGCGTGATGGAAGGAGGGCGATAAGATGTGATGGAGGGAAGGAGATAAAGCGTAATGGAGAGTGTGATGGAGGGAAGGAGGGAGGGAGTGATGGAGGGGAGTCTTGATAAGGGAGGAGGCAGCGTATTTTATGTAACGATAAGGGAAGCATCGGGAAAGATGGTTTGGGGGAAGAGAAATTAGGCCAAGGAAAGAGAGAGAGAGGGAGAGAGAGAAAGAGAGAGAGAGAGAGAGAGAGAGAGAGAGAGAGAGAGAGAGGGAGAGAGAGAAAGAGGGGAGAGAGAGAAAGAGGGAGAGAGAGAGAGAGGGGGGAGAGAGAGGGAGAGAGAGAGAGAGAGAGAGAGAAAGAGGGGAGAGAGAGAAAGAGGAGAGAGAGAGAAAGAGGGGAGAGAGAGAGGAGAGAGAGAAAGAGGGGAGAAGAGAAGAGGGAGAGAGCGAAAGAGGGAGAGAGAGAAAGAGAAGAGAGAGAGAGAGAGTGAGAGAGTGAGAGAGATAGAGTGAGAGAGAGAGAGAAGATAGAAGAGAAAGAGGGGTAGAGAGAGAAGAGGGCTCTATATCGCGAGGGAGAGAGAAAAGAGGAGAGAGAGAGAGAGAGAGCGAGAGAGAGAGAGAGAGAGAGAGAGAGCAGTGGAATGAGAGTGAGAAGAGAAAAGAGATAGAGAGAGCTGAGAGGAGAGAGAGACCGAGAAGAGACGGGACGAGAAGAGAGAGAGAGAGGAGAGAGAGAGTAGAGCAGAGAGAGGCGAGAGAGAGAGAGAGAGAGAGAGAGAGAGAAGAGAGAGATCACGAGGAGCTACCGAGGAGGGAGAGAGAGCTCTGGGAGACGAGAGAGAGATGGATCGCGCTCTCTCTCGCGCGCTCTCGATCTCGCTCGATCTCGCTCTCCGCTTATGTGCGGTCGCCTCTCTGCGCTCTCTCGAGCCGCAAAAGGGCGCGGGCCGAGATCTCGCTCTCTCCTCGCCGCGCTCGCTCTCTCTCGTCTCTCTCTGCTCCCTCTCTCTCTCTCTCTCTCCCCCGTTCGTCTCTCTCTTCTCTCTCTCTCTCGCGCGCGCCGCGCGCTCTCTCTCGCGCTCTCTCGCGCTCGCTCGCTTCCTCTCTCTCTCCTTTCTTTCTTTCTTGCTCGCTCTCGAGAGAGAGAGAGAACAGAGGGCTAAGGGAAAGATGCTCAGTGAAATTGCTTTTCACTCAACGCGATGAGACGGGAAGCGAAAGCCTTTGGGAGGAACGAGGCCCAAAGATTGCCTCACCTCCCACAATGAGTTATAGTCCGCCAAGGAATTTGAGAGAGAAGGTGACGAGAGAGAGAGGAAGAAGAGCTAGAGACGACGAAGAGAGTATAGACAGACAGACAGACAGAAGACAGGCAGACAGAAGAGGAGCGCGCGTGGTGATGTGTGGTCTGATTGTGCTGTGTGCTGTTGGTGTCTTGAATTTTGGTTAGTGTGGTTGGTGTTGAGGAGGATTGCGGGAGTGAAGCAGCCGGTGAGAAGCGTGTTTATGCAACCTCACTCACAACGTCGCTGAATACAGATATTCTGCAACGAATGACATTGCTGCTCTGACATAACCCCGGGTTCCCAATCTGGAGGCCTACATACCCAAAGGGGAACGTCTGCACCGTCCAGGAGGAACATAAGAGCCTTCTGACGACATACAGCTTGCAATATATATACCGGCTTTGTGCACTTTCGAGATCCTTGCACTGCCATTGGCCTGACGTTGCAGGTTATGATGATTCTACGCGTGAATCATCACTCTGCGAAAGCCATGCAAACGGGCTGCTGAACTTGCAATCCGAGTTCTGCTGCTGCTTCTGTTAACAAGGTATTGTGAGTCAACATCCTCATTACTTTCGAGTGCTGATTCATAATAATAATAAAAAAAAAAAAAAAAAAAAAAACACAGATCGGAACCCCAAACGCTTCAACATGGTGGTCCCCATTGCAGTTGCTATATTTTTCTTCTTATTTGGGAACTTGTTGCAATGAAAAGGCCAAACTACCTGACTTTTATTTTTATTCAGCTGTTGTTCTCTCGGGTTTCACAAGTTCTGCGTATCTCTACTCGTTCAGTCTTGGTGAGTATATATGAAATATATGTAAATAGACAGACAGACATATATAGATAGATATATAGATAGATAGATAGATATATCATGTCGTTTTTTAGGGGGTGGGGATATCCAGTTGATACAACTCCTGTCATTCCTCTCTCTTCTCTCTGCCTCTCTCTCGCTTTCTTCCTCTCCCCTCTCTTCCTTTCACGCTCTCTCTCTCTCTCTCTCACTATCTTTATCTTCCCCCCTTTTGTTTACAAATGCGGCTCATAATTATCGTGATTCTATTTTAGCTAGACGCGACTTTTGCCGACTGGAATTATTCACGCCAAGTTCCTGTCGTGCCGCGCCGTAAAAATACCGCTTCTGTTCTCCCAGGAAGAAGTTAGATGAGTTTTGTGAAGGTTTATGGCTTAAATATATCATCCGAAAATACGCACGCACACGGACATGCACACGGACACACACCCACACTCACCCACATACATATGCAAATCAGGAAATAGACACATAAATAAGTAAATGGAAACATAAATGAGAATATCTATGTATGTTTATTCATTTATTTACATCTGACATGTATTTCTATCTGTCAGCTCTTCGTTCTGAGACATTCCTTCGCGGGTGGGCGGCCAGGGAAGCCTCGCCGTCAAGGAAATGGGCGGAGGGGTGATAGCGGGCGGCGTACTC
>NW_028234429.1:20775916-20785916 GCF_977035675.1 Penaeus japonicus | reverse complement strand
AAGAGATCAAGGCAAGGTAGGCCGGAGAGGGCAAGAGATCAAGGCAAGGCAGGCCAGAGAGGGCAAGAGATGAAGGCAAGGTAGGCCAAAGAGGGCAAGAGATCAAGGCAAGGCAGGCCGGAGAGGGCAAGAGGCCAAGGCAAGCATGCCGGGGATGATGTTGATAGCGGGCCAGAGTATGACGATAAATAATAGAACGTGATCGATTCTTTTGACTGACCTCTCCCCCTCCCTTCTCCCTCCCTCCCTCCCTCCCTCCCCACCTGTCTGATCTCCCCTCCCCACTTGTCTGATCTCCCCCCTTCCCTCCCCTCCCCAAGACCCCCGGCGCCCTCCAGTGCCACTGGCTTGACGGGTGTTGAATATTTCAGCGTGCTCCGCCATATGCTCTGTCGCTCTCGAACTCCCGAGCTGTGTGTCGGGAAGACTTTTTCTCTCTTATTCTACATATCTATCTCCCTTTTCTTCCTCTCTCTCTGTCTCTCCTTCTCTTTTTCCCTCCCTCCCTCCCTCGATCCCTCCTACCCTCTCTCCCTCCCTTCCTCGATCCCTCGTAGCCTCTCTCCCTCCCTCTCTCCCTCGATCCCTTCCTCCTTCCCCCCCTCTCTCTCTTCCTCCCTCCCTCCCCCCTCCCCCTCTCCCTCTCGTCATCCTTATTTTCTCCTATTATATACCTCTTCATCTGCATCTTCGTTTAACCTGTTTCTTGTTTTTTTCTCTCTCTTTTTCTTTTTCTTCATTATTTATCCTGCTTCTTCCTTTTCTTCTTCTTTTTTTTCTTTTTCTTCTTTTTCTTATTTTTCTTTTCTTCTTTTTTTTCATCTGCTTCTCCTTCTTTTTCTTCTTCTTTTTTTCATCTGCTTCTCCTTCTTTTTCTTCTTCATTTTTTCATCTGCTTCTTTTTTTTTCTTCCTCTTCTTCTTTTTCCTCTTCTTCTTTTTCTTTTTCTTCTTTCAATTCGAAACTGAAATCGGCATCCGGTGCTGCGTGTCTGTGGCAAAGGGTGATACGTCCTCTCTGCATCATCTTCGTTTCATCTTCATCCTCTTCCTTTTATTCCTCTTCTCTTTTATATATCCTCTTCTTTTTCTTACTCTTCGTCTTCTTCCTCCTCTTCTAATTAATTTTCCTCTTCTTTTACTTCTTCTTCTTTCTTCTTCTTCTTCTTCTTCTTTCTTCTCCATCCTCTTCTTCTTTCTTCTCCTTCCTCTTCTTCTTTCTTCTTCTTCTTTCTTCTCCTTCCTCTTCTTCTTTCTTCTTCTTCTTTTTCTTCATCTTCTTCTTCTTCTTCTTCTCCTTCCTCTTCTTATTCACCATCCTCTTCATCCTCATCTTGTTCCTCTTCTTCTGCTTCTTACTTTTTTTTCTCAACGCCTCCTCCATTTTCTTCCAAATTGATAATTAAACCGCCAAGGAAAGAGAGAGAGAGAGAGAGAGAGAGAGAGAGAGAGAGAGAGAGAGAGAGAGAGAGAGAGAGAGAGAGAGAGAGAGAGAGAGAGAGAGAGAGAGCCGGCTGTTCCATCTTGTCTTCATATTGGTCATAGGGAGGGAGAGAGGGAGGGGGGGGAAGGATAGGTGGAAGGGGAGAAAGGGAAGGTGTGGGTTCGAAGGTGGAGGAAGGAGGGAAAATAAGAAAGGGTGGTAGAGAAAGGTAAAGTGGAGGGTGGTATGGAGGGAGTGGGTGGAAGATGGAGGGAAGAGTTGGAGGGAATGAAGGAGGGAAGGGGTAGATGGAAGGTAGAGGGAGGGAAGGAGGGAGTGAGAGGATAAGTGAAAGGGGAATGAAAGAAGGAAGAAAGGAAGAAGATACTGAGGAAAGAATGATGGTGGTGAAAAGATAGGAGTGGAGGGAGGGAAGTAGGTAGGTAGAAGGAAAGCAAGAGGAAGTATGAATAAAACGGGGGAAAAAGTGTAGAGCAAAAATGAGAGAATAATGGGACAAATATCAGTCTAGGGAGAAAGGGTGAAGGAGGGAAAGAGGGAGGGAGGGGGAGGGGAGGGGCGTGGGATTACGAAGCGTGGAAGGACAGGCATACTGAGATGAAGGAGCTGGGAGATCAAAAGGAGGTTCTGCACTGTAATAGATGGAAATTGTGTTTCCAGCAAGACGAGCTGAGGGAATATAGAGGGAGTCCCACACAATGACGACCGAAGGGATGGAGGTCAGACGCTAGGAGGAGAACCGGACGCCACATAGATGGAAGCTACGAGGCTAACGAGATGGAGGGATGGAGGTCAGACGCTAGGAGGAGAACCGGACGCCACATAGATGGAGGCTCCGAGGCTAACGAGATGGAGTTTCATTAGGAGGAAAGGGATGGAGTTCAAGGGATGGAATTCGGACACTAGGAAGAGACTTTTAGGACCATGTAGAAGGGAGCTCCAAGGCTAACGAGATGGAGTTCAGACTTGAAGGAGACTCGAGAGCTATGCAGATGGAGCTCTAATACTTTTAATAAGAAGGAAAGGGATAGAGTTCAGATGCCACATATCAGAAGTTTCCAAGATTATCGAGGTGGAGTCTGGTTACTTATAATGAGAAGCAAATAGATGGAGATCAGAACCGAGCGCCATTTAGAAGGAGACTCCCCCGCGAGATGGAGCTTTGATATTTACGATGTGAAGGAAAGGGATGGAGATCCATGGACTCTAGAAGGATGGACGGAATGAAATGAGAAGGAAGGAGGAACGCGGATGGAGGGCGTAAGGAGGGTCTTCGCACCTGTGATGGAGTTGGGGTCGGAGGGATGAGAGTTCGAAGAGGGAATGGGGAAGGGAGAAGGAAGGAGAAGGGGGAGAGGAGAAGAGTAAAGGGGAAAGGGAGGAAGAGGGGGGAAGGGAGGAGGAGGGAGAAGGGGGAGAGGAGAAGAGGGAAGGGGGAAGGGAGAGGGAAGGGGAAAGGGAGGAGGAGGGGGGAAGGGAGAAGAGGGAAGGCAGAAGGAGGAAAGGGGGAAGGGAGAGGGAAGGAGAAGGGGGAGAGGAGAAGATGGAAGGGGGAAGGGAGAAGGGGGAGAGTGAAGGGGAGAAGGGGGAGAGGGAAGGGGGGAGGGAAGTGGAGTGTCAACATTGGTGTGCGTGCGGTTGTTAAATTGGGTTTACATTGTTCAAACTGTTACGCTGGAGGATGAGTGGAAGGGCTTTTGTGTTTGTTTGTTTGTTTGTCTTTTTGTCCGTGTCCGTGTGTATTGTTCGTGTGTGTTTGGGTGTGTGTGTGCGTGCATGCGTGTGTGTATGTCTGTCTGTCTGTCTGTCTGTCTGTCTGTCTGTCTGTCTGTAGGTGACACGTCCGTATACGTATTAAAACATCCCCAAAGTATCCAGATGAAAATAATAACAATAATGAAAATTATAATAATAAGAAGAAGAATGATAATAAGAATAGCATTGATGATGATGATAATAGTAATTAAATAGGTACGATATTAAATAAATAAAGTAATAATGATATATAAAGAGACCCCATGAGGTTCCGATCCTTACTTTGGGCTCCAGTCTCATCTTGTTGATCTCTTTGGGTGAATTTTGTTTCGGTGCCGGTCGGCCATTCCAGACGCTGTGGGGATCGAAGGCTCTTTCTTTAGCCGCCAAAAGAGGCCTTGAGGTCTCGGATATATATATATATATATATAAATATATATATGTATATAAATGTGTATGTATATATGTATATTTTTTTTTTTCTTCTTCTTTTTTCTTTTTTCTCTTTCTTTTTATTTTTTCATTCTTTTTCTCTTTTTCTTTCTTTTTCTTTCTTTCTCTTTCTCTTTCTCTTTCTTTATGTCGTTTCGGATGACCAGATGTTTCGCTTTCATGGGGATCGTTCTTGTTTTCGCGGATGGCTTGGTCCTAATCTGGTTAGTAATGTCGTCTCCATGCTTCATGCTTCATGCTTCCGTTGTCTGTCTGCATGACCTGGGATCGTTGTCTGCCTGACCTGTCACCATTATCCCCTTCGTCATCACAGAAACGATAACCTCAGTGTCTTAACCTTGCATGTGTTTTGTTTACCTTCATGTATTAGCACTCTCTGGCGGAGCAGCGGGAGCTTGTTATGATGATAATGATAATGATAATGGTAATGGAAGTAATAATGATGATAATAACCACGAACACCGTTAGTTATCATCACCATCATTATCATTACCATCATCATTACCATCACCATCACGAACCATTACCATCGTCGTCATCATCATCATCATCATCATCATCATCAACATCAACATCATCTCACCATCATCATCTTCATCGTCTTCATCATCTTCACCGCCACCGCCACCATCACGAACCATTCTCATCGTTCATATTATTATTTTAATCTTCTTCGCAATAAAACCGACAAGAAAGCATGCGTGTCATTGTAATAATCGTATTTTATCTCTTTCGTCATATTTAAATGACCTGCATTTTTTTTTATTTTCTTCTTCTTCTTCTTCTTTTAACTTTGATCATATCGGAGTGACCTACATTTTCTTGGTCTTCTTCTTCCTTTACTCTTCTTTCTATTTTTACTTCTCCTCTTTTTTTGTTTTGTTTTGTTTTCTCCTCCTCTTTCTTCTTCTTTTTCTTCTTGTTGTTGTTCTTCTTCTTCCTCTTATTCCTCTTCTTCTATTACTATGACAACTTTTTTTCTTCCTCTTTTTTCTACAACTACTACTATGACCACTACTACTATTACTAGTACTACTAGTACTACTACCACTATACTACTACTACTACTAATACTACTACTACTACTACTACTACTACTACTATACTACTACTACTATTACTACTAATACCACTACTACTATTTTTTTCTTATTCTTATTCTTATTTTATCTTTTTTTTATTTTTGGTTTATAATAATCTACATGCGTTCCTTTTCTCTTTCGTTTACAGGGTACGTCGCGCAGCGTGGGAGCGATACGAGGTACTAGGGTACGAGAAACAGGTGCGCCCTCCACTCCCTTCGTATGCTCGCTCGCCCTGCAGTTCCGCCCGCACCTGCGTCCTTCCTTAGGGTTGGGAGAGGGGGGTGGGGGAGGGGGGGAGGGTAGGAGGGGGGTGCTTGGTTAGGTGGGTGAGATTGCAGAAGGATTTTTGTTTCTTGGCTATCCTTTTTTTCTCTCTCTCTCTCTCTCTCTCTCTCTCTCTCTCTCTCTCTCTCTCTCTCTCTCTCTCTCTCTCTCTCTCTCTCTCTCTCTCTCTCTCTCTCTTTCCTGTTTAATCTGATATTATTTGTCCCAAGCGAGGGTAGATGCTGCCTTTTCACGTAATTCTAATTATATTTCTTCCTTTTTCCTTTACTCTTCCCAAACACGCAAACACACACACACACACACAAACACACACACACACACACACACACAAACACACACACACACACACACACACACACACACACACACACACACACACACACACACACACCATCTCAATATCTATATATATATATATATATATATATATATATATATATATATATATATATATATTCATATATATATATATATATATATATATATATATACATACATACATACATACATACATACATACATACATACATACATATACACATATATGTATGTTATTTATATATGTATATATTTATTTTTGTGTGTGATGAATGGATATATAGATATACTCACACATATACCCATTCATACCTCGTATGCATCTACATAGACGAAGGCTTTTAGTAGTATGATTACCCCCTACCCCCCTTCTACCCCCCTTCCATGCCTCCCTCCCTCCCTCCCTCTTTCCCTGCCTCTCATCCACCCTCCCTCCCTGCCTCCCTTCCCTCCCTCCCTCCCTCGCCTCCCTCCCTCCCTCCCTCCGTTATCCCTCCCTCCCTCCCATCCACCCTGCCTCCCTTCCCTCCCTCCCTCCCTCCCTCCCTCCCTCCCTCTTTCCCTGCCTCTCATCCACCCTCCCTCCATGCCTCCCTCTCTCCCATCCACCCTGCCTCCCTCCCTCCCATCCACCCTGCCTCCCTCCCTCCCTCCCTTATCCCTCCCTCCCTGCCTCCCTCCCTTATCCCTCCCTCCCATCCACCCTGCCTCCCTTCCCTCCCTCCCTCCCTCGCTCCCTCCCTCCCTCCCTCCCTCGCTCCCTCCCTTCCCTGCTTGCCCGCCATCTTTCCAAGATTTACGAGATGAAACAAGCCTTTGAGCTGATATATCACACAAGTTTTGAATTCATTAAATTAATTCGCCGACGGGCTGGCTATCACAGGCTGTGTTTAGGGCTTCTTCGCGCTGTTGTTTCTGTTGTGTATAGATTTTTTTTTTTTTTATGTTCATGTATGTATCTGTCAATGGGTGTGATGATTCAGTTTTATTCATTTGTTCATCTGGTCATTGGATTTTTTTCTTTTTTCTTTTTATTTTTTTGTGGTTTACGTGAAATGGGGATTTAAGATTTTTTTTTTTCAAAGTGGGAAGCTTAGTGAGAAGGATGAGGGGAGGGGAAGGGAAGGGAAGGGAAAAGAGAGAAATAAAGAGGACACGAGAAAAAAAAGAAACGAAACGAAACGAAACGACAAAAAAATGAGAAGATTAGAGGGAGAAGAGAATAAGGATAAAGAAAATAGCAGTTGAGAAGAGAGTTAGAGGAGTGGAGAGGAGAGTCAGAGGGAGAAAAGATGATAAATGAGAGGAAAGACTAAGGGAGGGGAGGGGATAAGATATGATAAGAGAGGAGAGCAAAAGGAGAGAAGAGAAGAGAAGAGAAGAAAAGAGAGGAGAAGAGAAGAGAAAACAGAGAAAGAGGAAGGGAGAGGGGACGAGAAGAAATGAGAAGAGAAGAGAGAAATAGAGGGAGGGAAGGGGGGGAAGAAAATAAAAGAAAAGGGAAACAGAGGGAAGAGAAGGTAAGAGACCAGAACAATCAGAGGGAGAGGAGAAGAGATGAGAGGCAAGCATCCGAAAGAGGAGGGAGGGGAAGGCCGAGAGGCGGCTCGGTTTCCCCTGGACTGGAATTTCCAACCCTTCGAGCCGGTCCATAGACGCGTCGGGCGGGGCGGGGGCGGGGGCGTGCGAAACGGCACAGGGGGGCGTGAGCGTGAGCGCGGCCCCGCCCGTGGCACCGATGGGCGGCGGCGGGGGCGGCGGCGGTTTCACCTCCTCCTCTCGAGTGTGTTCGGGAGCCGGGGGGGAGGGGGGGGGGAGATCCGGAGCGACTGTGGCATATCTCGTGTCGCCTCGCCGCGCCTCGCCTCCGGTCCCGAGAGAAGCTATCGGGCATCACCTGTCGGCGTCGCGGGCCTGTGAGGAGCCAGGCCGTTTCTCCCTCCCGCGGCCGGAAGTGCTCTCTCTGGCTTTTGTTTCTTTGTTTGTATGTAAGTTTGTAAGTAAGTAAGTAAATAAGTGTGGATGTCGCCTATGGAGGAGGTAGGTCTGTGACGCGGCACCTGCTCTCGGCTAGCGTAATATCTGGTAGACCTGGGGGCTAGGTAGCAGACCTTTCCTACCCCCCTTCTTCACCCCCCCTCCCACTCCCCTCCCCTCTCCCGCCTGATCTCTGTAGCACCTCCCTCTTTACTCCCAAGGTCTATATAGGCCCTCCTAACCCGCTCCCCTCCCTCTCTCCCTACCTCCCTCCCTCCTTACCTCCTTACCTCCCTACCTTCTATGTATCTATGTAGCCTCTCCTACCCTGCCCTTCCCACCCCCACCCCTCCCCTCCCCTCCACTCCCCCGAGAGAGAGCCTGGCTGCTCGAGCCAGCTGCCAGCCTGCCTCCTCAGTCGCGCTCTGGCCGTGGAAGGGGAAGGACGCCACGCCGGTGCTCTCGTTGGTGGCTACAGGTGCATGTGGTTAGCGCTTGGAAACGGTGCCCAGTTCGAATCCCCGTGGCCCGTGGGTGTTTGTGGAGCGAGATAAATGCATTGATTGGCTTCCGTTGGTCGCGGGGCGTGCGGGATCCCCCTTAATTTAACCCCCATCCTCCTCCTCCTTCATTTCGGGGACTTAGTACAAACGGCTTCGACACAAAAAGAGAAAAGCGGAATCCTCGCAGGAGCTTCATCCGTTGTTCGTTCGCCTCCGCTAACCTTCGAGTGTTGTGTTTTTTTCTGTTTCCTTTTTTTTATAACTTCTGGAAGATACCTTCGTGATCGACTTTCCGGTGAGTAGAGAAGTCCTTTTTTTTCTCTCGGTTGTTGGTGGTTTCGGTTGATTTCGCGTGTGTATGAAAGAGAGAGAGAGAGAGAGAGAGAGAGAGAGAGAGAGAGAGAGAGAGAGAGAGAGAGAGAGAGAGAGAGAGAGAGAGAGAGAAAAGAGAGAGAGAGAGAAAAGGGAGAGAGAGAGAAAAGAAAGAGAGAGAGAAAAGAGAGAGAGAGAGAGAGAGAGAGAGAGAGAGAGAGAGAGAGAGAGAGAGAGAGAGAGAGTGTGTGTGTGTGCGTGCGTGTGTGTGTGCAAGAACATGGACTCGGAATCCACGTATTGTGTGTGTGTGTTGCACATGGATTGCATCAGAGGAAGAGGCTGTTCGGTTATTGTTTTTGCTTTTGTTTTGTTTTTTATCGTGTGACGTAATGTGTTGCGGTTGAGCATAGCATTTCGGTTCGGTGTGCGTGTGAGTGTGAGTGTGAGAGAAGGATTCGGGTTGCACGGACAGGCAAGCAGGCAGGCTGAATGGCACCCGGGCTTCGGGTTACGTGGGTGTGGGGCTTGTCACACTTCACAGGGGTGGGTGGCATCGACGAGGTGTTGAGAACCCACGGGCGTGTGTGTACGCACTCACGAACACACACACACGCTCGCTCATTCATTCACATATTCATTCACTCACACACACACACACACACACACACACACACACACACACACACACACACACACACACACACACACACACACACACACACACACACACACACACACACACACACACACACACACACACACACACACACACACCTCACCCTCGCATACAAAACACGTAATACACCTTAACATTTATTGGTTTGCTTTCATCACAAGGGAGAGGGGGAGGGAGGAGGGGGGAGGATGGGAGTGATCACAGCAACCCGGGCTCCTTGCTGTTCCTTGGTCATGCAGCAGCTGTCCTGGCCGGTGTGCATGGCATTTTGTACGGTCAAGGCGAACCTCTCTCTTCCTTACCTGAGGACGTGTGGTCGTTTGCCACTGCCGCTTTGGGTGTCGCTGTGCTGCTTTGTCGTGTGTGGTTTTGTTTCTTACTGTTTTTGTTGTTGTTGTATGTGTGTCAGTGTGTTTCGTTTTTGTGTTGTTGGTGTTTTTGGTTATTTACTGTCTTTCACTTGTTTGTGTGTGTGTGTGTGTGTGTGTATGTATGTATGTATGTATGTGTGTTTGTGTTTCATTGTATTACCAGTTAGTTTTGTTTTCTTTCCTTTTGATGTGTGTCAGTGTGTTTATTTTTTTTTTTTCTGTGCGGCAGCTTTCACTGTTTTTGGTTATTTCCCGGCTCTATGGATGTGTCAATATGTTTCCATTTCGTTTCTTTGTTGGTCATTTTTTTCCACTTTTTTCTGATATTTCCCCCCCGTATGTGTGTAGGTATGCATCGTTTTGCATTTTTGTTGTTGTTCTATTTGTCGCGTGTAGGTTTTCTCCATTGGTTATTTACTGGATCGTTGCGCACATATCTAGTTTATTTTCGAGTTGCCCCTTGTGCCTTTGATCCCGTGTTGCAACCCGAAGACCCAAAAGACAGTTTTGTTATGGCCAGGTGGCCGAAAAATAGGCCAATTAAAAGATATTCGTCTGCAATTCCAGACCGAATGGTTTTCAGAAAGGGCCATTGCTTGTGTAGGGTAGCGTAAAGGTCATCGGGGCGTGAGATGAGACCGTTATATGACCTTTATTGATATTTACTTTCGTCCTCTAGATGACGTACACAGTGTGTGTGTTTATGTGTGTGTGTGTGTGTGTGTGTGTGTGTGTGTGTGTGTGTGTGTGTGTGTGTGCGCGCGCGTATTCATGTATGAATGTAAGTGTATGTGTGTAATATATGTACATGTATTAGAG
>NW_028234429.1:20763416-20770916 GCF_977035675.1 Penaeus japonicus | reverse complement strand
GTGAGGGCGTTGACGATGGGCGATGGCTCGGCCGCTCGAGGTCAACCTTGGGATATTTGTGTACGTATGTATCTGTTTAATAGATATACATATAGTATATCTATGTATATATATATATTTATATATATATATTATATTATATATATATATATATATATATATATATATAATATATATGTGTATATATAATAATATATATATATATATATATATATATATATATATATATATATATATATATATATGTGTGAGTGTGTGCCCCCCCCCCACCCCCCCCCTTTATATTGTGTGTGTATGTATGTATGTATGTATGTATGTATGTATGTATGTATATATATACTATTATATATATATATATATATATATATACATATATAATATATATATATATATATATTATCATATATATATATATTTATAATATATTTATAATATGTATACACACATCAGACACACACACACACACACACACACACACTCATCACACACACTATATATATATATATATATATATATATATATATAAATATATTTATATATATATATACACACATATATATGTATTTGTGTGGGTGTGGGTGGGTGGGTGTGCGCGTGCTTGAGCGTGCATGCATATGCGTGTTTGTATGTGTTCGCGTGGTGTTAGGAGCACTTACATTTTTATCCAAATCCCTTTAGCTCGAACGATGCCACAAATTCGGACGAATGCGAATGTTTTTTGCTCTCGCTAAATATCGCCAATCTGGCCGTCTGTTTGCCTGTGGCTTGGGGGGGGGGGGGAATCGAAATGGGGGGAGTGGGTCACCGAGAGGGACAGAGGGGGGGGTGGGGTATAGACACGGGCGGGAGTGGAGGGGGGGGGCGGCGGGGGGGTGGCGGCAGGGGGGGGGAAGTGGGGGGCGGGGGGGCGGAGGGGGGGGGCGCGGGGGGGGCCCGCGGGGCCAACGGGGGCGCTGGGCCGCGGGGCGGCGGGAGCCCCGGGCGCCGGGCGGGCGGGGGGGTGGGGGGAGCGGCGGGCGCCGGCGGCGGGCGCGGGGCGCGTGGGGGTTGGAGCGCCGGCGTTAATTGGGGCTGGCGTGGTCACCGCTTCAGTCCCGGGATGGCTGCTGGAGGGAAGGAAGGGAGGGAGAAGGAGAGGGAGAGGGAGGAAGAGAGAGGGAGAGGGAGAGGGAGACGAAGAGAGCTAGCCCCCCCCCAGCCACCACCCCCCCCCCCGCCCCCGACACGGACCCCCCCCCCCCGCCCACCCCCGGAGAGGGAGAGGGAGGAAGAGAGAGGGAGAGGGAAAGGGAGGAAGAGGAAGAGAGAGGGGGAGAAAGGTAGGATGAGGAAGGAAGAAGAAGAGGGAGAGTAAGGATGGATGGAAGAAAGAGAGAGAGAGAGAGAGAGAGAGAGAGAGAGAGAGAGAGAGAGAGAGAGAGAGAGAGAGAGAGAGAGAGAGAGAGAGAGAGAGAGAGAGAGGAGGAGGCGAGAAGAGGGAGATCGGGGAGAAAGAGAGAGCGAGAAGAGAAGGAGACCGAGGAGCCACCTCCCCCCCCGGAAGAAGGAGGAAGAAGAGGCCCATGTACCCGCCTCCACGACATACACGAGACCCCCGCCCACCCCACCCCCGAGAGAGAGAGAGAGTGAGAGTAAGAACAATTCTTCCCAATAAGAAGTAAGGCCCTCCCACACGGAGAGGGAGAGGGGGTTAATGGAGATTCCCTGGAGCGTAAAAGTGTAATTTATTGACCCACCCCCCACTCCATTTCATTTGTTATTAATTTAAATATCAAACCTGATATTTCTTCTCTATCACCCCATACCCCCCCACACCGTATCCCCCCCGTTTAATCCACCAGCTCAAACACCCTACCTCGATTCGCTGCCAGTTCGTCGCCCTCCGACCACCGATATACGCCATACCTCCGACCCCTCCCCCACCCCCCACCCCCCCACTGAGGTTCAAAACGTCTCTCGAACCAGGAGAACCTTCAAGGCTAATTAGTCTCACGGGACCCCAGACCCCCTACACGACACACCAGAGGTGTGGGCCTCTGCCACACACCATTGGAAAGATAGATTGCCAGAATAGGCTGCTGTCGTTAACCAGACTGCTGACACCTCACCTCTCCCCTCGCCCGACACCCCCCCCGCACAACACAGCACACCCCGGAGTGTTTCAGGGAGGACCCGCAAAGCTCACCTCTCCCCCTCCCTCTCCCCTCCCCCCTCACCCCAGGACATGGTATCATGATGGAAATTAGAGTCGAGTGATATTTGATTCTAATTATCATAATGATTGTATTATTATTATTATTATAATTGTTAAGGTTATTATTATTATTGTTATTGTTAAGATTATTATTATTATTATTATTATTATTATTATTATCATTATTATTGTTGTTATTGTTGTTGTTATTATTGTTATTATTGTTATTACTACTACTACTACTACTACTACTACTACTACTACTACTACTACTACTACCACTACTGTTATTACTGCTATTACTATTATTATTATTGTTATTGTTATTCTTATTCTTATTTGAAAGCAACAAAACACGCTCTAAAACAGATAAGCAAAGCTCTTCACTGGTGCTAGTCATTAGGCTAATATCCTCCTCACTTATCATTATCACGGCTTATTTTTCGTACTTTCAAAGGGATAATTACCTTCACGTTGAAAAGCGATAATTATGCACCGAGAGCCAGAAGAAACACGAGAAGATCGGATTAAAAAAATAAAAAAAAAGACTTTCCACGATATAACAAGAGAGCGGGAGAGCTATGTCGTCTGTTTTTTTTTGTTTTGTTTTTTGTATCTCTCCCTCTTTCTCTCTCTCTCTTACTCTCTCTCTTACTCTCTCTCTCTCTCTCTCTCTCTCTCGTTCTCGCTCTCTCTTTATCTCTCTCTTTATCTTTCTCTTACTCTCTCTCTCGCTCTCTCTCTCTCTCCTCATCCTCATCATATCTCTCCTCTCTCAGTCGGCTCGCTCTCTCATTCCCCTTTTCATCTCTCGACTCTTTTCTTCTCTCTCTCTCTCTCTCTCTCTCTCTCTCTCTCTCTCTCTCTCTCTCTCTCTCTCTCTCTCTCTCTCTCTCTCTCTCTCTCTCTCTCTCTTAATCCATTTAACATTCTTCTTTTTATTTTCTCGCCTCGTTGTGTCTTTTCATTTCAATTATTTTCGATTTCAGTTGTTGAAGTATCACGCCTAAAGTAGTTTCGTAGTTTCAGATTCAAATATCGCACATGTAATATCGCGCCTGAGATTCTCACCCCCCTCTCCCTCTCCCTCCCTCCCCCTCTCTTTCTCTCACCCCCTCTCCCTCTCCCTCCTTCCCCCTTTCTTTCTCTCACCCCTTTCTCCCTCTCCCTCCCTCCCCCCCTTCTCCCCCTCTCTCTCTCTCTCTCTTTCTCTCCCTCCCCTTCTCCCCCCCCCATTCCCAGTCCCACCGCCCGAATGGGAAGAATCGAAAAGCAGAAGGAAGATGAATGTTATATGGAGGGAGAAAGAGAGGGAGAAGGGGTGAGAGAGAGAGAAAGAAAGAGAGAGAGAGAGAAAGAGAGAGAGAGAGAGAGAAAGAAAGAAAGAAAGAAAGAAAGAAAGAAAGAAAGAAAGAAAGAGAGAGAGAGAGAGAAAGAGCGAGAAAGAAAGTGAGAGAGAAAGAGAGAGAGAGAGAAAGAGAGAGAGAGAGAGAGCAGAGAGTAGGAGAAGAGAGAGAGAGAAGAGAGAGAGAGGAGAGAAGAGGGAAGAGAGAAGAAGAAGTCGGCTATATCGGAGTACACCCGAAAATGTCTGGAGATAGTCAACATGTCCGGAAGACGTCCAAAATACCTTTCTAACAAAACCTTCAAACCCAAATATCGCAAATTTCTAAAACGGAAATCTATGCGTAAACTGCTGGAAACATTCGAGAGCGCGGGAAAAAAACACAACACGACAACAAACCCCCCCACAAACGGAATCCTCTATATCAGAAATAATACTTACTTAATAAATAACCCTATATATACTATAACTGCAGGACCCCGCGACACTCCCCGCCCCACTAGCCGACGAACCCCCACCACTGTTGCAGCGCGTGGTCCGCGCCTCCCGCTCCTCGCCCCCCCCCCCCCCGGTGATGGTCACCCTGCCCATATTACCCGTACATCACCACGCATCCAACAGGAAATCGGGCCCAAATAAACAATTAAAATTACGTTGCTTCAGAAAGAGGAGAGAGAGAAAGATATGAGGAAAGACAGCGGAAAGTCAACCGTAAACAGTAAACAGAAGGAGAGGTAACCCGGCACTTCTTGAACAAAATTGATGCACCATTATTCCCTCCTATTGTCCGAAATTCCCTCCCAATAAGTTTCCATTTTTTTTTTTTTTTTCTTTTCTTTTTTATTTTTTTTTTATT
Source organism: Penaeus japonicus (assembly GCF_977035675.1). NCBI lineage: Eukaryota > Metazoa > Arthropoda > Malacostraca > Decapoda > Penaeidae > Penaeus > Penaeus japonicus. The sequence continues at coordinate 20,766,521 of NW_028234429.1, read as the reverse complement.
TTTTATTATTTTTTTTTGTATTTTGTTTTTGTCTTTTTCTTTTTTTTTATTTTTTAATTTTTTTTAATTTATTTTTATGTTTGGTGGTAGTAGTGTGTATGCGAAAGGGTAGGTTGAAATGGGCTAAACGTGTGTGTGTGCGGGGGATGTGTGAGAAGTCTGTCCTAAACGTTGTAGTGTTTATTTTGTCCTGGGAGATTTGGGTTTTGGCTGTTATTTTTGTGCTAAACTCTTTGTTAACAAAATTTTATTTTTTGTGACCATTCCCATTCTAGCCACAATCCCTCTCACCCACATCCTTCGTCAACGATTGTGGATGTGGCGGTAAGTGTGAGTTCCTCACACTATACTACACAACACCCCCAACTCTCTGTAAATTAACAACACTTAAACAAACAAACCTTCCGGAGCACGTACATTGGCCCTAGAAGGCTCTTACCGCTTCCAAAAAACTTCCCAAACCCAACAACACAACAAAAACCCAACAACAAAACCCTCTCCCTTCCCTCCTCCTCCTCCTCCTCCTCCTCCTTTCCCAGCTCTCCGTACGTTCCTCCCCGTAATTTTCCTCTCTCCTTTTCCTTTCTCCACTCCGACCTCTTTACCCACTTTTGCCTCAGCACCTCTCCGCCATCCCCCTCTCTATTTCTTTCCCCTTCCTCCTCCGTCCCTCCTCTCTCCCCTTCTCCTTCCCTCCGTCTCTTCCTCTGCCCACTTTCCTCTCCCCCCAAACTCCCTCCACCTCCTCCAATCTCCTTGTAAGGGCGAAGGGCCACAAAGGAGAGAAAGAGAGAGAGAGAGAGAGTCCTTGAGAACGAAGATCCTTCGCCTCCTTCGCGGGGGGGAGGGGATTCGCGAGGGCCCTTCGATATGGTAATGAGCTTGCGGGGGAAAAAGACCGGTAGGTTACCTGTGTATGGTGGTGGGTAGGTGGGGGGGGGGGTTGCGGGGAGGTGGGAGGGGGTATTGGGGTGGAGGAGGGGGTTGGGGGAGGTGGGAGGGGGTATGGGGGAAGGTGGAGGGGTTATGGGGGGAGTTGCGAGGGGGTTGGGGGAGGTGGGAGGGGGTATGGGGGTGGAGGAGTGTCGGTTGAGGTGGTTTGGGGGAGTGTAGAGTGTGGGTGGGGGTTGGGGGGAGGTAGGGGATGGGGGATGGGGATATAGGGGTAGAGTGTAGGTGTGGGCGGGTTGGAAGGGTTGAGTTGAGGGCGTGATTGGTGTTTTTTTTTTGTGTGTGTGTGGGCGTGCGTGTGTGCATGTATGTATATGCGCATTTGCATAGGGATATTTTGGCAGGCGATATAAAGTATGGACCATAAGGTTTGCCAGCGTGTGTGTGTGTGTGTGTATGAGAGAGAGAGAGAGAGAGAGAGAGAGAGAGAGAGAGAGAGAGAGAGAGAGAGAGAGAGAGAGAGAGAGAGAGAGAGAGAGAGAGAGAGAGAGAGAAGGAGAGATTTTTTATTGTGTGTGTGTGTGTTTGTGTGTGTGTGTGTGTGCGTATGTGTGCATATGTGTGCATGTATGCATATATGTGTTTGTGTGTGTGTGAGTCCGTGCGTGAGAAGAACGTAATGATCAGCAGAGCATGTTGAGATCGTGTAGGTGAGTGGGTCAGAGCGACCAGCCGGTCCGGACCGCGCGGGAGTGTAACGGTACAAACAGTCGTCGCACCGCACACCCCGTCTCCTCCTACCCCCACCCCCCCCTCCCTCCCCCGCATCCCTCTCCCTCTCCTTCTCCTGCCGCCGGGTTCTTACGTGGTTCTTGGACGAAAGGCGGGAGACGGGAGGGCGGGCGAGCGGGAGAGGCGCTCGGAAATGAGCTCTCGTCTCGGCCTCTTCCGCGTTCTGTTCTTGTTCGTTTTGTTTCTCTCCACTGGGTTTGCCTTATGTTCTCTTTATTATCTCTTTTCTGTGTATATGTTTTTGTTTGTTGGTCTGCTTGTTTGGTTGTGCTTTTTTTCCTCTCTCTCCTTCTCTCTGTTCCCCCACTCCTTTCTCTCTCTTTCTCTCTCTCTCTTTCTCTCTTTTTCTCTCTCTTTTCTCTCTTCCCTCCCTCCCTCCCTCCCTCCCTGTCTCCACCTTTGGCATTTTGTCGTTCTCGCCCCATTTTACCCTCCGTCATCCATCTTCTACGTCTATTTTCTCTATAATTTTGTTTCTCCTTATTCTCCATCTTTATCGCCCTCCTCTTTTTTTCTCTTCCTCCGTGTTTCCCAGTTCTCCTTTCTCCTCTCTTGCCTTATTTCCATCTCTATTGGCGTCCTATTCACCGGCTTATACGTGCAACATTCATCTACCTTCTTCTGGTTTTCGATTCTCTCCATTCGGGCGGTGGAACTGGGAATGGGAGCGGAGGGAGAAGGGTTGAGGGGGGGGAGGTGGTGAGGGGGGGAGAGGGAGAGGGAGAGGAGAGGAGGGGGGGGGGGGGAGGGGGGGGGGGGGGAGGTGGGGGGGGGGGGGGGGGGGGAAGTGGGGGGGAGGGGGGGGGGGGGGAGGGGGGGAGGGGAAGAAAGGGGGGGGGGGTGGGGGGGGGGGGGAGGGGAGGGTGGTGAGTGAAGGGGGGGGAGGGGGGGGGGGGGGGGGGGGGGGGAAGGTGTGGGGGGGGGGGGGAGGTGGTGAGAGGGAGAGGGAGAGGGAGAGGGAGAGGGAGAGAGCGGAGGAGAGAGGGATGGGAGGGAGGAGGGAAAAAGGAGGGAGAGAAGGAAGAGGGAGAGGGAGAAGAGGGGAGAGGGAAAGAATGGAAAGGGGGAGGGAGGGAGTAGAGGGAAGAGGTGAAGAAGGAGAGGGAGAGGGGGTAGGTGATGAGAGCGAGAGAGTGAGAGGGAGGGGGAGGGAGGGAAGGGGAGTAGGAGGGAGAGGGAGGGCAGGGGGAGAGGGAGAAGGAAGAAAAGGGAGGGAAGGGAGGGAGGATAGGGAGAAGGAAGAAAAGAGAAGGAAGGGGCGAGGAAAAGGAGAAGAAGAGGAAAGAGGTTAGGGGGGAGGGAGGGTGGGGAGGGGGGAGGTGGAGAAGTAGGAGTGGAGAAGGAGATGGGGCGAGGGAGTGAGAGAGGAAAAGAGGAAGCGGGAGAGGGAGGGAGGGTTTCGAGGGAGGGAGAGGAGAGAGA
>NW_028234429.1:20750916-20753416 GCF_977035675.1 Penaeus japonicus | reverse complement strand
CCCTGGGCATGTCAGCTGGCAATGCCTCATGACGCAATTCGCTGCTAGTTGAAGCCTCCGTTGCTCCGGCCGTGACAGTTACACGATAGACTGGTGACAGACGTTCTCGTTGCTGGTGACAGATGGGGGAGGAGGGAGGGAGGGGACGGAGGGAGGGAGAGAGGGAGGGAGAGGGAGAGGGAGAGAGAGGAATTGTTAGGTATTGGAAGGAAGGGAGGGAGGGAGGGAGGGAGAGAGAGAGAGGGGAAAGGAGAAAGGGAGCGAGGGAAGGGAGGAAAGAGAAGAGAGAGAGAGGGGGAGGGGGGAGGGTAGAATGATAAAAGGGAGGGAAGGGGCAGGGAAGGAGGGGAGGGAAAGGGAGAGAATGAAGGAGGGATGTGACCGCGTGTGCATTTCATACTTTGGCTGTTCTTTGTTTGTTCTTCCGTTGTCATGTGTCTTTGTCTGTCGTTTGATGTCTTTGTCTAGGCGCTGTCCTCGCTGGCTTTGGTTGTTAGTGATGGGACAAGAAACTAAATAAGATAAGAAGATAGAAAAGAAATGAACAAAATAAAGAAGGGTGTGAGAAAGAGAATGAGTGATAAGACAGGGAAGAGAAAAAAAGAAACAGGTAACATCAACAGAATACAGGGTTAGAAAGAGATGGGTCGAATGCCTCTCTTTCTCTCACTCTTTCTCTCACGGGAAGATGATGAAACTATCAACAGCGACTAAGCTTAAAGGAAAAGAATGAAAGAAAGAAAAAGCTTGAGTAACTTTGTGGAATACCTGTCTGTCTGTTTCTTTCATTCGATTGATAATAACGATGATAATAATAACTAACAAGACCATAGAATGAAAGGCATGAATTGATGTGTGGAATATTTGTCCGTTTGTTCCTCTCTCGTGCGAGCGCACTTGGAGAATCAAGACAAAATAACAATGATAAGCACGAGAAGGAAAAGAAAAGCAAGGATAACTGCATGATGAATACGTTTGTTTGTTTGTTTTTCTGTCTCTTATTCGCAGAAAAGATCAAACGGAATAAAAACAAAAAGGGAAAGAAAGTAAAAAGCAAGAATAGAGGTGTGGAAAACCTGTCTGTTATTTTTCTCTCTCTCTTACTCTGATAAATATTATGAAATAACGTAAAACGAGCTGTCTGTTTTTCTCTCTCAGTCTAAGAAAAACAAAAGAAGTTAAATAAAAAATAGAAGTATGGAATACCTGTCTATTTTTCTCTCTTTCACTCGAAGAGAAATGACAAAACAACAACAGAACAAGAAAGAATAAAAAGAATGAATGTATAGCATACCTCTCCCTTCCAAACACATTTCTCTCTCTCTCTCTTTCTCTCTTTCTCTCTTTCTCTCTCTCTCTCTCTCTCTCTCTCTCTCTCTCTCTCTCTCTCTCTCTCTCTTTCTTTCTCTCTCTTTCTCTCCTTCTTTCTCTTTCTCACTTTCATTCACGCACTCACTCCCTCATTCTTAATAGCCTGTGTCGCAAGAGCAAGTGTGGTAAGTCGGGATTGGGTGGGGAGGAGGGGAGGGGAGGGGAGGGGGACGGTGCTGTGACGTAAGCATGTCGGAGAGATTTAAGAGTGCGTTGGAGGAGGCAGCTGGTGATGGTGGAATGGCAGTATGGGAAATAGAAGGGGGGAGAGGAGGGGAGAGGAGGGGAATGGGAGAAGATATGGGGTAGAGGAGGGAGAGAGGGTGAGGGTGAGGGAGGGTAGAGGGAGGAGGAGGGGGGATAGTAGTGGAAGGGGGATGAAGGGGGGGTGGGGGTGGGGATGGGGATGAGGGAGGGAGGGGAGAAGGGTAAAGTGAGAAGGGGATTTGTGGAAAGGGTGAGGGAGAGGGAGGATGAGGGTGGGGTGGGGTGGGGTGGGGGTGAAGGAAGAGGAGTAGGAGGGGATGAAGGTTGGGGGTTGGAGTGGGAGGAAGGGGGTAACGGGAGATGGGGGATACGTGGAAAGGGTGAGGGAGGAAGACAGGGAGGAAAAGGGAGAGAAGAGAGAGTGAGCGAGGAAGGGCGATGGTGTGTGTGTGTGTTTGTCTGTGCGCTTGTTTTGCGTGCATGCCTTTGCTCCTCCAATTTTTCTTTTTTATGATTATGAGGCATAAAAGGCATTAATTACACTGATGCGAAACCGGCCCGTTTTAATAGATTATCTAGTCCCGTATTGTAATCAATGAAATTCGGTTAATAATAATAATAAAAAAAGTCCTACCCGCATACTCTCAGACGAAGCTTCGCAAGTCAGTGCAATATCCGCGTTGCACACAAATTGCATATGCCATCGTGCAAGTTGGTCGAATATAGCAACTGGAAAAAAAATGTTGAGGAGTAGACGGCAAAGTGAATGAGGAAATATGTTTTTGGAATGTATATATATATATATATATATATATATATATATATATATATATATATATATATATATATATATATATACTGTGTATATATATAATATATATATATATATATATATATAATATATATATATTATATATTATAT
>NW_028234429.1:20738416-20740916 GCF_977035675.1 Penaeus japonicus | reverse complement strand
CACACACACACACACACACACATACACACACACACACACACATACACACACATGCGCGCGTGCGCGCGCGCAAAATTATAATAATAGTAATAATGAAATAAAAAATACATAAATAGATAAATAAAAAATAATAATAATGATAAATAAATCGCTCTTGTCTCCCACTCAAGTCACAAACAAGAATCGATCGAAATGAGCCTTTCATCCGAAGAAAAATGTTGATTGATGAGAATTGCCAGAATCAGTCAATCAATTCCACATCCATACTTCCTGGGTTGAGCCTCCCCCCTTCCCCCCTCCACCTGTTTTTTTTCCATATCCCTCAAGGCTTAGGCCGAAAAGAGTCCTTATTCGTCCCACAGGATCTCATCCCCCCCTCCTCCCCGTCCTCCCTCCCTTTCCCCCACTTTCCCCCCTTCCCCTGCGCCTACCGTCCTTCCTACCGCAGGATTCCCACGCCTTCCTCCCTCCTCCTTCCCTCCCTTCCCTCCCTTCTTCATCCCTTCATCCTCCCTCCTTCCTCCCCCCTTCCCCTTCCTCCCTCCTCCCTCCATTCTTCCTCCCTCCTCCCTCCATTCTTCCTCCCTCCTCCCTCCATTCTTCCTCCCTCCCCCTTCCCCTCCCTCCCTCCCCCTTCCCATCCCTCCCTTCCTCCCTCCTCCCCTCCCTCCCCTCCCTCCCCTCCTCGCTCGTTTCTCTCATTCGCTTCCTCTTATTAAAGCGTCGCTGTGTTTGTGTCGTGCGAGTTTTGTTTTTTGTTTTGTTTTGTTTGTGTGGTTTGGAGTTGTATGTTTGTTTTTCTTGTTTTCCTCTTTTTTTTCTTTTTCTTTTGTTTCTCGTTTTCGTGTTTTTTTTCTCTTCGTTTTTTTTTTTTCTTTTTTTCGTTTGTTATCGTTTTCGTGTTTTCTTTTATTTTCGTGTTTTTTTTTAACTTTTCGTGTTTTATTCTTTTTTTATTGTCTTTGTTTTGTGCGTGTGGTTCGTATTTGTGTATATTTTTTTCCTTGCTTTTCTTTTTATTTCGTGTTTTTATTTCTCTTTTTTTGTTGTCTTTATTTTGTTTGTGATTTGTATTTGCATGTTTGTATTGTCTTGGAATAATTTTTGTCTATATTGTTGGTTTGTATTTTATTTTTAGCTTTTGTAGTTATGCCAATTCGTTCTTATCTTTGATTTGTGTTTGTTCTGTGTTTTTCTAACTATTCTCTTTGATTTAAACTTACCAATTTTTTGTTTTTTTCTGCTTTGCATTCGTCTACCAATACCTTAGTTTTTTGTTTGTCATTTTTTTCTTTCTTTCTTTCTTTCTTTTTGCGATCGCCAGACTGGTGTCTTTAATCTTTCGTTTGGCTAGCCCTTTTTCTGCGTTGCAAGCTGTCTTCGAGCCATTCCCTCGGTCGCGCCCTTGCCAGAGCACCTGCCGGACACCTGCCCCGCTGCCCGTCGCGTCTCTTGCCGCAGGACGGAGGTCGGCAGAATCGCGGTCGGTTTTATGCCCCGCGGCGAGGGTACGGAGGGAGGGGGGGGGGAAGTCGCTCTGTCTCTCTTTACCTGTTTCTCTGTTTCTCTGTCTCTCTGTCTCGCTCTCTATCTCTCTGTCTCTCTCTTTCTGTCTCTCTCTCTCTCTCTCTCTCTCTCTCTCTCTCTCTCTCTCTCTCTCTCTCTCTTTCTCTGTTTCTCTGTTTCTCTGTTTCTCTGTTTCTCTCTCTGTCTCTCTCTCTCCCTCTCTCCCTCTCTCCCTCTCTCCCTCTCTCCCTCTCTCTTTTACGCACACACACCCACACACAAACACACACACATATACACACACACATACACATACACACAGACACACACACACACACACACACACACACATATATGTATGTATGTATGTATGTGTATATATATATATATATATATATATATATATATATATATATATGTGTGTGTGTGTGTGTGTGTGTGTGTATGTATGTATGTATGTATGTATGTATGTATGTATGTGAATGAAAATAAATATATATAGCATGTCAGTGCTACCACATTTATATGTATTATACTTATACTTTTTTTTCAACCTCAGCCATTCAGCGAACGCATTTAACGTTCATCGCCCCGAGTCCGTGGGAGGAAAATAAATGAAGAAATTAAAGAGGGAGAGATTACCCGATTCTCCCGCAGCCATTTTATTATTATTTTTTTTTTCTCTCTTTTTTTTTTTTTTTTTCTTTCTTTTTCTTTTTTACTTTCCGTCGTATTTAGCTCCAGCGAAACTACTCGAACGAAAGACCTTCTGTGAGATTTCTTTAATTACCGACAATTCTCTTATTTCTGTTTGGCGCATTTCCCTTTTTTTTTTTTTTTTCCTTCCGCTGCCCCCGCACCTTGATATTATTGCCTCTGCCCCTCTGCCTTGTGAGTCCACCTCCCTCCTCCCCTGCCCCCTGCCCCTACCCCTGCCCCTGCCCCTACCCGTGTCTGTTTACCCCTATCCATATATTTCCGTCCGTGCGTATAA
>NW_028234429.1:20724469-20738316 GCF_977035675.1 Penaeus japonicus | reverse complement strand
GAGAACAGAATCTATCCCTTTGACACTGCTTGAGGAACTTTCATTTATTAAATGGGATATTGTAGGACTTTCTGAAGTTAGAAGACAGAAATGACTAAATGATGGTCACTTACTATATTGGAGAGGTAAACCCCTGGATAGCAAACAAGAAATTAATATATATATATATATATATGTATATATGTATATATGCCTAAATATATCATAATTAACGGCCTGAATGTATTATATATATATATATATATATTATCATATATATATAGATATATATATATATAAATATATATATATCTACATATATATAATATATATATATAATATATATATATATATATATATATATATATATATATATAATATTTAAATATATATATATATATAGTATATATATAGATATATATAATATATATATATATATATATAATACATTCAGGCCGTTAATAATGATATATTTAGGCAGTTACTAAGTTTAAAAATAAAACGGCCATTTGTCGAAGATCCCGGCCATTGTTGTTTTAAATCTACACTAAATCATGCATGGGTTTAATTACTTTAATGACACCATTGTATTAAGTCAGCTAATCTGAAGTGATTAAGTTGCAGTTTGATTATAAGTTGAAAGGTTTTGGTGCAAATGATGTAGATTAGCATGATGCAAATGCTTATTAGTTGGAGATTATTAAAAGTCACACGTCGCTTTTTGTTCTTTATTTTTTTACAATTTCATACAATCTTTTTTTTTTTCTATAAAACAGGAATGTACAATGAAGTTGTTGTTGAAGATGAACACTATTAGGAAATACAAAAAACGGGTTACAACTGCTCATTAGACATCATACAAGGAGAGGAGCTCACAATCATATCATTATCATTAATACATTTAAACAATCAGTTTCTTCATTAACACATACAGAAGTTAACATAAACACTCTGTCAGCACCAATTTTTTTTTCTTCTTTCATATATAAAAAAACTATATTATGCACGAAGGAAAAAGGGAGGGAGGGGGGGGGGGGAGAGAAAGGAACGCCAAGCCATCAACAGAATATTTTACTTTCCTGGAATATTTCAAGAATTGCTTTTCTTTAATTGATCTTAAAATAAAATACTTCTTACCTTTACAATATCAAGATAATTGTGGAGTGAATTAATGTTGACACTAATACAATTGATACTAGTGAATATTATTTACATATATACACAACTATACTATATACATTTCTTTCTATGTTTTTATAGACGTTCTTGTTATCTCAATTTCGCGGAACAAATGTAAGGATGCTGGGTGTCCTTTTTAACTCTTTTCTTTTCATAATTTATTTCCACACACATCTGCTCCTTTAGCCACTTCAAATAAATAACATAAAATCACATGAAAATAATAATGCATTTTACATGTGGGAGGGAGAAGGTACGAGAAACAACGGACATGTAACAAACACCCCTTGTGTACCAGTTTATCATGTAATAAAACTAGAGTGTGCCTCCCTAATGCCTCAAACTGGGATACAGTGAGAGAAACGCACAAATCCCTTTCTCCTGCACGGGTAAATTTTACTTCAGAGCCACTCCTTGAACTCAATGTAACGGAAAGAAGGAGCTAAAACATATCCCTGATTTCATTCATTATAAGAAAGAATCTCACCATAATAGAGTGGGTGTTTAAAATATATCACAAAATAATATATATATCTCAAGATAATTTGACAGCTATAATCTATCTAAAGAAAAAAAAAAAAAAAAAAAAAACTATGTATTTCCTATGATTCATGTTCCATTTTTATCACTTTCGGCGTATGATGGGAAATCCGCTATGTCGACAATTTCTTCCATCTTGTACGACGGATAGAGGGCGTTTTGCCGTGTTCTCCTGCTGACGCCCTTAGAATAACCGTTCCAGTGGTTACCCGCAATTCCCACAACATCACCAACTTTCAGAATCATCTCATCTGATCTGTTGAGAAAACAAAAATACAATGATATAATTGTTTATACATGTACCCACATGTACACACACACACACACATGCACAGAAAAGAAGAAAATGTGTCCTCTAACATCATTTCTTGCCAACTGCTGTGTTTAGAGAGAGAGATAGAGATAGAGATAGAGATAGATAGAGAGAGAGAGAGAGAGAGAGAGAGAGAGAGAGAGAGAGAGAGAGAGAGAGAGAGAGAGAGAGAGAGAGAGAGAGAGAGAGAGAGAGAGAGAGAGAGAGAGAGAGAGAGAGAGAGAGAGAGAGAAAACACACAGGGAGGAAGGGATTTTTCTCAGCCAATTCTCAATGCCCTGAATCCTAGGAGCTAGGAAGCCTTGTATGATGCCTGAATGCATGATATAGCAAGTGAATTTTTCCTCCCCTCCTCCTGTTTCTGTTCTCCTGCTTCCTCACAGTTGAAAGATACATTCACACCAAGTAAATAAAGCATGCTTGGAGCTGTATCCTTCAATTACACATTTCATAAAACAATTTAGTCCCATTGTATTGTAAGTATGGTTGCTATATTCCCTTGTGCTAAAAACTACTAATACTATGGATATATCAGTTTTACTACTATTTCTCAAAGTAATATATATACAGACTTTGTAAAGCACTTACTTGCGTGGGGTGTGTGGGAATCTCGCCCTTTGATTGTGCGAATTTTGCCCACCGTAGTAATAAATATCATCCAGGGATCGGTAGAAACTGGATGCATCTGGGTGTAACGTCTGCATAATTTCATATGCTATGCGACAAACCTGCAATCAAGTGTAAGCCTAATCAGGTACAGCTGTGTAAATAAGGAGTTTACGAGGTGATTACCTTCACTGCATATCGCACATATTTCACCACTAAATTAAGTGTCCCTCTTAATGCAAGCGACCAAAATTATTTCAAAACTGCAAAAGACTAGTGTTATTGTATACAAAGACTGCTTTGGTCCTCAGACAAGAGGTCCTTAGAGCTATAATATAGATACAAATATATAACCTAATACGCAATACGCTTTGTCCTGCAATAACTCCATTAGAGGGATCCTGATGGGGACCTCCTGTATCAAACTGTCAATACATCCCACTCATATCCTATAGTGCAGTCTTCCTTTGCTAGTCCTTTACAAAATTCAATGCAACAGCAACTTAAAATATACAACTATATATATAACAATACATTTTCCTGGTACATACAAGTATCTCTAATGACTGGATGCCATTTCTTTAGAGAAGTACATCCATCTACTTTGCATATTTGAATGGTAAAAATATAGTTCCATATTAGAACAAATAAAAAACTTACACCATAAGTGACATTACTATCTCAGAATAGACTCATATGACGTAACAGATCCATAAAATGAATGTATATACAGGGAGGGAGGGTGGCTACAGTGCACACTTGATGTCCCCTTTCAGAACGCATCCACTTACCTGGGATGAGAATGTGCAAACTAGGTAATCGGTGAGTGACAAGAAGTGAATGTCTGCAATAATGCCCTTGAGTGAGGCATCAGTATAGCGCGTTGCAACGGCTGCAGTCCGCGCGATGTTCGAGTCACCGATGAACGTATAATCAGGGAATCTGTAAGGTGGTGGTCCTTGTTAGGCTTATTTTATCACCGTGAATGCAGTTAGAAAGATAATAATATGTGAGCAAACTAAGGAGGTTTTCCTTCATTAGAATCCATCTATCATTGTGAATGCAATCGTTATCTTATGTTTTAAAAATAAAGTGGTGTTCTTTCGTGGGAAAAAAAACTAAGCACTTCAACAAAAAACTACCGACTTCATTCATTTGTTTTAGAGCTTACGTTACGATACAACTGCTATACAAAAAAAAAAAAAAAAAAAAAAAAAAAAAAAAAAAAAAAAAAAAAAAAAAAAAATTAAAGAAGAAGAAGAAGAAGAAGAAAAAAAAACTTACTTCTTTTGGGCTTCGTTAATGACAGTGGGATCGTCGGACGCCAGGTAGACCCTCTTGATGACGTCGGGCTGGCGTAAACTCAACGCCTTGTAGTACTCCCCGACGTGCCTCATGTACTCGTCTATGGAATGGTAGGCGGCCTCGGTGCCAACTTTGTCCGTTCTCCGCACGTGGACCCTGGGATCGGCACACAGGAATTAACAACCTCCGTGGGGGGGTTTGGTTTGTCTGTCTGTTTATTAATATATCATTTTTTGTTCGTTTGCTTGCTTGCTTGCTTGTGTGTGTGTGTGTGTGTGTGTACGTGTGTGTGTACGTGTGTGTGTGTGTGTGTGTGTGTGTGTGTGTGTGTGTGTGTGTGTGTGTGTGTGTGTGTGTGTGTGTGTGTGTGTGTGCGTGCGTGCGTGCGTGAGTGCGTGCGTGCGTGCGTGCGTGCGTGCGTGCGTGTGTGTGTGCGTGCGTCTGTGTGCACCCCCTCCCCAATGTTCGTGTGCTTGTGCGTGTCTCAAAAATACCCATTTAATCGAACATAACATCTAATACCCCATGGCCTTTAAAATCCCTCCAACACCCCCCCCCCCCTAGAAAACCCCCTCCCCACCCCTCCACCCCAACCCCAAGCCTATCCACCCCCACCCCCTCCCCACCCAAGCGCCAAAAAACAAACGCGAGCCACCCCACCACCCCGCCACCCCACCACCCCGCCACCCCGCCATCCCAGCCAACTCACCCCACGATCGGCTTCTGGAATCCCAGCGAGTCGGCCATGCTGTCGAGCATCTCCTGCGTCTTGGGCTGCGGCTTGAGCATGTACTTGAGGAACTGGCCGACCCACCAGGCGGCCGGGTCCCCGTGCAGCCGCGTCAGGCGATCCGAGATGTCCCGCGGGATGGCCAGCGGGAGGTAAGGAGGTCTCTGGGACAGCGTGTCGATGATCGGGAGGTCCACCACCTGGGTCTCGTTCGATCCTGCAAGGGGGATAGGAGGGTAGGAGGGTGAGTATGGGGGATAGGAGGGTAGGAGGGTGAGTATGGGGGATAGGAGGGTAGGAGGGTGAGTGAGGCGATGAGGATAGAATAATGAGTGGTGGGGGGGGGATAAAGATAGGATGGTGAATGTGGGGGGGATAAAGGTAGGATGGTGAGTGTGGGGGGGTAAAGGTAAGAAGGGGGGGGGGTAGGAGGGTAGGAGGGTGAGTGAGGCGATGAGGATAGAATGGTGAGTGGTGGGGGGGGGATAGGAGGGTAGGAGGGTGAGTGAGGCGATGAGGATAGAATAGTGAGTGGTGGGGGGGGATAGGAGGGTAGGAGGGTGAGTGAGGCGATGAGGATAGAATAGTGAGTGGTGGGGGGGGGATAGGAGGGTAGGAGGGTGAGTGAGGCGATGAGGATAGAATGGTGAGTGGTGGGGGGGGATAGGAGGGTAGGAGGGGGAGTGAGGCGGTGAGGATAGAATAGTGAGTGGTGGGGGGGGATAGGAGGGTAGGAGGGTGAGTGAGGCGATGAGGATAGAATGGTGAGTGGTGGGGGGGGATAGGAGGGTAGGAGGGTGAGTGAGGCGATGAGGATAGAATGGTGAGTGGTGGGGGGGGAGTAGAGGTGAGTGAGGCGATGAGGATAGAATAGTGAGTGGTGGGGGGAGGATAGGAGGGTAGGAGGGTGAGTGAGGCGGTGAGGATAGAATAGTGAGTGGTGGGGGGGGATAGGAGGGTAGGAGGGTGAGTGAGGCGATGAGGATAGAATGGTGAGTGGTGGTGGGGAGGATAGGAGGGTAGGAGGGTGAGTGAGGCGATGAGGATAGAATAGTGAGTGGTGGGGGGGGATAGGAGGGTAGGAGGGTGAGTGAGGCCATGAGGATAGAATGGTGAGTGGTGGGGGGGGGAGGAGGGTAGGAGGGTGAGTGAGGCCATGAGGATAGTATGTGATAGATAATAGTGAGTGGTGGGGGGGGGATAGGTAGGTAGGTAGGTGATGAGGGCGATGATGATAGAATAGTGGAGTGGTGGGGTGGATAGGAGGTAGGGAGGGTGAGTGAGGCGATGAGGATATAATAGTGAGTGGTGGGGGGGGGATAGGAGGGAAGGAGGGTGAGTGAGGCCATGAGGATAGAATGGTGAGTGGTGGTTGGGGGGGATATAGAAGGGTAGGAAGAGGTTGGTGTGAGTGAGGCGATGGAGGATAGGAATGGTTGAGGGTTTGTGTGGGGGGGGGGATAGGAGGGTAGGAGGGTGAGTGAGGGCGATTGAGGATTAGAATGGTGAGTGGTGGGGGGGGGGGGGGGATAGGAGGGTAGGACGGCAAGTATGTGAGTGGAGGCGATGTAGGAATAGAATAGTGAGTGGTGGGGGGGGGGGATAGGAGGGTAGGAGGGTGAGTGAGGCGATGAGGATAGAATAGTGAGTGGTGGGGGGGGATAGGAGGGTAGGAGGGTGAGTGAGGCGATGAGGATAGAATAGTGAGGGGCGGGGGGGGGGAGGAGGGTAGAGTGAGGTGACTGCGATGGAGGAATAGAATAGTGGTTATGTGGGGGGGGATAGGAGGGTAGAGGGTGAGTGAGGGCAGTGAGGATAGAATCGGTGATGGTGGGGGGGAATAGGAGGGAGGAGGTGAGTGAGGTGAGCGATGAGGATAGAATCTCTGGTGAAGGTGGTGGGGGGGTGGGATAGGAGGGTAGGAGGGGGGTGAGTTGAAAGCTAGAGGGATAGAATGGTGAGTGGTGGTGGGGAGGATAGGAGGGTAGGATGGGTGAGTGAAGGCGATGATGGGATAGAAAAGTGAGTGTTGGGTGAAGTTGGGTGAGGATAGTGGTTGTGGGGGGGTGAGTGGTAGAAGGGTTATGAGGGGTGGAGTTGAGGGGGATAGGAAGGGTAGGAGGGTGGAGAGAGGCGATGAGGATAGAAAAGTGAGTGGTGGGGGGGGATAGGAGGGTAGGAGGGTGAGTGAGGCCATGAGGATAGAATGGTGAGTGGTGGGGGGGGGATAGGAGGGTAGGAGGGTGAGTGGAGGCGATGAGATAGAATGGAGTGGTGGGGGGAGTGGTGTGGGGGGGGATAGGAAGTGGTAGGAGGTGTGTGAGGGCCTGAGGATAGAAATAGGGTGAGTGGTGGGGGGGGGATAGAGGGTGGGGGTGCTGAGGCGGTGAGGATAAATAGTGAGATGGAGGGGGGGATAGGAGGTAGGAGGGGAGTGAGGCCATGAAGGATAGTAATGTGGTGAGTGGTGGGGGGGATATGATGTGGTAGGAGGGTGAGTGCGGGGGATGGAAGGGTATGAGGGTGAGTGTGGGGGATGGAAGGGTAGGAGGGGGAGTGAGGGGGAGGTGTCCTTTCGGTGAGGTGAGGTGGAGGGCATGCGTTTGCTTAGGAACTCGAGGGAGTTGTGTCGGATTTAATATCTCTGCTGAATAGATGCGAGCTGGGATTTTGTTTCTTTAATTTGAATCTTTGATTTTAAAAAGTAGAACCTATAGAGAACACATATACAGACTAACACACGCAAACATATACACATACATATTTTTTTATCTCTATCTTTCTCTCCTTCTCTCTGTCTGTCCCTGTTTCTCTCTGTCTCTTTCTTTCTCTCTCTCTCTCTCTCTCTCTCGTCCCCTCCTCTCCTTCGTCCTCCCTCTCTCTCCCTCTCTTCTCCCTCTCCTCTCGCCCTCTCTCCTCCTCTCTCTCTCTCTCTCTCTTCTGTCTTCGTCTCTCTCTCTCCTCTTCCTCTCTCTCTCTTCTCTCTTCTCTCTCTCTCTCTCTCTCTGTCTCTCCTCTCTTCTCGCTCTCTCTCCTTCCTCCTCCTCATCTCTTCTCCTCCCCTCTCTCTCTGTCTTCCCCTCTCTCTCTCTTCCTCTCTCTTCTCTGCTCTCTCGTCCTTCTCTCCTCTCCCTCTCTCTCTCGCATTCTTCTCGCTCTCTCTCTCTCTCTCTCGTCTTATTTTCTCTCTCTCTCTCTTCTGTCTCTCTCGTACTCTCTCTATCTCTGGTCTTTCTCTCCTCTCTCTCTCCCCGCTCTCGTCTCTTCTCTTCATGTCTCTCCTCTCCGTCTCTCTCTCCCTCTCTCTCTCCCTCTCCACCTCTCCGATCGCACTTCTCACTCCTCTCTTCTTTCTCTCGACAGATACTCAAGCGCTAGATCCTCTCTGTCCTATCTCTCTCGCGCTCTCTATCGCCTCTTGCGCTCTCTCTCTCTCCTCTCTCCCTCGCTCCGCTCTCATCTCTTTCTCCATCTCTCCCTTCAATCCCTCTCCCACTCGCTCTCCCGCTCTCCCTCTACCTATCGTCCTCTCACCTCCTCTCTCTTCTCTCTCCCGCCTCCTCTCGTCCCTCGTCCCTCTCTCCTCTCTCTCCTGCTCCCTCTCTCACACCCTCTCCTCATCCCTCTCGTCTCTCCTCTCTCCCCTCGTTCTCTCTCTTACCTCTCTCTCTATCCTGTCCTTTTCTCTCTCTCTCTCTCTCTTTATTTCTCTCCTCGCTCCTCTCCTCTCCCCGGGGCCTCTCCTCCTCTCTCTCCTCCTCTCTTTCCACCTCTTCCTAGTATTTCTCCTCTCTTCTCTTCCCTTTTTTCTCTAATTTTCTTTTCTCTTCTCCTCTCTCTCCCTTCTCTACCTCTACTCTCCTCCCCGTCCTCTCTCCTCCTCTCTCTCTCTCTCTCCTCATCTCCGACTCGGTCCCCTCCTCTCTCTCCCTCTCTCGGTCTTTCTCCCTCTGTCCTTCCTCTCTCCTCCTCCCTCTCTTCCGGTTCGTCGCCTCTCATCTCTCGCCGCTCTCTCATCTCTTTTTTCTCTCCTTATCTCTCTCTCTCTCTCTCTCTTCTCCTCTTTCTCTCTCTCCTCCGCACTCTCTCTCTCTCTCTCTTCTTCTCTCCTCATTTCTCCGCTCTCTCTTCCCTCTCTCCATCTCTCGCTCTTCTCTCTCATCTCTTCTCCCTTCTTACCGCATCACCTCCACTTCCCTTCTCTCTCTCTCTCGCGGCTCCGTCTCTCTCGCTCTCACACACACACACAACACACACCCACACTCACTCACTACACACACACACACACAAACACACTCACACACTCTCACACACACACACAGCACACATGATTCTTCACACCACACACACACAACAAACTCACGACACACACACACTCACGACTCACACACACACACACACACACACAAGAAGTCACACACACACAACACTCCACACTCACTCAACCCAAACACACACACACACACACACACATCACACACAGCTCACACACACACACGACATGAGCACACACACACACACACGCGACACACTCACACACACACACACACACTCACAACAGGCACACACACTCAAACACACACACAACACACACTCACAACACACACACACTCCAACACAACACACTCACACTCACACACACTCACAACACACAACACACACACACACACTCAAACACGACAACACACACAACACACACAACACACACACACTCACATTCCCTTACTTACCTGCCATGCGAGTGCGTGTATCCCGAGAGGTCGGTGCACGTCTCGCTGAGCGGCTGGAACACGTCCTCCCAGCCGGCCTTGTTGTAGCGCCATCCCCGGGACTTGAGGATGAGGGTTCTCTTGGTGCCGTAGGCGACGATGAAGCAGTAGACCACGTGGTGGATCTGGCACCCGTAGCCGCAGCCCTGGAAGAAGAAGAAGGGAGGGAGGAAGGGAGGAAGGAAGAGGAGGAGGACGGGGATTATTAATTAAAGCGGTCGGAATCGGCAGGAAGGAGATGAGAAGATAGGACGCTGTCTGCAGAATTAATCAGATGAGGAATTACAGATACAAATTGCGGCGACGGAAACCAATAAACTACATAAATAATGATAGAAAATAATTAAAAACCCACAGAATTGAGTAGAGACGAAAATGACCATAGATTATTCATATCAAAACCTCAAGATCTAACGTTTCCCTTCTCTAACCCCATCCACCAGGACAGAAAGAGTACCCGCCAAAACCATTACTAAAAAAAAACAAAAACAATAAAACAAAACAACGTATTGGCCCCCCCCCCCCCCCCGCCCCGCCCCGCCCGTTCCTGCGGTTGGAAATGCCATAACAAATTCACTCTCGCAAAAGATAATTACCTTATTAAGGTTGCAGACCAATTTTCTGGCCTTGGCGCAATCCTTGGGATGTTGCAGCGCGTGCAATCTGCGCTGCATGAGTGCACTCAGGTCAGCCGCCTCTTGCTCTCGCCACGTCCCGAGACCGTCCAGCTGGCTCAGGCGCAGGAGGTCGTATTGCAGGACCCTGAGGATGCAAGGCAAAGGATAGCGTCGGGAAGGATAATAATGGTGACAGGAACTCATAGTAGTGACTTTTTGGTTCTAGTTTCCAGGTAAGGTAAAACGACTAAATGACATTTGTGATACGATATATATATATATATATATATATATATATATATATATATATATATATATATATATATGAGGATTTTTTTTTGTAAAAAAAAGAAAAAAAGAAAAAAAAAAAATGAAAAAAAGGAAAAAAAATACTCAATCAGAAAGATCCCTCTATAAGTAAACCATTAAGTCTTCCTCCCCCCTACAAAATATAAACCCTTTAAACCCACTACCAACGAAAGTAAACCAATTACCCCCCCTCAAAATAGACGGAAATTAAACCAAATCATCTGCCCCCCCCCAAAAAAAAAAAGTAAACCACTTTAAACCCCTCTCCCCAAAAATCAAACCATTTTAAACCTCTCTCCCTATATAAACACAGTAAGGTGCACTTATAAAATAAAACACTGCTACAAAATGAAAGGAAAAACTCGCTACGTTTCGAACTTTTTAAAGAAAGTTCCTCATCAGACGTAAGCAATCCCAAAAAAAATCCATTTTTGGATTGCTTACTCCTGATGAGGAACTTTCATTAAAAAAATTCGAAACGTAGCGAGTTTTTCCTTTCATTTTGTAGCAGTGTTTTATTTGATAAATAAATAAACCCCTCTTACCCAATAAATAAACCCCACCCTATACACCCCCCCACCCAAAAAAAAAAAAAAAAAAAAAAAAAAAAAAAAAAAAAAAAAAAAAAACACATGTCGCACCTGACGTGGTCGCTCCCCTCCTCCAAAATGCGGTCGATGTGCGCCGTGTGGTCAGCAAAGGCGTCCAGCTTCTTGCGGAGCTGCTGCAGCTGGTCGGAGACGAACCACCAGCTCTCCTGTACGCCGCGCTCCACCAGGCGCCGACTCTGCTCGAACTCCAGCGAGGGCGTGAAGTCCGACGTCCCTGTAGGGCGGAGGCGATTGGAATCAACTTTTATTTATTTATTTTTATTTTTTTGGGGGGAGGTGGTTGAATGGGGAGGGGAGGGGCTATGAAGTCGAGAGAGAGAGAGAGAGAGAGAGAGAGAGAGAGAGAGAGGTGGGGGGGGGGGGGGGGGGTTCTGAATTCATTAAAATACACTTAACATGATTTTTTTTCGGGAGGGGGTGAGGGTAAGGGCTGGAGGAAGGAGGGAGGGTGAGAGAGACAATATATATATATATATATAGATATATATATATATCGAAAAATATATATCTATATATATATAGTACGAATAAATAGAAACCACTCGTTCTCATTTCACTCAGAGTAATGGAAGGAAGGGATGGATAAGACAGACCGAAAAAGATATATAAATAGTCTCCAATATATCAAGTTTATAGTCACATCGAACTACCACCACCACCACTTCTAAAGACAAAAAAAACAAAAGGTCACAGTGCAGAAAAAAACTACAAAGTAAGGAAAGAAGACAACGGAAAAAGAAAATCGTATAAAAAAAAAGTTTGTACACACTGAATTTCTCTGTATTTTTCATCTCTCTCTTAGGTGATAAAAACCTGTCTTGTGGCAGCAGTGCATCCGCCGTGTTTGTAACAATACCTGAGCATGTTCCCCAACTTTCATTCTGCAGCTCCGCCACTATGGCTCGTGTTGCGGGCGTTGGGAGGGCGCCTCTCCTTTCTTCCCGGTTCAAGGCCTCTCTCCGTTCAGCGAGCTCACTTGCCTGGGGGAGGGATGATGATGATAAAAAAGGAATACAACAACAGCAATAATAATGATAATAATAATAATAATGATAATAATAATAATAATGATATGGAAACCACAATCATAATCTTCACCATCGTGATAGATTGACATAATAGACTTATAAATAGATAGATTGATAGAAAGATAGATAGGTAGATAGATAGATAGATGGATAGGTAGGAAGACAGATAAACATACGTCTAGATAGACAGACAGATGGATGTATAGATATATAGATAGATAAATGGATAGCTAGGAAGACAGATAAACATACATCTAGATAGACAGAGAGATGAATGTATAGCTAGATAGATAGATAGATGGAAAGGTAGGAAGACAGATAAACATACATCTAGATAGACAGAGAGATGAATGTATAGAGCTAATAGATAGATAGATGGAAAAAGGGTAGGAAGTACCAGATAAACATACATCTGATAAGACAGAGAGATGAATGTCTAGCTAGATAGATAGATAGAATGGATAGCTAGGAAGACAGATAAAGAAAAAAATAGAAAGACAGAGAGATGAATGGATAGCTAGCTAGATAGATAGATGGATATCTGGGAAGGACAGATAAACATTAAGCAGTATAGATAGACAGAGAGAATAATGTATAGCAAGCTGTATAGATAGATGGATAAGCTTATGAAGACAGATAAACAATACATCTAGATAGACAGAGAGATGAATTTTATAAGCTAGCTAGATAGAATAGATGGAATATCTAGGAAGACAGATAAACTTACATCTAGATAGACAGAGAGATGAATGTATATCTAGCTACTAGCCTAGATAGATATGGATAGCTAGGAAGACAGATAAAAACAGACATATCAGATAACAGATTAGATTAATAGACCAAAACAGATAGGCTGTAGGAAAGGCTACATGAGGAAGAATGCCAAGCTCCTGCTTCGTGGTGAAGTCCTGCAGGACTGCCTGATGTCATCGTCTGGTTCTTTAGGATGTCCAGCCCTCCTGCACCCGCCCGCTGGAGGCGCTGCGCGAGGCGAGGGTCGCCAGCGCTCGACGAGGGGCTGGGCGGAGCCAACAGGGCCACGCCCACCAACCACATGACACCCACTGCGCCGCCCACACGCCACGCCCACCCGCCCAGCCAACGCATCCTGTTAAACCTGTGGAGAGAGAGAAAGATTAGGCATGAGCACAGGGGCACGTGAGCAGAAATACATAAACAAACAAAAACACACAAACAAACACAAACTAAAATGCATTGCTTGCATCATCCGCGCGTAAACACATGCCAGTTTCACTTTCAATATCACGCACCGGTGAACGAGGTCTGCTAAATGTTTGCATTGGAAGCTCTTTTCCTTGGGTAAACAACTCGCCTTCACAATATATATATATATATATATATATATATATATATATATATATATATATATATATATATATATGGTTATATTATATTATATATATATATATATATATATATAGATAATGATAATATAGATATTATAGTATATATATATATAATAATATGCACAAACACAGGGAAGGAGAAAGAGAAAGGGAAAGAGAAAACGAGAGAGGGAGAGAGAGAGAGAGATGAATAATTACATAGATACAAAAGGATAGTGAACTGGCAAACAAATGCAAAACACGAAACGGCAATAAAACACCTTGTTCGCACGCACGAAGCCCAGGGAAAAAAATCACACACATAAAAGGCAATTTTCTAAAGTGAACAACGAACTCAACTCAACAACAAAAAAACACGTCGCACACACGTCAGAAACACGTTGCAAGCACGATACTAGAAACGCGTCGCCAACACGCCAGAAACACGTCGCAAACACGATCCCAGAGCAGCTGCTCCTCCCGCTTCTCGCGAAAAGCCAGCTCGCGCATGAGAA
>NW_028234429.1:20711406-20718906 GCF_977035675.1 Penaeus japonicus | reverse complement strand
ACCCTCTTCATCTCGCTCCCCCTCCAGACCCCTTCCTCTCCACCCTCTTCATCTCGCTCCCCCTCCAGACCCCTTCCTCTCCACCCTCTTCATCTCACTCCCCCTCCAGACCCCTTCCTCTCCACCCTCTTCATCTCGCTCCCCCTCCAGACCCCTTCCTCTCCACCCTCTTCATCTCGCTCCCCCTCCAGACCCCTTCCTCTCCACCCTCTTCATCTCGCTCCCCCTCCAGACCCCTTCTCTCCACCCTCTTATCCTCTCACTCCCCTCCAGACCCATTCCGCTCCACTCTTCATCTCGCACCCCTCCAGACCCCATCCTCCTCCACCCTCTTCACTCACTCCCCGCCAGACCCCTTCTCTCCACCCTTCTCTCGACCTCCCCCTCCAGACCCTTCCTCTCCACCTCTCATCTCACCCACTCCCATACCAGACCCATTCCTCTCCACCCTCTTCCATCTCGCGCCCCTTCCAGACATACCTCTCCCACCCTCCTTCATCTCGCTCCCCCTCCAGACCCCTTTCCTCGCTCCTCTTCATCTCACTACCCTCCAGACCCCTTCCTCTCCACCCTCTTCATCTCGCTCCCCCTCCAGACCCCTTCCTCTCCACCCTCTTCATCTCGCTCCCCCTCCAGACCCCTTCCTCTCCACCCTCTTCATCTCGCTCCCCCTCCAGACCCCTTCCTCTCCACCCTCTTCATCTCACTCCCCCTCCAGCCCCCCTCCTCCCCCCCCCCTTCATCTCACTCCCCTCCACCCTCTTCATCTCCACTCCCCCTCCAGACCCTTCCTCTCCACCTCTTCATCTCACTCCCCTCCACCCTCTTCATCTCCACTCCCCTCCAGACCCCTTGCTATCCACCTCTCTTCATCTCGCTCCCCCTCCAGACCCTTCCTCTCCCCTCCTTCATTCTCGCGCCCCCTCCAGGACCCCTTTCTCTCCACCCTCTTCATCTCCTCCCCCTCAGACCCTTCCTCTCCACCCCTCTTCATCTCACTCCCCCTCACCCTCTTAATCTCACTCCCTCCAGTACCCTTCATCTCCACCCTCTTCATCTCACTCCCCCTCTCCCTCTTCATCCACTCCACTCCAGGACCCTTCCTCTCCACCCCCTCTTCATCTCGTCCCCCTCTCAGACACCTTCCTGTCACCCTTTCATCTCGTCCCCATCATGACCCCTTCCTCTCACCCTCTTCACGCACTCCCATCAGGAACCCTTCCTCTTCCACCTCTTCATCTCACTCCCCTCCACCCTCTTCATTCACTCCCCCTCCAGACCCACTCCTCTCTCCACCCCTATTCATCTGTCATCCCCTCCACCTCTTCATCTCACTTCCCCCTCCAGACCCCTTCCTCTTCACCCTCTTCATCGCGCCTCCCCCTCAGACCCTCCTCTCCACCCTCTTCATCTCGCTCCCCCCCTCATGACTCCCTTCCTATCCCACCCTCTTCATCCAATTCACTCCCCCTCCAGACCCCTTCCTCCTCCCACACCTCTTCATCTCACTCCCCCTCCAGACCCATTCCTCTCCACCCTCTTCATCTCGCTCCCCGCTCCAGACCCATTCCTCTCCACCCTCTTTCATCTCACTCCCCCTCCAGACCCCTTCCTCGTCCCACCCTCTTCATCTCACTCCCCACTCCAGACCCCTTCCTCTCCACCCTCTTCATCTCGCTCCTCTCTCCCCCTCAGACCCTTCGCTCCACCCTCTCATCTCGCTCCCTCCTCCAGAACCCTCCTCTCCCGCCTCTTCATCTCGCTCCCCACTCAGACCCCTTCCTCTCCACCCTCTTCATCTCACTCCCCCTCCAGACCCCTTCCTCTCCACCCCCTTCATCTCACTCCCCCCCCACCCTCTCATCTCACTCTCCATCCCCCCTCCAGACCCCTTCCACCTCCACCCTCTTCAGCTCACTCCCCCCTCCACCCGATTCATCTCACTCCCCCTCCCCAGACCCTTCCCCCCTCTCACACCCTTTCATCTCGCTCCCCCCTTCCAGACCACCCTTCCTCTTCCACCCTCTTCATCTCGCCTCCCCCTCCAGACCCCTTCCTCTCACACCCTTCTTCATCTCACTCCCCCTCCAGACCCCTTCCTCTCCACCCTCTTCATCTCACTCCCCCTCCACCCTCTTCATCTCCCTCCCCCTCCAGACCCCTTCCTCTCCACCCTCTTCATCTCACTCCCCCTCCACCCTCTTCATCTCACTCCCCCTCCAGACCCCTTCCTCTCCACCCTCTTCTTCTCGCCCCCCTACAGACCCCTTCCTCTCCACCCTCTTCAGCTTCTCGCTCCCCCTCCAGACTCCCTTCCTCGTCCACCCTCTTCATCTCACCTCCCCCTACCAAACCCGTCCTCGCCACCCTCTGCAGCTCACTCCCCCTCCTCCCTCTTCATCTCCATACCCCTCCAGACCCCTTCCTCTCCACCCCCCCCCCTCATCTCACTTGCCCCCCTCCACCCTCTTCTCTCACTCCCCCTCCCACCCTCTCTTCTCAACTCCCCCTCCAGAACCCCCTTCCTCTCCAACCTCGTCACTCACTCCCCTCCACCCTCTTTCATCTCACCCCCCCCCCAGCCCCCCCCCTCTCCACCCTCTTCATCTCGCTCCCCCTCCAGCCCCCTTCCTCTCCACCCTCTTCATCTCGCTCCCCCTCCAGACCCCTTCCTCTCCACCCTCTTCATCTCACTCCCCCTCCAGACCCCTTCCTCTCCACCCTCTTCATCTCACTCCCCCCCCCCACCCCTCTTCATCTCACTCACCCCTCAGACCCCCCCCTCCAGACCCGCTTTTCCTCTCCACCCTCTTCAGCTCACCCCCTCCAGACCCCCTTCCTCACCAACCTCCCTCTTTCATCTCACTCCCCCTCCAGACCCCTTCCTCCTCCACCCTCTTGCCATCTCACTCCCCCTCCAGGTGGAACCCCTTCCTCTCCACCCTCTTCATCTTCATCTCGCTCTCCCCCCCCTCCAGACCCCTCCTCCTCCACCCCGTTCTATCTCACTCCCTCCTCCAAACCCCTTCATCTGGGCCACCCCTCATCTCACACCCCACCCTCGTCATCCGCTCCCACCTCCAGACCCCTTCCTCTCCACCCCTTCATCTCACTCCCGGGCCTCCAAGACCCCTTCCACTTCCACCCTCTTCATCTCGCTCCCCCGCCTGACCCCATCCTCTCCACCCTCTTCATCTCTCGCTCCCCCTCCAGGGACCCCTTCCTCTCCACCCTCTTCATCTCACTCCCACCCCCCCTCCACCCTTCCCTCACACCCTCTTCATCTCCCACATCTCCCCCTCCAGACCCCCTTCCGTCTCCACTCTTCATCTCGCTCCCCCTCTTCATCTCGCTCCCCCCGTCACCCAGACCCCTTCCTCTCCACCCTCTTCATCTAACTCTTCCCACCCTCCAGACCCGTTCCTTCCTCTGACACCCTTCATCTCTTCATCTCGCTCCCCCTCAACGCCCTTCCTCTCCACCCACTTCATCGATTCGCTCCCACATCCAGACCCCTTCCCTCTCACCACTCCACCCCTCTCACCCAACCCTCTCATCTCCATCCCCCTCCAGACCCCTTCCTTCTCCACCCTCTTCATCTCACTCCCCTCCACCTCCAGACCCTCGTCTCCTCTCCCCCCTCCTCTTCTCACTCCCCCTCCAGACCCCTTCCTCTCCACCCTCTTCATCTCGCTCCCTCCCCTCCCAGACTCTTCATCTCACTACTTCCCTCTCAACTCCTCATCATCTCGCGCCCCCTCCAGACCCCTTCCTCTCCACCCTCTTCATCTCACTCCCCCTCCAGACCCGCTTCCCTTCCTCTCCACACCCTCTTCATCTCGCTCCCCCCTCCAGACCCCTTCCTCTCCACTCCTCTTCACTCACTCCCCTCCAGACCCAAACCCTTTCTCTCCACACCTCTTCATCTCACCTCGCTTCCCCCCTCCAGACCCCTTTTACTTCCCCTCTCCACCCTCTTCATCTCACTCCCGCCCTCCAGAACCCCTTCCTCTCCACCCTCTTCAATCACGCTCCCATCTCCCACCCCCGGTCACCCCCTCCACCCTCTTCATCTTTCTCACCTGCCCTCCCGGCCTCCAGACACCCCTTCCGCTCTCCACCCTCTTCATCTCGCTCCCCCCCTCCAGACCCCTTCCTCTCCACCTCTCCTTCCATCTCGCCCCCCCTCCACCATCTTTCTCTTCATCTCCACTCCCCCTCCAGACCCCTTCCTCTCCACCCTCTTCATCTCACTCCCCCTCTCGCCTCTTCATCTCACTCACCCTCGCTCCAGACCGACCCTTCCTTCCATCTACCCTCTTCATCTTCGCTCCCCCTCCATGAACCCCGTTCCTATCCACCCTCTTCCATCCCTCTTCTCCTCATCTCGCTCCCCTCCAGACCCCCTTCCTCTCCACAACCCTCTTTAATCTCACTCCTCTCCCTTCCTCACTCTCAATTCCCCTCACTCCCAGTAACCCCCTTCCTCTCCACCCTCTTCATCTCACTCTCCAGAACCCCTTCTCTCCACATACCCTCTTAATCTCACCTCTTCCCCTTCAGACACCCCCTCTTCATCTCACCCCTCGCCAGCAACTACACTCCCCACCTCTATCTCCTCACTCCCACTCTCAATCTCTCTCCCACTCCCACCCTCCACCCTCTTCATAAAATTCTCGACTTAAATATACACTCATCTCACTATCTCACTATCTCACTAATAGCTCACTCCCCACCCCTACATGCTTCCCCGCCTTGTGGGGGGGTGGGGGGGGAAAGGGGAGGCTCTCAGGTGGGGAGGGGTTTTTTGGGCTAGGGGTGGGATCTGTCGGGGAAGCGGAAGGGGGGTGGGGGGGGGGGTGGTGGGGTTGGTTGTGGTGGGGGTTGTTGGGGTAGGTGTGGTGTTGGTATGGTGTGGGGTGTGAGTTGAAGAAAGAGGGTGAGTGTGTTGGGATGGTAGGGGGTTGAGATGAAGAGGGTGGAATGAAGGGGCCTGGAGTCGCTGTCGATTTCTGGGGGGCTCGTTGGGTATGTGGGGACGACTTGATGATGAAGTGGTGGAGAGAACGTGAGGGGGTCTGGCAGGGGGTTTGCGAGCATGAAGTTGAGTGCAAGGAGGGAGGGGTCTTGGGAGGGGGATTGATGATGCACAGTCTGGGGGTGCTCGTCCGGGGTCTGGAGGGTCGACGAGATGAAAGTCAAGATGGTCGGTTAGAGGAAGGGGTGGTCTGAGGGAATGGTTTCTCTGTGTTTCATTTCTGGTGGGGCGTGCTAGTGCGGTGCAGCGCGCGGGCGGATTGGTTGGTGGCTCGGGGCGCATGGGGTTAGTGCGCTTCTGCTAGGCGCGGGCCGTTTTCCTCAGCGCACGCTCGAGTGGCAGTGCAAGACACTGCACAGAACGGGGGGGGCGCGCGCAGAGTTTGGTGTGGAGGTGTGGAGGGGGGGGAGGGGGGGGGGTGGAAGGCCAGAGTACGTTGAGTTAGAGGGGGATGCCGTAGGTAGACAGGAAAGTCCGTGGCTAGAGAGGGAGCTCTGAGAGTAGAAATTATAAGGAGTACAGCAGGCGGTGCTGGTCTGGGTCATTGGTGGGGGTTGCGTGAGGTTCAGACGTCGGCGCTCCTGGTTGGTAAAGGCCTCGGGGGTCTGCCTTGCTATGCTTGGGGGCTGAGTATATTGGCTAGAAGTGGGGCGCTAATGAGTGTATGCACTGAGTGTGACTGTCCTCGCCAACCTCTTCATCTCACTCCCCCTCCAAACTATTCATCATCACTCCCCCTCCAACCCTCCGCTCCCCCTCTTCATCGCGCTCCCCCTCAAGACACCTTCCTCTCCGCACCCGCTTCATCTCTCGCTCCCCCTCCAGACCCGCTTCCTCTCGCACCCTCTTCATCTCACTCCCCCCTCCAGGACCCCTTCATCTCCAAACCCAAACCCCTCTTCATCGGTCACTCCGGCCCGTCCGCGACCCTCTTCAGGGCTCACTGCCCTGTGCGCTCCAGAAGGGGGGGGGGGGGGGGGGCAGTGGTGGGGGGGAGGGGTGGGTGGGGGGGGGTTGGGTTTGTTGGTTGTGGGGGTGGTAGGGGTGGGGTTTGTTTGTGGGGGGTGGGGGTGTGTAGCGATGAAGATGTGGTGGAAGAGTAGGGGTCTTAAGGGGAGTGAGTAGTAAGAGGTGGTGGGGGAGTGAGGATGAAGATAGGTGGAGTGGTTGGGTATGAGGGGTGTGAGATGAGGAGGTGGAGAGTAGGGGTATGGGAGGGTCGTGAGAAGAGGTAAAAGGGGGGAGGGGGGAGGGGGGGGGAGAGGGGAGGGAGGGGGCTGAAATCCTTGTGGGGTGGGGGGGGTGGCCGGGGGCGGTCAGGCGGGCGAGCCCGTGCTGGTGCGATGGCTCGACGTGGGGGGGCGCGGGCCCTCGGCGAGGGTCGGGGCGCTCTAGTGGGGCGGGGCGGGGGGCGCGGCGGGGCGGCCGCGGGAGGGGGGCGGTCGGGTTCGCTACGCTTTGCCGTGGTCGGGGCTAGCGCACTCTCTCGGGGTGTGCGTGTGGAGATATGTCTCAGGGGGGTTGCTGCAGCATCGCGCGTCGCACGTGGCAGGCGGATGCCAATCGTAGATCATGCATCGTAGGGGGGGGGGGGCGTGAACGTCTTCATAGGGGTAGGTCGTGGCTTGAGGGGGCGGTGTTGGGGTCGGTGGGTGGCGCCTCCAGTGGTCTGACGGGGCAGGAGGACCCCATTGCAACTACGTGGGGCTGCAGCTCTGGTTGACTCGTTGGTTTCGGGACGTATCTGCGTCAACTCCTCCCTGGCGTACGGGAGAGTAGAGTATACTGAGATTGCTCACCTATCCTGTATGCTCGTACCGTGGAGCATGAAGAATATCGTTATCATTCGTTTGTACAATGGACGTCAGCAGTCTGCGTAGCACGAGGGCTCAGCCGTAGCTGGTCAGACGGAGCGCTTCCTCTTGTCGTCAGCGTTAGGGGGCTACCAGTATGATCGAGTGCGTGTCGGAGCTGCGTCTGGTGGGGGGCTCGGCGTGCCGAGGTCCGGCCCGTGTGGTGCGCGTAGTTTGGACATGGGGGGCGGGGGCGATCGGGGGGGGGAGTGGGGCATCTTATACGGAGGTGACTTGGCGTGATGGGCGGGCCTTCGGCATTACCAATGTACAGGCTTTTGTCGCCTTACATCTTCAACAAACGTCCATCACATTACACATTTCTCTATCGTGGACTCTGCTACTCCTCGTGCGCAGATGCGTCTACCTTCCTCTCCACCCTCTTCATCTCACTCCCCCTCCAGACCCCTTCCTCTCCACCCTCTTCATCTCACTCCCCCTCCAGACCACAATCAGCCCAAGACCAAGATCCCATCACCGACCTGGCAGGCCTCCTTGAGTCTCAAGTGGACATGACGACAACTTTACAAGACAAATAGGGAGTAATACGTCTTTCTTTTCCACGGGACTTCCAACCCTACTTTCGCATTGGTCTTCATCGTGTCTTCA
>NW_028234429.1:20683906-20691406 GCF_977035675.1 Penaeus japonicus | reverse complement strand
AAAACAAATTAAGCCAACTAGTGACAGTTTTAATAAGGCAGTGCATGTCTCATTGTGATGGAAGAAAGAAAAAAGGAGTGAGACACTAAAAAGACAAACTGAAAATAGCAGGTTACTTTCCAAGAGCATGAACTGACTAATTGATCAATGAAACAATTTATCAATTCAAGAATGAAGGAAAGCAACAAGAATGCAAATTCTCCTTTCAACTCTCTGTATACACATTAAGTAATTGAATTTAAATATCAATCTTCCTCACTCAACCCTGTAAAGGTGAAGGCATGACAGTAATAGCTATATGAGAGAAATATTCATTCATCATCATCTCTTTGTGTCATACATCACATGCTTAAATATTAATCACAGATAAAAGTAGTTTCCTCATCTTTAGCTGTCAATCCCGGTTTGTTTGTCTTGCCTGAATCTCCTTTGAACGTGGCTATTATTGCTGGCCAGTAAAAGATAAAGGAAAGACAAGGAAAAAAGAATTGGTACATTACATGCTAGAGAGAAGGAAAGACAAATCCTCCACATCAATACCAGAACTTCTTCTAGTAAAAAATGAAAATAAATAAATAAATTCTCTACCTGAGGTGTTTCACTCTTATTTAATGAAAAATAATTATGACAAAAAAAAAAAAAAAGTCATATAAAAGACCTTATTCCTCAGGATAGGCATGGACTTGGACTTCAACTTTGATGGTGTCATGAGGTATCAGTGGATTGGTGTCACTGATGTCGACTTCTGTGCTCTGTCCGCCTTCTGACTCGGCATGGCACCCCTTGCCTAACACGCTGTCCCTGTCTACCCTTCCCGAGGCATCCACATCCCCCCTGAGGTTCTCAAAGGCCAAACCCACACGTTCACTCTCATGCGCATCCCGCTCAAGCTCAGACGAGGGACGAGGGACCACCACAGATGACGGCACACTTCCGGTCGCTCCATACGAACCACACCCGTAATGTGTGTTACCTTCGGCTCCCTGTGCTGGGCTGATGCTTTGTTTTCTCACCGCTGTGCGTGAGGTCCCCAGAATTTTGCTAGGCAGGTCAAACAGGGCGAAGAAGTAGTAGCCAAGGCCTGCTCCACCCACGACTGCAATGCTGAAGTAGGCATTGTAGGTCATGACAACCAGCATCAGAATGTAGCCGATAGTGAGGTGGATGATGTGCAGGAACGATTGCAGTATGTGGAACTTTACCCTGTGGAAGAGAAGTAATGTCACAAGATTTTTCTAGAATAAGGCAAGCAGTGAACTAAGTGTCCTTAACCCATTTGCCAGTTGACTTGCTACCACGGGGTCGAAAAGTGTCCCCGGACCCGGGGAACGTCAAGAAAACATGGTACATTTTCTGGCCACGGCCCGGGAGCCCAGTAGTGACGCGCTGAAATGTCAGCAATAGATCACTAGATTGTTCTCAAATATAATCATTTTACATAATTTCTTAAACTCTGTTATTCTAGTTTAGGTGTTTGAGTGTCATAAAATGAGACATAACGTTAAAAAAAATGACATCACAGAAAACAACGTGATATTGATGACATCATGGTAATTTCTGCTTCTTGAGCAGTTGAATAGAAAGAGCCAAGTCGAAAAACTATTGTAAAATCAAATGTGTTTGGCCAAGAAATAAAATAAAGTAAAAAATTACTTATACAATACTGCTTCTAATTTGTTGATTACTGGTGATATCACCTCACGAGGTACATGTACATACTCATATGTGTGTGCATGATTATTCATATTGTTCTTCTTTTCATTTTGGTAAAAAAAAGAAAAAGTATAAAACATGTTTTTTGATGCCCCACTAAGAGATTGCTTCCACTTTCCTTTGGTATCTTCACATAGAAGTGAAGAATATAGGCAAAGTTCAATCAAATAAAACTAAATAGGCATTACTGTAATATGTTTTTTGACTAAATTAACTCCTCTGAACGTGCCTTTACAATGTAGACACAATCACACAAACCATAAGGGTAGGGTGGGTGAAAAACGCTATGCGAGCGTCAGCACAACCTCACGCAACAGGAAAACACCCCGGCACGAACCATTGTGTGCTTGATATCTTCCTGGCATGACCAGGAGTAAGCGAAATTCCACCCCGGTGTGAATGGGTTAAATAAAGATGGCCCTTTTACAGAATTACATTTTTTAACCCATTCGCACCGGATGATGTGCTGACACGTTTTGTGGTTTTTGTGTCAGACGCCGGTGATGAGATATTTGATCAAGGTCAGCGCTTGGGGTGAGCGAGCAGACAGCCCAGGTTCGCAGCTAGTGCGCCTGTAAATTCTGAGGTTTTAGGGCTATGCATTCAAAAACCCAGTCATTGTGGCCATTCAAAGCCGGTATCGGCTCCACATGAATGGGTTAACCCATTCGCGCCGGGCCGATTATTTGCCTGATGCTGCCCCCTCTGTGAAAATAATAAGCGCACGCAGCCTCCAAGTACTAGATCTCTCCCGGCGTGATACCCTGGTACGCTTCTCAGTGTTTTTTTTTTTTTTCTTTCTTTTTTTGATAAGTCAAGAACAATGTGTCTATAGAAATGCTAGTGCTATGAGTATACACATACGCAAACTAAGTAAAACATGTAATTAGAGGGAGAGATCATGACGCGATAGGACGTCATCTCACAGGAGAGAAATATTTCCTTGACATGATAGCACATCATTTGGCGAGAATGGGTTAAAGCCATTATTCATTATTTGATATAACTATTTTTCACTGCAGTAAATGTAATCCTCAAAAACACAAAATCAAAATACTTGGAAGTATTAGAGCATAGAATAAAACAATGAACACTTAAATAATGGATAAGCTAGAAATTTAAAGCATTATTGTTCAATCTCTTCTACACTCTTTATATTTCATCAACCCAGCTTCACTTCCTTTAACTCTTCTTCATGTAGAACAAGATTACAAACATATGCAAGAAGAAAAAAAACAAAAAACTTTTAAACACAGGAAATTATACCAAATACTACAGAAGGAAACTGATTTCTATTTTTTTTTTCTTAATCTACTTAAGGTAAAGATACTCTTCAACTTCAGACACTTTTCCCAAAATAGACTTTGCTTACATTAATGCTAACTATCATTAACCCACTGCAGATGAGTGTAATGACATACACAATGGCTCCAGTTAGGCCGTAAAGACAAGCATCACTGGGTACATAATATGACATCAGAAACTTTTCACTGTTGAAGCATGCTCATCCATCATGATGCATTATGACTGTCTAGTTTCAGAGCTACAGCTTTCCAAAGTCCGCCTAAACCCTCGTTCTGCGATGGATTTAAGGAAAAATGTACTGCCAGGAGGGCAAAGGAATTTTCCCCATCCTTCTAATTTCTAGTCAGTGCTAGTTAGCTCACTCTGCCTCCCATCTGCAATGGGTCAAACCCTTAATTATTACAATGATTCCTATACATAAAACATTACATGAATCAGCAATAAACATTATTGCAACATTACATAAATACACTCAACATTATTGCACCATGTCACAACAAAACAAAACACTTGACACACAAACAAACATTTTCTTGTAATGCACTGTAAACAAAACCAAAAGCCAGCACACAAAAGAACTGTAATTGCAGAACAGCACAAACATATGAGGCAGTAGAAGAGCTAGAATTTGAGATAAAGAGAGGAAAATGCAAAGGGAGAGGACAGGGAGGAAATAGGGAAAGAGAGAGAGAGCAAAAGAGCGTTGCTTAAATCACCATGTGAAAATGGCAATGGCTTGTTACAATAAAGCGGCCACTTGCGAAGTTATATACTTCTATTTTGGTGATCTTACTCATTGTTTGATATGCATCCATATTCCACCAGTCTCTAAAGAGGGTAGCTGGTTAACTTTGGATGCAGATGTAAAATGCATGACTCTCATTTTCAACTCTCCTGTGCTCTGGCAAAACACAGAAATAAAGAGAGAGGAGCAGAACATAAAAGTAAAAATATAAAGTAGAAAATAAAATGAAGAAACATAAAAGATTTAACAACAATCTTGTAACCCACTGCAGACAATGATAGATTTGCTTGACTGGTCCCCCCAGTACATCCACTCATGCCATCAACATGGCACCCCAGAGGAGTTTTATTTCAGAGGGAGCTCCACCAAATATCACAACTTTACACACACTCTTTCATTCAATCTTTATAATACAACAGAAATATTTGTGTTATCATTTCATTGCATTTTACTATCTTGTGAGACTTATATGTGCCAACTGACAGTGCTTATCAATGTAGTAGTAGACTAGAATTGTGCTATAGGGTCCATATCAATTCATTATGTTCTTTACAGAAGTATGTAATAAAGGTATTTCAGTCCTATGAATGCACAAAAAGAATCTTTATTTATTTCGTATTTATGTACTTTCATAAACAAATACAAAGAAATAACACTGAAGAGATGGGAAATAGGCAGGAGTCCTGTGCTTACAACTGCCAGTATAAAATCACAAAGCGGCCATACTGGCACAGGGTCAAATTGCAGATGATGCACATGGCCTGATTCAAATTTCCCTTCTCATTCTACTTGCACATCCTACATCGCCAGTGCTACAGAGCCAGAGGGCGGCATCTTTCTGTGCGTCTTCATTCTCTGAAGATGGTGTTTGGTAGAGACCATGAAAGAGCACCCTTCAAGGCTTTCTTTCCTGCAGGTGCTAGGAGAGGGTGATGCCATATATGTTTTGGAGTTTCGAGTAAACCTGTCTTGATGAATAACATGGCAATTTTAACTGGCATCATGAGTCACTAAAAAGAGTTATTACTCATAGTGTAATAGAAAAACCCAGCGATCCACCCTCCGTTAACCCAATCCCAACGGGTCGGCGATAAGTGGAAACCCCTTATGCCGGGCCTATGCAATATTGCATCAGGAATGTCAAACTGGTGTGTCGCACCAGCATTTGGCATTTAGCTGTGTCACATGGGTGTGATGCACCGTTGTCAAAGGGTTAACGTCAAATATGCCACAACGAATATTGGCCCCTACGGGTTGCCACCCGTCCTCAGGCCAAAGACTTGTTTGGCATCTATGTGTTGCCACCCGCCTTCAATGGGTTAAGTAGAGACATGACCCAAATAATGTTACTATGTGCCAAAAAGCGTAGTTCCCACATACCTAAAGGAAAACAAATGTTTCACTATAATACTTATATCTACATTCATACAAAGCAAATATTAGAAAGTCAGCAAAAATAAGCACCAACTAAACCAAAAAACTGTACTCCTAAAAACTTATATTAATACACACACAAAACACACGACAAAAGCTGTATATCATGAAAAAAACAAAAAAATTAAGTAAGTGTAAGATGTAATGAATTTCAACTTAAACAACTATAATACAAGATGAATATACATCTTGCATCTTGCCTTTGTAATTACAAGTTGGATTTATATGCCAAGATGACTAGAAACATGTTGCAGCTTTTGATAAATAACTAATGATAAGACTAAATATATGTAAATCAATATCTTTAAAGCATTATTCACTGGTAGTATTGCATTCACTTCTACATTAACTCTGAGTGCAAAGAATAACTCAGATTAAGAGAATAATTTTTCTTTTTTTTTTTGTATCAGGTGATGCGCTGAATGCCTATCTTCAAGCTAATAAAGAGAATGCATGCAGAAAATGAATATCTTTTTGATAAGGTGAACCTCAGGGTGGTATCTAAAACAATAAATGCATATTCCACAGATTAAAAATTCCAAATCCTTATTAATCAGCTGGATACGGGGCACCCATTTTCTTGTTCTGACCATAAATCAAACACCTAGTGCAACCTGCTCAGCACACCAGAAAAGAAGCACCATGCAAAATATCTAAGGTTTTCTTGCTCTCTTTCATTCACTAGTTAGGATACTGAAGTATTTTTTGTGCTTGTCAGTTTTAATGTTTTAACTACACTATTAGATTTATATGTGCTATCTGACAGGCTTTCTCATACTGTAGTTGACTAGAATTATAATACAGAGTCCACATCAGCTCATTCTGTTCTTTACATTTACTTTAGGTATCATAATTTTATGGGAGGATAAAAAACATGGTTACTTCTCTCGTATTTGTTTACTTTTGTAAACAAATACAAAAGAAATAATCATTTTCATAGAAAAAGCATAGAGATGGAGAAGAGGAGGCAGCCTGTGCTTACAGCTGCAAGTGCTACAGCACAAAGCAGCCAGCCATACTAGCACAGGGTGATATTGCAGCCACTGCACATAGTCTGGGCACCTTCCCCCTCTCATTCTCCCTACATATCCTGCACCTCTGTAGCTTTAGAGTCAGAGGGTGGCTTCTCTGAAGTTAGTGCTTGGTAGAGACAAAAAGAGGATAAACCAATGTTCATGATACTTATAATCTGAATTTATGATACTAAACAGGTCTTTGATTTCAGTGAGGAAAGTCAAAAAAATTGAATCATAATTAATCGATAATGTTATACTGGCAATATCTTGAACAAATATCTCTCGTCCTTTTTCTTTTTTTTTTTTTTAGGAAATGTACTCTGTAACCTGAAATTTCATGAAATATTATACTCTACTTTGTAGAATAGTATAATCTTTCTATGGATATATGAAAGCAACACTGTTTACATACCTGTTACAAAATAAACAAAACTAAGACACACACACATTCACACAATACACACTAAAATCAGTCTATCTAACACCACAATGTTACATCACACACACACTACTACCAAAAGCCAAACCCAAAGCTACCTGCGTTTGTACAACAGCTTTTCATTCCTACGGCCAAGAAACGACTGAGACATTAAGAGGGGCGACCTTTCAGGCACTTCGTATTTGGTGCATCCTGTGCGCCTGGACATGGCCACCTTCAGGAGCTGTGACCTCGCCACTTTGAAGCCTTCTGCCAGGATGGAGAGCGACACCAGGCCGAGACACAGGGACACCATGCCTGTTGAAAGAGATGAAAAATGATGCTTGGACAGTAAGATGTGTCGACAGAAATATGAAAGGATGAGGAAAATACAGACAGCATTGTGAATAATAAAAAAAAGCACTTCAATAATGTGTGCATGATCAACAATTATAGTTGGATATCAATGACTCTGGTTTGCTGAAGAAATACAATACTTTCGTGAATAGTATATAAAATTATGAAGCATTGAGACATCAGCATGATTATTAAACACTCATAAGAGGAATCAAAATACTGGTGTAAATAACTGACAATAATAATTATAGGTACAATCTTTAGCGTCAATAATTCTGTACATATCACTTATTAAGGAACATACTAATATATGCAGAATATCTTGAATGTTCATCATTGCTGTCTCTAACAATATGGTATATCTAAATACTATATCTGCAAAATTAAATCATTACTGTTTTTAACAAAATGAATAAAGTGTCTCCTGATTACTGAGAACACACAGAAATAACTAAAAACAAGTAAAAAAATGCAAATCTCTCTCACTGCAACCTATAGGCAATTCAGTTTGT
>NW_028234429.1:20673906-20676406 GCF_977035675.1 Penaeus japonicus | reverse complement strand
AATCCAGGCAAGCAGCCTGCCTTTGATTCCCTTGCGGATCAGGATCTCCTGAATGGCTAACGGGTTTGCCAGTTCAAAAGCCTTCTCCAGGTCAAGGAAGACAATGACAGCGCTGCTGCTGCTGACAGTGCTCAGTAAGGTGGCAATGCTGTGGGTAGTGCTCTTGCCCCTTGTGAACCCGTGTAGGTGTTCATGTGGAGGTCCCAGCTTCCATTGGAGCCGATTCAGTACCATTTTCTCTGCTGTCTTTCCTAGACAGCTAAGCAGGGAGATGGGGCGGTACCGTCCTGGCTCCTTTGGTTTGGGGACGGGAATTATATCAGCCCTCTTCCAGCACTGTGGCAGTGAGGAAGTTTCCCAGGACTTGTTGATGAGATGCAAAAGTGCAAGCTCACCTTCATGTCCTAGGTGGGAAATGATGGGGTGGGAGATCCCATCGCTACCCGGGGCTGACCGGGAACTGGACTTGTATGTTCGCCGTAATTCCCTCAGAGAGAACATGGCATCTGTATCATCAGGCTCGACCGCCTTTTCTCTGATGAGGGCATGCCTGCCTGGGAGCAGTTGTTCTTGGCATGCCCTCAGCTCTGCTGGTAGTCCGACGCTACTTGTTCTAGCAGAGAACTCGAGTGCCAGTCTCTCCGCCTCCGACCGCGGGTCATGGTGGGTCTTTTTGGGGGCTGAGCGATTCGTGGCCCGTCTGATACGGTTCCACAATTCTGATAGGGAGGTTTGGTGGCCAAAGGACTCACACCACTCCAGCCACTTTTCCTGCTTTAACCTCTTAGCAGTTTCCTGAGCATCCCTGAGAGCCTCTCTTAGAAGAGTGTGGTTCTCGGGAGTTCTCTGTCTGCGAAAGTGTCTTCTGCACATATTGATTCTGTGGTTAACCTCCTTAATCTCATCATTGTAGTACCAGGCGTCCTTGAAACACCTGGACCACTGACGAGTTTTGGGGATGGTTTCTGAGGCTGCCTCGTCTATGGCATTTACTAGTCTGGCCTCAAGTATGTCCACATTATCATTAAGTGAGGAGTCACTGGTTCTGAGGCACACGGCCAGAGCCTCCTGGAAGGCTTTCCAGTTGGCTCTTTCCACCTTCCATCGAGGATTGTGCTGGGGCATGGGTGCCGGGCCAGCATCCAAGATGGTGGTGACTATCCCATAATGATCGCTCGTGGCAGTGTTGTCCACAGACCAACTAATTCTCTCGACCAGAGCCGCAGTGACAAAGGTGAGGTCAAGGACCCCCCCGCCAACATGCGTAGGCTCCTGGCTGTTGAGAAGAGCAATCTCTGGGCATGACTCTAGCACCTCGGCTATATGGCAGCCTGCCATATCACGTCTCTGAGTGGGAGCCAGTATAGGGTGGTGGGCATTAAAGTCCCCCCCTATAAGAATTAGCTCATGTGCTGCAGCAGCACAGGCTTCACTGATATCTAAGCCCCTACAGTTTGGCCTACTGTATACATTGTACAGCTTGAGAGGACCCCCGGCCAAATGGATCTCAACAGCAAGGGATTCGACACCTTCTCCGCACTGCCAGGATCGGCAATCAGGGAGCAGGGGATAGTCGACTTCACAAGGGTAATCAGGCCTCTGGTACCTTGCGTACTCGGTAGCACAAAGGGATGATATCCCGAGAAGCGTACAGATTCCCCTGTTAGCGTCTCTTGGAGCATGACAACATCAATGTTCCGAGATCGCACGATCGCGTGGAGAAGGGCGGCCCTCGGGCACGAGCTGTTGATGTTCCACTGCAGTATGCTTAAGTTAGTGGCCATAGTGCTTGTCTGCGTTCACTAAGTCATTGACGTCAAGGTATTCGGTCTCTGTGTCCGACGCCCCCGTGTGGGTAACGTCAGACATTTCGGAGTCTGACAACTCCTTGGTGAGTTCCACACTGAGTGTGATTTCCTCACTTGACTCGTCACTGTCGTCAGGACAGGTCGAGTTGGAAGGGCTGGGTCTCCTGGGAGGTGGAGTATTTCTGGTCGCCTTGGCCTTCTTTTTGGGTGGCCTTGGCTTCCTCACCCTTTGGGGTTTGGGCGCAGGCTCTGCCAGTGTGGTCTTGGCCGCAGGTTTGTCGGGGAGACAGGGCTCGCCCTGAGTTGGGGTGGGAGAAGGAGTCTCGCCCTGAGTTGGAGGGGGAGTTGTGGCCTTGGGCCTCATGTCCTTTTCCTTCAGGGCATTGACGGTCTGAGTCATTGCCGTCATGGCTATCTCGACTGCCTTCTCCGTCTCCTCGCTGGTCCTTCCCAATGCCGTCGCAACTGCTGTGACAACTGTCTTCAGCAGGAGCGTCAAGTCCTTCTCTGTGAACAAAGTCGGACTCTCCGCTCTTGGGGTAGCCTTTGAGGTGTTCCCAGACCCCTTCCGGGTCTGTTTCCGACTTGGAACATCCACCAGCGCCGGGAACTCTTTTGTGTTGGAGGCGTCCGGTGCTGGTTTCGCTTTGGGCGGTGCTTCCTTCCTCTTAGGAGGGGGGGGAGCCCTTACC
>NW_028234429.1:20643906-20663906 GCF_977035675.1 Penaeus japonicus | reverse complement strand
ACTTCACACTTTAGTTCTTCTCATGCACACCAGAAATCATGGCAAAAAGTGCTGTGCTTTTTATACTAGGATCTTGGGTGTACACAAGAAACGCAGAAGTGTTCAGTGTGCAAAAGTAAACAAATGTGCATTTGAAGTGCGTTTAATCAAAGCTCTTGAATAAGGTAGAATTTCTAATTAAGATTTCCTTTACAAATCCTCTAAGGAGCATTGTCAAGAACACTTTATTATCATGCAATTACTTTGTTTTCTCGACACAGAATGCCATACCCTTATCTACTAGCATAGCCATTTCACCTAATGAATATATATAAATTCAGATGAACAATGAGCAACAAGAAAATAATTAATACAAATTTTGTATGTGCAATTGCCATACTTTCCATACTAGCCTGGTTTTAATGGACCTATGGATGGATAAGAAAATAGTGTTTGGAGTCAATATCTTGATGAACTAAAGATAAAAAGGAGTTATTTTAGCATCATAGGGAGTGTAAGTGAGTGTGTGTTTTGGTTTAGGTTGGTTTTGCTTTTAGGGGAAGCCTCCTTTGGCATGTGACATTTTGTGTGTGTGTGTGCGTGTGCGTGTGCGTGTGCGTGTGCGTGTGCGTGTGCGTGTGCGTGTGCGTGTGCGTGTGCGTGTGCGTGTGCGTGTGCGTGTGCTTGTGTGTGTGTGTGTGTGTGTGTGTGTGTGTTGTTTATAGGATCATTACATCCTGTTGATCTGAATTGATCTGGGCATTTAGAATTTTTATCAGGTGTGTGGCAGGGTAATGGTATTTTTAGATTTGAATTAGTTTGATAATAGCAATCTTGCATGCAGTTTGTAGACATCCTAAACAATTTATCATCAAATAAAGGACTAGGCCAAGCTCTGTCATGCCAGAAAATATGAGGTTGCTTATTGATCATTGTTGGAAAGCTGAAGACCCATAGGCCACAGCAATTGCTTGACCTCATCTATCATAGGTTTGCTCCCCCACCCGGTCATTCTTATTCCCATACTTTCTCTTTTATCGGTAGGGGGTATAGTTCTGACATGAATGGATTGCTACTGAAATGAAGGCTGAAATCTGTTGGTAAACCATGCTTTTATGGCTCCACTTCATATCCATCCATTGCTGCAATTTTATTTAAAAAAAAAGTGTTTTAGTATGTGCATTTCGAATAAAGACCATAGACTTTGGTTGTTTCATATTGGAATATAATCATAAACTTCCCCAAAACAACAAATTTCTGGTTGATGATCTCTAGTATTTTTTCTTGAAAAATATACTTTTGCTACATTTCATCGTACATAATGTATGAACCTCCTTTCAGGTTAAAGATGTTTAAGATAATTATTGTAATTGGCTTTTATTCTGATGATTCTAGATGAAAATCTTCATAATATTGAAATATTTTTGTTGATAATGGTAACTAGATTGGTGAGGATACAGTTAACCCATTGCAGATGGAGATGGATTTGCTTGCCCAATCTCCGGGATGAGTTTTATTTCAAAGCGAGACAGCTTCTCTCTAAAGATAGTGCTTACTAGAGACCGTGGATGGGTGCCATTCAAGGCTCTCTCTCCTGCTGATGCTAGGAGAAAGTGGTGCCATATAGGTTTTGGATTTTAGGTGGAACCCACTTTGCTTAACCCTCTCTGGACGGGTGGTACACTTGTGTACCCTGCATTTTTGGCCATATCAGCGGCTGATGTCAAACGGCGTCCGTTATTTAACTGATTTAGGCCTAAGCGTTCGACAGCCCCGGCCGAAAGGCCTAAAAGGCTAGAATGCCCCCGGCATGAGTGGGTTATATTATAGCAATTATAGTAATTATGATTGCAATTATCATCATCACTCACTCATTACTCATAGCACAATAAAAAAACAGTTATCCAAAATCCCCCTACATCATATACGTCATGTTGCCCGTCCACAATGGGTTCATATTGATGTCTAAATGCTGTATACCATAGTGAATAGAGAAATTAAAACTAAAAAACTTATGATTCAATATCCATCAAATATTTATGGGGCAGTTTTTTTGATACTGAATGAAAGGGAAGGATTTTGTTTTTTCCTCTTTAATTTATTTTGTCTGTTGTGTTGCGATATACTGTTTGCATTAGAAAAAGAAACTTGGCCTGTCTTTAATAGAAATCTTATTGCAAATCTTGCATTTGTAATGGTTTTCTTTAAAATGTACATACTGCTTTTACCTTATTTATGTCTTTGTGTAAATTGATTGTATCTCAATCTATATGACTCTATCTGTTGCAATTAATAAACTGTAGCTACATATAAATAAGGCATTAAGTGCTAGAATTTGGCCAGATTATTACAGTGCTAGCTTTTTCA
The DNA here is from genome assembly GCF_977035675.1 of Penaeus japonicus. NCBI lineage: Eukaryota > Metazoa > Arthropoda > Malacostraca > Decapoda > Penaeidae > Penaeus > Penaeus japonicus. Next base: position 20,661,560 of record NW_028234429.1, on the reverse strand, counting down.
GGTGTCAGTTGTAATGTCTGACAACACAGTGTGGAATGTAAGTGAAACTGCCAACGTCTATATCACGGGTGTTGTATCTGGGGTGTCAGAAGTTGCATCAAGTGTAACACATGGTGTTGGAGGCGTTGTACACAGTGTCACGTCGGGTAAGATACATTTGCTGAAGCACATGAAACTGAAAAAAATTGTTTTTAGTGTTGTGTGATACATGTGATAACCCTTCTCTTTGGATATAGTTGTACTGCATGTTATTGTCTCTGTAAATTATGTATATGATATATATGTATGTATTTGCATTTATTCCATTTGTGCTATTGAATTTAGTCTTAGTAAGTTTCTTATTCTTTGCCTTAGCAAAATACAAGAGATGGAAGGATTAACACTGTGGAATATGTTAAAGTTTGAAAAAAAGGTTAATGTAATAATTTGAGAATAAATCAGATAAATGTACAGTTTTATGCTTGATTTTATAAACATTGGAAATGAATGGCTCATTATGCAGGGTGTAACTATAGTTAACATGGCAGGATAACACTGCCTTTATAAAAGTAAAGATACACAATATATCATTACATAACTAGCAATTACTGGAATAAAACTGTCATGTCACATATTTTTGGAAAATTTCCAAGAAAAAGAATATTGTCATTTGTACTATCATCACCAAATTCCTTTCAGGGATGGGAGACGTAGTACACAATGTCTCCCTGGGAATGGGGGATGCTGTACATAACGTGACTTCGGGGGTCAAGCGCCTCTTGACCTACCCTCCGACTGCATGCCATGCAGAGGATGAGGAAGAGTGCCCAGGGGTCCTTCCTCCGACTCCTAGGAATACTTCTGTGTCGCCCAATTCCGAGCATCCGCATAGTGATGTGTGAGTTTTGTTAAGGATATAGACTAGGTGATTTAGACTACACCTTGATTCATGGATGTGGCTTATTTGATTGAACAGTGAGTTTTCATGTTTGTGAATGACAATCATAAGAATATTGTGCATTATTTGATTAATGAATGAACTGTATTGAATGCAACATCCTACAAGTTTTTTTTTTATGTCACTATTCTCAATAACTAGTTAGTTTTTGTTTTTGTTTGTAGGCTAATAATAATTATACTAATTTCCTTTCACAGGAGCCCAGGAACTGATTCCGAGTTAGCTGAAGAAGAAGCCGAGATTAACAATGAGTTGGGCATTACTGAGGATTATTTTTCACAGCCTGAGGTACTGTTATATTGTTTTTTTCATTCCCATTCAGTACTGTTGTTCTTGTTAGAACCTCTAAAGGGTTGTCCAAGTGGAATATGATGACAGTAAATATACGGAGGAGACTGGCATCCACATGGTGATTCTTGCGAGAAGTTTTGATTGCAAAATGAGTATAAAAGCATAGAAATGGAGGGTTGATCCCCTCCTCCCACACACATCTCAAATGAATGGCATCTGCTACAAGTCTGGGCATAAAAAGTCATAATTTATAAAAGAATGATAATATCGCAATGTATTCTGGGCTTCTCATAAGAGAGTGTCGTATGTCTAGCCTCTTGTTACATTATCAAGCATTAGCACATTGAAGGAAAAAAATTACAGATCTGTTCTCCACACTTTGATGTGCTGCATTTGTGATTTCCATGCTCATTTTTTCATTAAATAGGAAAGAGAGAGTCCACAAAATGTGGTTGACTAATTTACCCATGTTTTGATGGCTGTCCTCAAGGTTGGCAACAATGAACATGGAACATCATAGATGTTAATTATTCATAGGAAAAGTCTTAATGAGTTTTGTAGACTATTGACGTGACTAAGTTTGATAAACAAAAGGAAGATAGGAATGTTGATAAGTAAGAGATACTGTTATAATCTTTTATTTCTTGTTTATGCTTGTTTAAATGCTATATGATTGATAAGGAAAGTCTTTTAAAGATTTTAGTGCTTCAGAATTGTCACTTCATATAGTGAAGCAATAGAAATGCAGAAAATATGAAGGGTAGTGCATGGCAGAAGAGCATGCCTGCCAAACACTAACCTTGGTCACTCAGCTAATGAGGTATAAAGGAAAGTGAATTGTTCAAAAAAGCAAGAGATATGATTTATGCATTTCAATTTGATTCTTCATCAGAATTATGTAATTCAGTTAGTAAATTTTGAAGACAGTTAAATAATACATATGTACATGTCACTTTAAAGTCCTTTCTATATAAACTGGTTTACTAGAACAAAATAAAAGAAGACTTGGTTTACTTTATTCATGCATGCTTGTAATTACATATATTTTTACAGGAAAATGTTTTAGAGCTGAGTATTGAAGGACTAGAAGCTAGTATAGAGAAATGCAAGACCTTAATCCTACAGTGTGAGGAGTCCAGCACCAGAAGACGAGCACTTGTACATAAGTTGATAAAAATAAGATTGCGTTTACAGGTAAGTATACATTGGGAATTCTTTTTGTGTGGGTATGTGTTGTTATTGTTTTCTCTTACTTTTATTAGTAAACTCTAATATGATGATAATATTTTTATTGGAGGTTAAATTGCTCACAGGAAGCAAAAGATGCAGAGGAGATAGCCTCAACTGGTGTGCTCTTCCGTCTGAGCCATCAGCTCCAGCCCCAAAAGCCTCCGCTAACACGTGCATCAAAGCAGTACTGCGACAAGTGCGCCCAGATCATTTGGGGGGTGATCCACGTGTCATATATCTGTAGCTGTGAGTGTTTTGTTTCTATGTGATATGGATTTTTGTATTTTTAGATGTGAGGAGTGTGCTGAATATAATATATATTTTGTTAAATCCATCTTTGTCTCATTAATTTTGTACTTCATAGACTAACATAAAAAGTGTTTTTTCTCTTTTGTTACAGATGTTTTATCATGTGGTTATATAAAAAATCTTTGGTCAATAATGTTTATTCTCATGTTCATTTGTTGATCAGTTTATTTATCCATTTATTACTATCATTATTTTTTACTTAATGGGACCAATTTGATTTCAAGAAGTTAAGCAATTTGCACTCTGAATTGTATGTATATTGCCTAGTGATGAAGATGATTTATAAAAAACAAAACAAAAAACAGATGTGCATATATTTCTCTACAAGATGGATTTTTCTGTCTGAATGTAATTTAGCAAAGCTCAATATTACATCAGAGAATGTTTCTTTTAGGATTTGGGCTTACATCTCATGGGAATAGCAAAGAATCATATATAACATATTGGAATCTTCAGGTCCAAGCCAGCATTTGGCATGTTTCTAAAATCAGGCATCTTATTGTATCCACTTTCTGTTTTTGGGAATAACATTCCATTTAGTTACAATACTTTACAGTATGTGAGTACCAGTGCCATGGGAGGTGTGTGGAAGGCATTCAGCGCAGATGTCCAAGTGTAAGGGTGAACGAAGATGCTTCTTATATCCTGAGAATATGTCCGGAAGTAGGGTTGTCGGCCCAGAATTACAAGTGTGCAGAGTGCAAGATACTGATTACAAACAGTGAGTTGTAAACTCATTTTTAGTCTCTGTTTTTTTTGTTTGTTTTTTTGCTTATGTTTAATATAAGATAATGCCAGTTGTGATGGGAATTATTATCCAAAATTATTGATTATATTCCTAATTTATGGTAGTGATAACTAAATCAGTTGTAGGATTATGCCAACTATGGTCACTAATGGACATGACATGATAACCCAGCAGAGAAAGACAATAAAGAGAGATGGGAGTCAGTAGATGGTCTTGAAGTGATTTTAGATTAAATTCAGTTATAAACGAGTACACCACTAACTCTCCTGCACAATTAATTCCAGGCTATGCTGGACTCTTTTGCTTGACCCATAAAGGTCATATGATGGCTGTTCACTAGTAGTCGTCTGATGCCTTATTTTGTGTCTCCCAGCACAAACAATTAGCAAATAAGAGTTGCATACTCATTACATTGTCCTCATCTAGAATCCAGTGGGATTCTAGAAGTTGTCTTATCTAAGTACTTTACCTTTAGGAGAAGAGAAGATATGGCACAAAGTGAAGCTATTTAACCCATTCACGCTGGGACATATTTTTGCCTACCCCCACTAACGCTGGGAAGATAACAAGCATGCAACGCTTCGTGCCGGGATGTTTTCTTGCTACGCGGGGCTGTGCTGATTCTGTCAGAGTGTTTTTCACCATCCCCATTCTATGGTTTTCATGAATGCTCCTACAATGTTAACCCATCCACGACGGGGGAATTCTAGCCTTGAATGTCCCAATGCCGGGGCGTTCGAATTATTAGGCCTAAATCAATTGAATAGCTGGCACAATACTGTGCCGCCCTGCCACTGGGCTTTTGAATGCGCGGTACAGTACTGTACCACCCGTCCAGTGTGGGTTAAGGCACATAAAAATATTGCCATGTTCAGAGGAGTTATTTTAGTCAAAAAACATGTTACAATAATGCCTTTTTAGTTTTATTTGATTGAACTTTGCCTATATTACTCACTTCTATGTGAAAATACCTAAGAAAAGTGGAAGCAATCTCTCAGTGGGGCATCAAAAAACATGTTTTATACGTTCTTTTTTTTTTTTTTTTTTTTTTACCAAAACGAAAAGAACAATATGAATTACACGTACATATGAGTATGTACATGTACCTAATGACGTGACATTATGTGATATCATGGGTAATCAACAAATTAGAAGTAGTATTCCATTAGTAAGTTTTTACTCTATTTTATTTCATGGCCAAACTCATTTGATTTTACAATAGTTTTTTGACTCAGAACTTTTTATTCAACCGAACAAGAAGCAGAAATTATCATGATGTCATCAATATCATTTAGTTTTCTGTGACGTTATTTCTTTAACCTTATATCTCATTTTATGACATTCAAACACCTAAACGAAAGTAACAGAGTCTAAGAAATTATGTGAACAATCTAGTGATCTATTGCTGACATTTCAGCACATCACATTACCCTGCCTGGGTCTCGGCCAGAAAATGCACCATGTCTCAGGGCGTCGCCCAGGTCCAGGAATATTTTTCGACCCCATGATAGCACGTCAACCGGTGTGAATGGGTTAAATGCAAAAAATTATATCTTTTGTTATATTACCTATTCTTAATTCTACAAAATGTTGTATTGGTCTCTTTGTTATTTTATGTATTTCATTTGTTTCCACAATATTTCTTCAAATTCTTTCTTTTCCCAATTCTCCTTTGTAAGACAACTTTTGTTTTTTGTCTGAATCAGTTTCCATGTTCTTCTATCACTGTCTCTCTTTCCATGTTGGTACATGCATTGGGGCATCTTTACATTAACCCACACAGGACGGGTGGTACAGCATGTGTACCGCGCATTCAAAAGCCCAGTTGCCGGGCGGCACAGTATTGTGCCGGCTATTCAATTGATTTAGGCCTAATAATTCGAACGCCCCGGCATTTGGACATTCAAGGCTAGAATTCCCCCGTCGGGAATGGGTTAATGGCAAAGGTCAAATGATGCATAATTATTAAAATTAAAGTTTCTGTGTCATATCTGATGTGACTAGATTCTATTTCTGAATTCGTTATAACAATTAGATGGGAATCTAAACTATTGTAATGAAATTAATTGGTATGAGTAATAATTTTGTTAGTTTTGAAGAATGTGCAGATGAATAAATAGACCATGAGTAATGCTTTGATTCTGCTAGGTTGAAATATTTTCAATTGCTGATAATATATTCCTATTGCATGGGCATTATTTTCATTTTTGTTACTGCAAAAAGTAGGATAATGAAATCTTTCTTTTACTTTTATGAGTATTTTGAATGGCATGTCTTTATTAAAATTATTTTGAATGATGATTTGCCAAGCTGCAATTTTTTGCCTATCTCCTGTTGAGTTTGAACAGCAGTTTTGCACAACGATTTTGCGATTTTTTAACTTTTGTGTTGAGTACTGTTTGGCACTCCTTTTGATCCACCTTTTTATGCCTATATTCTGATCCAATTATCTAATTTGTTTGTTTCAAACTTTTCAGAATACACTGTAATCACAAAGCACGGCAGGAGGTTAAAATGCAGAGGTATTGACTCTAGAGTAATGACTATGGTTAAAATGTTGCTGTCAATTTTTTTTTGTCTCTCTAGCTACCTCTCATGTATAAAAGTGTCAAAGGTCTAGAAAGCAATTGGCAGTTGTTTGGAAAGCTATTATAGAAGGCATCCTCTCTTCATTGCAAGCAGGTTTCTTTTTGCTCTTGTTTGACAGGAGGAATGTTAAGAAGACAGGATTAGCTACCTTGGTATCGGTTTTTGGCTCTCTGTCATATGTTGTGCTTTGCTTGCTAGATTAGTAGACTAGGAAAATCAGGGCATAGTTATATTTCAATTAATTCTTCTATTCTAGCATTCTGTTTGGTTATACTGATTTAGCTCTATCAGACACTGGGGGTTATTTTTTCTGTTATCTATGTTTTTAGATAGATTGACCAAGTTGTTTTGTTTTATTTATTTTGTATTGCTTTATTTAATTGTTGAATTAGTATCCATGACACAACACTTACTTTATCATTATTAACAAGACTTCAGATTTTAAATTATTTACTTTTTGCTCTACTTGTGCCTTTAGCCAGATAATGCTATGGTGGTTTTGGCTCCGCTTGGATATAGCACCAGGGTATACCAAACTTTCGAAAGGCCTAATGTCTTGGGCTATTCACCTTTTGAGGCAATGGCCAGCCACTATGTGCACAATCCTCCAGTGTGGCCATACAAAAAACCATGTCAGTATTGTGTTCCTGGGGTAGACCTACTGGCCCATGATGTTATATCATGTCATATGTCATTAACCCTATGGCAGTGGTGCGTGTAACGATCGAACTAGCAGTCAAGCTGGTATTATATGACACTGGTAGTATTGCCCTAAAATTAGAGGGATGGGAAAGTGTTTTCACTGCAGACTACCCTAAATGGCATTTTAGATATAAATCGTTCACAAAATAAGGGTTCAAGTTGACTTTGGAACCATATAGCTCTGAAGCTAGTGCCGTTATAGCTATAATTCTTCATGACTATGTGCACGCTTCAACTGTAAACAGATGCTGATGCCTCATCATACACGCATTGACACCCGTTGTTGGTTTTTGGACATGAGTCTCTTTTATTTCACCTTTTTTTTCTTTGTTTATATCCTTCTGTTTGGCATATATCTGGAAGTCCACACACACACACACACACACACACACACACACACACACACACACACACACACACACACACACACACACACACACACACACACAAACACACACACACACACACCACACACACACACACACACACACACACACACACACACACACACACACACACACACACACACACACACACACACACACACACACACACACACACACACACACACACACTTACACACACACACACACACACTTACACACACACACACACACACACACACACACACACACACACACACACACACACACACACACACACACACACACACACACACACACACACACACACACACACACACACACACACACACACACACACACACACACACACACACACACACACACACACAGAGCAAACTAAACTATTGTTGTTTTAAGTATATGGATCATCAGGAGTATGAGTTATAGGAACAAAAAGGTATTTAAGAGTTTTTATTTTGATAAAAAGCCCTAGATTGTATAGATGTTTTAGTTCATGATAATCATCAGTTTGATAGTATTTTATAATTTATTAATGAGATTGCAATAAGAATGAAGACAGTTCAAACTTTTTTGGTTTATTATGTTCATATTTTTTTGCTATGCTGTGCTAGGTAGCTCATTTTACCATTTCTGTTTTCACAAATGGCCTGGATTTTTGGTTACCTATGAAATGTTTCCCTGTTGGTGTTAGCTGTAGAATTCCATGTTACCTTCTCACTGGAGATAGTCTGGCTTGCTGTTAGTTCAAGTATTTTTGAAACTTTCATTTGGATGATTCATAATCTGAAAGAATCCTTTTTTTTCTCACTCTCATTCTCTTTACTATTGTAAATTGTATTCATTTTATTTATTTTATGTTGAAGTTCAGATTTACCAAGCTTCTATATTGTTTTTAATAAGAAAGGAAGTCAGCTCAAATAATTTATTCTAAGTTGTAGGGGTCTTTTATGAAAGTGCAAAACAGTGTCCAACAATTCCCAATCTTTTAGATGTTGGGTTTCCAATATGGTTGTTCTCTTCAGGGAATGTTTTTGAGATTATATGTAAAGGTTGGCTTCAAGATCTTATGGCAATATCATTTCTAAAGTGTGTCGATATAGTTATTCAATGCATTTTGGCTTGGCAGATTATTTTTCTCTGGTCATGTTTGCTTTACCAATTTTCAAGTCTTGTACAATATCAGTTAGTTAAGGTCAGATTTGCTTCCTACCTTGAAGATTTTCTCTGGGGCTTTCTATAAGAAGTTAGATAGAATTTTGCAAAGAATCATTTCATCAGTTCAACACCTAATTATTTGTTATTGATATGGCTTTGATTATTATTTTGTAAAGAAAAAACTATAGAGGTGTAGAAAATGGATGCTTAAAACTTCATATTCTTTTATTTTTTTTTATAAACACCATTCCTCTAACTTGGATCACAAACTTTTATGCAAGAACTATTGGCATTAGTTTGAGCAGTTTCTCTATATTTACTGGTTATAGGATGAACTTTTGCCTTATTGAATCAAAATTCGTAATAGAGAATCTATTGTACAAGGTTAAAATCCGATGGCTTTAAAATGTCTGAGGCTTCCCTAAATTGTTAACCCCTTAATGATGGATGGTCTTCCCACTGGTGACATGAACGCCACGTGATGGCTTTGTCTGGCTGTCTTGCGGGCTGATTGGGCGCATAGAGGCTTGCCACTACAAATAGCAAACAGCGAATTTTGAAATACATAAAACATTTAACTACAACTATGCTTAGTTAAACTACCATTTGTAAACTCCATTCTTGTATAGGGATGCAAACGATTTATGAACTTTCATTCATTTTTATATTACATTTCTCTATTAAGGTATTTGGATATTTTTGTAGAAGTCATTTGATTTTTAGATATAGCTTCATACCTTCATTTTGTTTTTCAGTGATTTAGAGAAATAGAGAAACAAATTAGACAATGGTAGATTTGTTTTGTATATCAGGTTTTCCAGTTTTAGAGATGGAGAATATGGAGGTGAATACAGTTCCAGTTCTATTTGTAAAAGAATAAATCATAACTAAACAGAAGTTACATAATTATTCTTGAAAGAACAAAAGTTTTAGATTTATACTGAATGTAAAATTATACCATATCCTTTGTTTCCTTTTAGCAATTAAATGAGATTCCCCATATCCTTTGAAGGTGACTTAATGAAATAGAGAAAAGGCATAAAGTTGATAACTTTTTCTGCTTTTTTCTCTCAGTTGCAAAAATATTTAGAGCACTTATGCATGAACTTTGAATTAGGTGATAGCATTGTAAAGGGATTTGCGTCTCACGGTAAGATGTTGAAAGAGTCAAGTTTTCATTCTGAGTTTTCCTCTTATTTTCATCAGGTAAGTTTATCATTATGGATATTTTTGTCATAAAAAGCTTTGAGAGAAATATGTGCCATTTGTCAGACTAGAATCAAAGTTTCATTCTGCAATTTCTAAGATATCAAAGATTTCTCTGTGGTTTGCTCTTGTTGTCTTACTTGGTAAAGCCTTATTTTTCAAAGTAATGTACAGTTATTTATACTCACAGTGACAGAGCTTGTGGCTTAACCATGAAAAGTAAGTTGTGTTTAAACAAATGGGAAACTGTTATTTCAATACAGTATATTTTACAGTAATGAAGCTAGTGTTATGCATGAAAAATGATGTTCATGTTTAATGTCAGAAAGATATTTCTGTTGCTCTGATGTTACAGAAGTCATATTTGTAGGAAGATTTTTCCTTGTAATGATGAATAGAATGGGTCTTAAAAGGCATATTGATTGCCTTTGCTCATATTGATTGCCTTTGCTCATAGTTTTGAAAGATAAAGACTTAGGCTATAGGTTGCCTTAACAAATGATATTCCATGAAGTTATCAGATATAACTAATGAATGTATTTTGTGTTTTAGCCCATCCAAGGGGTGTAACATGCCTTGGTGATCCCTTCAAAAAAGGTATAATCATAAATGTGATGTGCATATTTACATATCTGTCAATGCACTTTGTGTTCTCCAGCTTCAGTTATCCAGCAATACTTCCTCTTTTGATACTGACTGGTGCAGGCTTTTGAAGACAACTTTTATATAGATAAAGAGCTGTACTGAGCCCTTGTTAACTTGACTCATGGCAATGTTGCATGTGATAAAGAGGCCTTATTCAATGAATATTATCTTTATAACAGTTCATCATAACTTATTCAGATTTCACAGTATGGCTATTTATGGTATTGCTCAAATTTACGAAGTCTCTTATCACATGCAAGTGATTATCTTCAATAGGAGTTAGATACAACCTAGATGCTTCAACCTTTGATTCTCTGTCTGGTGGCTGAGTGCAATGTATACTTGCTAGAGAACTCATGGAATCCTGGAGAATTAATGCTTGTATGTTTATTTCTTCAGTATCCCCTCACTTTTCAGGAATATGTTAAAAGTATATTTTATACTTTTACCAAGTACACTTGCATGCTTTTATCTCCCTGCAGTGTTAAGTATTTTTTTTTTTACAAGTGCTTTAAGCATTGCCTGTTTGGATGGAGCTTTTCAAGATGAATGATCACATCCCTTTATCCTCTTTGTATATATTTTTTGTTTGTATGTTTTTTCTAAGATTCTTTTTGTTTGCACTGTCTTGATCCTTGTTTGCATTATTTTCCTTACCTTCTGCTTATTACCATGACTTTTTTATGTAACATATTGATTAAGTGTGATTCCCAGCAGGAAAAATAATGTAGTCTAATTAATCTATTTTTTTTATTTTTTCATTCAAATGTATATCTATGACCCAAAGCTGCATAATCTATGTGATGGTACATATCTAGCTCAATCATTACAGGCCAGAGAGGAAATACTTGTGAACTTAATAGAGTTTCTGGGATATAGTTATTGACATTTAATATTTCTGTGTATTACAAATGACTGTAGAGACAGTTGTATTCAGAACAATCAAATAAAAAAATGAGAGATATCTTTAAAGACGTAACCCTCAATGCCAAAGATATATTTTGTTCTACATTTTATTCACAACTAGTAATTGATAGGATATGCAGATGTGTTTAATTGGAATGTGTTGAATTCTCGTACAGACTGGTTATTTTTAGTTGTTTCAATCATTTATTGATTTTGTTTGAGTTTTTTTATTATGATTTTGTACTTATATTTTCATTCTTTGACAGTTTCTTTTAAACATTTCAAGATTGTGTATGTAATAGAAAAGTTATTTGACTGTTTTTTGCACTACATTATAACTTGTATGCATTACACATGTTCAATTTTAATTATAGTATCTATTAATTACTTTTTCCTCTCCTTGACTGTCATGTTTCACAGGGTCAGATAACTGTCATTTTTAATTTTGTTGAAATTACAAGCTATTTAATGGTGTACTTTTTTGTTTATTTGTGTTATATCAAGAATGACTCTTGATGTAATATTTTATTTAGTAAAGATTTTATGGCTAGGAGGACCGTAATTAGCTTATTATATTGAAGCTCACTTGCTTTATCAATGTTCAGGATGACCTGGTCTGCTATTTTGAACTGTGTTGATCTAGCAAACCTTTCATTTGTTGATTTTGAACAGATGGTGAGATATTTCATACAGTCTTGGCTACATTTTTCAAGCCACTGTATTTCACTGATATTTGGATGCTATATTTCACACACATGTTGCATATGTGTTTAAAGATAGGATTCATAATTTTAGTTATGATTAATTTTATTTTTTTTCTATCTATAATTATTATTATTTTGATAATGATAATTATTATAATTATTGTTGTTATTATCATTATTTTATTTATTTATTATTATTATTATTTTTTTAATGATGTGTACACAACTGAATGGTGAAATAGTAGTTTGAAATATGTTGATTGTATTATATTTCTATAGATATTTTTTATATTATGAAGTATAATACCTTTATGCCTTATTGCAGTTGTTGATCATAAAAAGGGGATAAGATCAGAACTTTTTAAAAAATCACATGAAATGTATCAAAATCATTATTAATTGCAAGGCAATAATCACTAATTCTCTTGTCCCTTGGGGTCTGATGTCATGGTTGCAGTGGTCAGTTATGAGCCTAGTCAGAAATTTCACCCATAACAGTTGAACAGAGCATCAGATAATCATGAACGACAAAAGATAAGAGAAAATTCCTCCTAGGCAATCCTCTCTTAGCTCTGCTGTTGAGAGCTAAGGAAAATCTGATTTCTCTTTTCTGGCCAAGAGTCTGGATGCTATTATGTGCACTCTGTGTGTAATAGTTTTAAGACTGTGTTCTCGACCTTTTTGAGAGTGTGTGCGTTTTGTTATGTATAATTTTTCCAGGAGACTTTTATGGTTCTTTTTGAGTGTCAGTTGTTTGCTGAAGTTGGGTGAGTTTTGTCCCTTTGTGTTGTTTCCTGTTTTGTGTTGTGTTGATAGTCTCTCCTCTGCTCATTTGTAGTAGCTGAGAGCACTCTCAACTATCATTCTCTCGCTATCTAGCCTGTGGACAGAGTGGCACTTTATGCTTCCTCTCAAGATCATCTCCCCTCCCTTGGCACACCTCTGTTGCAGTTGGGAGAACACCCTCACTGAGCTGGGGGCTGACTGGCACCCTTTAATCCTTTGTGTCTTTCTCCACTCACACTTTGTACTTTCACTCTGATAGTTTCACACTCCCCTGATCTTGCTGCCTCACCACCTCTCTCTTGATCAATTGCTGGGCAGGACAGGGGAATGCTAGTATACATCCTCTGTTCAGTGTGTTTTTGTTTTGTTTTCTGTTTTTTTTCACATAGATACTTCCCTGAGTGCTTAACCACCAAGGAGTCAATTAGCAGGCCTACGTAATCCTATTTACCCCATTCCCTGAATTTTCAGGAAATAGAAGGGTTTATCTTTGATACTATTATTATTGTTAATAATGTTCTAATGATGATAATGATAACAAGAATGATAGTAATACTAACATTAGTAATCATAAAAAAAGAACTATAAATAAGAAGTGAAAAAAAAAAAAGATCCATGAATGGGGTAAACAGGTAATGTCAGGTAGATTTTTTTATTAACTCCTTGGTTACTATGCACAAATTGATAAAGCAAACCAAAGTGGGCAGTGTATGTCCCCAGCATCTATGGGTTGGTGGTTAATCCAGGTTTAATCCTTTACTGTGGCTTGTAGGTGTGTACTCAGATAAATAAAAGTGCAATTTTCTTCTTGGTTTAGTGGCACTTGTAGATCCAGCTTGAAGGGTGGGATTTTCTTCCTGGCCCATTGGGTGCTTGAAAACTAAGACTCTTCTTAGGAGCACACCCATATGTTGCAGGGCATTTACCTTCCTGATCTATGGTATTTGTAATCTGCTACACCGGCTTTGAGGCATGCACTGTTTAACCCGTTAACGACGGGTGATTAGATATCACGTCTAGTGGTTTTAGGACCAGACACCGGGGACGAATTATTTTGTCCAGCCCAGCGTGCTAGGTGAGTGGGCGCACAGCGCTTGCTAGTGGCCAGTGTGGCAGAGAATCCCGACGCGTTAAGCTTATGCGTTCGAATGTCCCGGCATTTCGGTCATTTTAAGCTGAAATAGCCCCATCGGGAAGGGGTTAAAAGGAAAGTGCAGTTTTTCTTCCTGGCCCAGTGGTGCTCTGGTTTGTGGGTACAAATGCAAGTGAGTCTACCCCTGAGAGTTAGCCTGACCTGCAACTCTTCCATGCTGTTTCCACCCGTTCCAAGCTGGTCATCGTGGGTTGCCCCTACAGGTGGTCTGTGCCCAAGCAGCCTTCTCCAAGCCTGTTGGTTATGCTGAGTCTCCTCCTTGTTAGACAGTTCCATGAATATTCCAATCAGTCTTCTCTAGACCGGCTAATTGTAGTGCTCCCCTATAAGTCCATGTCTCTTCTATTCTGACTGACGAATGAAGACAATAAGTGAACATGCAAGAGGATTCAACAGACTGGACTCGGACACACAATGCAACAACAAACTGTCAAACCATCACGCTTGTTGAGGAAGCAAATATCTTGAGTACTCTCATCACTCTCAATGTATTGCACTATTGCTACCTTTATAATAAAGTGCACGCACTCATCAGTGTTTCGTGGTACCCTGAAATTCACTGATGCAGTCATCTACTTGTCCAAAAAAAATTGTGTAAATGGACCCTCCACTCCATTCATCTGACTGGGATTGCACATGACTAGATCTTGCTTTGCACTCTCGCTGCTGGTCATGTAGCATATGAACATTCCCTCTGGGGAGCCTTCCTATGCCATGCTTACGCTGAGGTCAAGAATGCTTTCAGGAACGCTTGCCTTGTCTGGGGGGGAGAAAAGGTGAATAATTGAGGGGTTGCCAGAATGGATTATTCTCGTATGTTTGTCTTGCCTGGTTATTTGATGTGCTGGCAACTGTTACGGTTAGTAGAAATTTCAGATCGGGATGTACCTGATTGTACCAGACCATTTGGACAGAAAATAAGTATTTTCCAACTATTGGATATGTCATTTGCTTGAATATATGATGCTTATTGCTATACTATAGTTAATTTCATTTATAGAATGTAAACTTTTCTGTTATGCATTTTTTTTTTTCATAACTGTTCCCCTTTCAGCTATGTTTTGCTATTGCTTAGCACATGCATTTTTTTGTGTGTATCCTCCCATATTCCTTAGTGTTTTATTAATTGTATAGCTATTATCTATGAATGTATATATATTTGTTTATTTGTAAAAGCTTTGATATAATACAATTTTGTTTAGGTTGTGAAAAAAACATATTTGGAAATATTTTTTCAGTTTCTTTTATTTTGATATGTTTCATTTCTGATTTGTAAAGTTATAACTTAATCATCATTACAGTAAAATAGTTGCTGAAAGTATCATTTCAAGGACAAGAAGAAGTTGTGAATAAGTGATTGTATGAATATATCATCATAACTAGATATGAAAGTGTTTAGGCTGACTTGTCCAATTTTTCAGTTAGCCATTGTATAAATAGCCAACTTATTTTGAAGTACACCAACTACTTTCACCGATTTGCTTCAGTACCCAAATCAAACATTACAGAGAATGCCTGGTGTGAGCCCAGAAAGTGTGACTATACTGGCCTTTACTACTGTCCTGCTTGTCACTGGAATTCGCGGCAAGTCCTTCCGGCAAGAGTGATCCACAACTGGGACTTTGAGGAGAGAGTCGTAAGCCGTCAAGCAAAACAGTTCCTCTTGCTGATGAAGAGCAAGCCAGTGCTCCATTTGGAAAAGTTGAACCCTCATCTTTTCAAGTTTGTCGAAGAACTGAGTACAGTTAAGGTAAGTGTGGGCTTTGGATTATATTCTGAGGTTATATATACTATTGTTTTTGCAAATGGAAAGCAAGTTTTTATTTTATTTGGTTAATGTATACTCTTGAGCTTATAAAAGAATATGAAAAGAACACATTTGATTTGATGTTCTGCAGATAGATCAAAGGTTTAGATGATGTGGAAGACATATCAAATTCATTTTCAAGACATCAGTGATTTCTGAAGCAATATGAGTGATTCCTAGGGAGTCATAAGAATAATGAAATTGTAAACAGACTATTGCATATAAGATTATTTTGTATATATAGAAATTATTGCTCATTAACATCCTTGTAAACAAAGGATATAATTAGCCAAATAACCTATAGCAGATTCAATACAATTTATGGAGTGATAGGTATTGCATCTAAAACTTAATTTTATACCTAGTATCTCCCTCTGTTACAGAAACTGAGAGAGGACTTGCTCACCATGAAGCAGTACCTCAGCACTTGTCGTTCCGCTCAGGAATCTCGGATACTGCGACAACTTGAAGAGCGGCAGCACTTTGTGGAGAATGCACACATGTATTCCTTACAAGATTTGATAGATGTAAACTCAGGGCAGCTTGTTGATTACCTCAAGAAGATACATAAGAACTTTTCAACCCATATAAAGAATGAATGCTTGGTATGTATGGATATCAATCTTTTTTTGATTCTTTATTTATAAGATTTTGTAAAGTGTGTTTCTAGTTATAAAATTTATGATGATTTATTTTTAGCTTGATGATGATGACTTATATCAATGTGTGTGTGTGTGTTTGTTTGTGTGTTTATATCTTTATGATTATATATATGTGTATTATTGCTCTCTACAGGTTTGCCAAGGGAAGGGTTACATCTGTGAAATTTGTGATGTGAGTGAGATCATTTTCCCTTTTGATGGTGGCGTTGTAGTGTGTATCGGATGCTCAACAGTCCTTCACCACCTGTGTTTCACCTCAAGAAATAGCCTCTGTCCCAGGTGTGTTCGCCAGGAAGCGAGGAAAAGAACAGAAACGGATGAAGAAACAGGAACTGGCGATTAGGAAGTTGTTTTTGAAGTTTCTTGACATATGAATTATTCCCTTGTGCTATTATGACATTGGATGCAGAGTATATATGTAAATATTTATGTATTTGCTGATTAGATATCCATGATCTTTTTTTTTCCACTAAATTTTAAATTCATCTACCAAAAGCTTACCTCACATTTTGCAGAAGATGCTCACATTAACAATCTCACAAACAATCTCTCAACTTTTCTTCATATTCCTTCTAAAACACTCCCACTAGATTTCTTTCAAATGCCTGTCTTCCAGTTTGTTTCTTCTGACGAATCACCAAGTGTTGTCATCATTTTCCAACAATTCTCTCTATTCCATTTAGTATTAACCTGAATCTGTCTTTCTCTTGTTTGAATTTTCTTTTGAAAATGCTTTGTGAAAATCATTCTGTCCCATATGCATGCAGTCATTTTACATGTCATACATTATACATTTAAAATTATTAGATACCTCTGTAATAACATTATTATTCATAAAACTCTTTCATGAGTAAAAGAATACTATGCATCATACATTTCAAAATATCAGTTAGTAGCATTCAATCACAGTGTCGATTTATAAGGAAAAGAATATACATTTTTGTATGCTTTATACATTTTGAAATATGAGATAATTACATGATATCATTATCATTCATGTTGTTCATTCATTAATATAAGAATATATTACCTTATTTTGTACTAAAAGAAACTGTATTGGTACAAAAGAAGGAGAATCTGTACTTGTAAATTATATAATATAAACATAAATTGTAATATATGACTTAGTTACCCATTTGTCTTTGTTCAGGATGTTTATATGAGAAGAAGTAAAAGAGTATTTTTTCCAAATTTATGATGATTGTATAATGTAAGTAATTTCTATATTGGGTTTGCTTTAAGATGTGTTGGAAAAGAATAATTGAAAGCCAAAAATGCTCTATGTCAATTAGATTATTGTTAATATGTTCATGATTTTTTAAGTGCCTGATTGTATTAATATATGGGGACAAATAATTTATTGAATCAACCAAGGGATTTGATCAAACTTAAATATGAAGTATGTAATAATATTGTGCTTATTTTTAAGCTTGTATAT
>NW_028234429.1:20631406-20633906 GCF_977035675.1 Penaeus japonicus | reverse complement strand
TATTACCATCTCCATAATTCTTATCATTGTTATCATTAGTGATAGATTATTGTGTGTGTGTGTGTGTGTGTGTGTGTGTGTGCGTACATGTGTGTGTGCGTGTGTGTGTGTGTGCGTGCATGTGTGTGTGTGCGTGTGTGTGTGTGTGTGTGTGTGCGTGTGTGCATGCGTGTGGGTGCGTGTGTGTGTGTGTGTGTGCGTGCGTGCGTGCGTGTGTGTGTGCGTGCCTATAACATACCACATGATGCACACGAATGAAAAAAAAAGAAACGACAGAAAGGCTGGAAAGCCTTTGCTCAGCTGGAGATCATCGGCCGCATCCGACAGGTGGCAGCGGGGACGCCGTTGCTAGGTTACGCGCCCAAACACTTCTCATGTCCCTCCCCCCGTCCCTTCGCTTGTTCCCCCATTTCCTACCCCGCCTCTTTCTATCCATCACCATCCCTACTTGTCCACTTTCCCCCTTTTCTACTCCCTTTACTTTACTGTCCCCCCCCTTTCCCCTTCTTCGTCTCCCCTACATCCTACCCCTTTCTTCCACCTTCTCCCCTTCTCTGCCCCCTCCTCCTCCTCCTCCTCCTCCCGTCTCCTCTCTTCCTCCCCTTCTTTACCACCCCCTCCTCCTACCTCTTCCGGTCCGCCCGAAATAAATGGCATCCCGCTTTCAGAAGATCGTTAATTTCGATCGCTTTTGCCGAAAACGAAAGATAATGAGGGAAGCCGTTACGTTAGTGCATATGTCTACCTCTCTTTAATCCAATCTTCCGTTTTATCCGATCTCATCAGATTGTTTTTATTATAATATATTCACTAGGGGTTATTGAAACTATAATTTCAATTTGTTGTTTGTAATATATGATATAAAGTTACATATGGATGACTGAACATACATGCATACATTCCTCTCTTGTATCGAACCCAGACGTATGCTCAAACTTTAAAGAGCTAATCCTTCATTTAAATCTTCCTCTTAACTCGTCTCATTCTGTTAATCCTTCCACCAACGCAAAAAAAGAAACAATAAAATAAATAAGTCCCCCAAAAACATTATTTAAAACAACTCCAAGGCACTAAATGCTGGAGAAATTCCCCTTCCGGTACGACAGTTTGGGCGTCCACCTGCCAGGGACATGTGCTTGTAATTCACTGACACTCACGTTATACTACAGGTTGTGGAGGGTGTCAGTGTAGAACGAACGTGTCAGCGGATGTCCGGATAACGTGGTCACTTGTCCGTGCGAATACCTCCTGATGAATTTAGAAAAGTGGATGGCATTACGAATTATTCTCGCATATTAATTAATTCATGTTGGTGTTTAAACTTCGATTCATGATTCTATGAGTGTGTTTGTTAGAAAAAAAAGAAAAAATTGTCAAGAATTTTAGATAAATAAGATAAGAGATTGAAGTCGGTCTTATCAGTGTTTTCACTCTGGTTATGAAGAAAGAAATATTAGATAAATATGACTACTCTTCCTAGAGGAGGATGTGACACTTGATGACCCTCTCGGGGAAGAGTTTTGTCATTTTCCCTTCGAAAATAAATGAAAATCAATGAGGATATTCACCGTCGCTGATCGAATGATGAGTAATGTGTGTGGTGGGATCACGGCCAGACAAGATGAGGCGGCGGTGGGCGGCTGGTGGGCGGTGGGCGGCTGGTGGGCGGTGGGCGGTCTCATTCTTCCTTTTGGTCGCGATCGCTTGGGTTCCTCGCGCACGTGGACATATATCAGGTAGGTTAAATATTTACAGATGATGAATAATTCTTGCTGCTTGTCATTGCAGACTTATTGTCTTTCTCTCTTTCTCTCTCTCTCTCTCTCTCTTTTTTTCTTTCTCTCCCTCCCTCCCTCTCTCCCTCTCTCCTTCTCTCTCTCTCTCTCTCTCTCTCTCTCTCTCTCTCTCTCTCTCTCTCTCTCTCTCTCTCTCTCTCTCTCTCTCTCTCTTCATTATTTCCAATCCTCTTCCCTCGTTCCGCCTAACGTTTCCAAATTATAAATATTTCAAAACCATTATTCAATCTCTACAAACCAGCCAGCAAGTTAGAATCACCCCCCAAAAAACATATCAATATTATCAATCGACTTCATTTGCAAGCATCACCTAAAAACAACGAATCAAAGTCTTTTTCACCAAGCCATTAAGGGATCCATTCGCTCTCCATTATATTTCTACACATGTGCAGAGCCACCATGACACCCGAAGAATGTAATTGATTGATCTGGTGACATTTATGGCTTGTATTGTCTGAATTCTTCGAATGAAGAGAGAAAGCCGAGTAAAAGCCGGTTCGGTTCGTATTTTATGAATACAATGAAATTGATGTTCAGTGGTCGTATTTTCGTAAACAAAGTATCAAAACAACAGTTGCGTATAATCAGCTGGTTATAATGATGATGTTATTACAATTATCTGATGATAGTGATGATGTCGTTAATATTCAGGATTGTGGTTTAATGGATGAGATGGGGGTGGGAATCATGATGATGCTATTAAT
>NW_028234429.1:20618906-20626406 GCF_977035675.1 Penaeus japonicus | reverse complement strand
CATCAACGACCTTCAGGTCATTGTTACTTAAATGCAAAGACGCTGAAAAGGATAAACTTCTTAGAAAGTGGGAGTTAGTTCAGGAAGAGTGGGCAAACATCCAGGAACTGTTTGCCAAATATAAGGAAACCATAAAGGTCTGATGGAGTGTGGTAGTATTAAGATAATGTCGTGGAATGTGAGTAGTTTACTTACTAGAGTAACAGACGTCCACTATTTCGTGTTGAAAAATGACATAGACGTAATTTCTCTCCAGGAAACTAGGGACACAAAAGGTGACACTCTTAAACTCAATGGTTATAGAGCATATCATCTTAATTCCGGAGACCGGACACGGGGAGTGTCTACTTACGTAAAAAGTGCAATACCTTCTGAACTGCTAGAGATACCGTGCAGAAGTAAAGGTATTGAAAGTGTATGTGTGAAGCTGTATTTACAAGAAGGTGAAGTATATATTGCAAATGTATACATCTCTGGGAGATGCTTTGATCTCAGATACCTACCAGATTGCATGTATTCTGACTCGACTCTGATAGTGGGTGACTTTAATGCTAGGCACCCACAATTAGAGGAGATGGGCAAAATCAATGATAACGGTATCAGATTTTATCAATTTCTCAAAGATAGGCCTGATGCATGCTTGCTGGGTAGTAAAGAGGCGACACGCATCAAGGGTGGACGACTTGATTATGCCTGTCTGCTTGGCGGTCAGGGGATTCAAGGAGAATGTGAAATAGTAAGTGAACTACTTAGTGATCATTTCGCCTTGTATATTAAGTTAGCTTTAGGTAAAAAACAAGTTAAATTCAAAAGAAAAAGGCTTGTCTTAGACACAAGCGACAGAGAATTGTTTATTTGCAATATGGGGGGCTGGTACAGAGATTACACACCCCTAAGTTTAGATAGGTTCAGCGAGGATTTGTTAAGTGCGATAGAAAGATGTTTACCTACAAAGGCTAAGTCACACAGAAAGGAGAAGAAACACGGAGCACGGAAAAACAGATACTGCAGTGATAAGACACTTAAAGGGTGGACACAAATGTTAAGGATGGCACACATGGAATGGGCTAAGAGAGGCAGGCGGGAAGAGGATAAGGACATACTACTTAACATATCAAAGATGTGTGGGGAGAAAAGAAGGGAAGTAAGAGAAAAGTATTGGTCAGAGTTCGCGCAAAATATTGAGGGAATTAAAAGTCTCAAAGACATATGGTACCATGTAAACAAGGTAAGGGGAAAAACAAATAACCTCATCGGTCACCCACACCCAGAGGAGGAGGCAAACAAACATATTGAGAAATGGGCAAAGGCATCTTCTCTGGTTTCATTACCACAGAGCACTCGTGATGCTTTGTTTGCATGGGAAGCCGAAAGAATCGGGCAGGTTGTTTCATCCGCAAACATCACTGCAGTATCTTGTCAGCCAATAACTACACACGAACTTCTAAATGCTGTTAAAAGAGGGAAAAGTACTTCGCCAGGGGAAGATGGAGTGACATATGATATTCTCAACTTATTAGCAAGCATGACGAACAGCCCTCTCATTGACCTATTTAACATGAGCTATGTGGAGGGTAGATTACCGAAGGCCTGGAAGAAAGCTATTATAATACCTATTCCAAAATCAGCTGGCGGTTATAGACCTGTATCTCTGACTTCCTGTATATGTAAAATGATGGAGCGAATATTATTAAATAGACTAATGTACATGATTGAAGATAAACATTCTTCTAATTTGTACGGCTTTATGAAGGGAAAGGGAACATCAGACTGTGTAATTCAGTGTTTATCCAATGATGCAGAAAAGTGTAGAGTCTTTATAGATTTACAGGGAGCCTTTGATAAAGCTAATGGGGAGGTCATTCTGTATGAATTGACAAGACTGGGATGGATTGGTGACTATCTGACAGATAGGAAAGCTTGCGTATGGTTTCAAGGCTGTTTCTCAGAGGAGAAACGTTTTGAGCTAGGTACTCCACAGGGGGGTGTTTTAAGCCCAATGCTCTTTAATGTACTAATGAACAGGATAGCTTCAGAGGAATACCCTAAGGGCGTTCAGCCAATCATATATGCAGATGATATATTGATACAAGGGACCACTCATCGCCATTTACAAACAGCGCTGGACAGATTTACCAGTCTTGCTCAAACATTGGGGCTGGTTATAAATGAAGAAAATACCAAATTTCAGAGTAAACAAAAAGGCAACGTGCCACTTACCCTAAACAACAAAACAGTGGAGAAGGTGTCAACATATAAATATCTGGGTATGTACATTGGCTTCACTGCCTCAAGCAAGGATGCTGATCACGTACTAACACAGTGCAAGGCTCGACTGCGGCCGCTCAGGGCACTTGCTTGTCGAAGGATAGGAGCCGGGGTGCCTCTACTGAGGCTAGTCTACATTAGTACAGTAAGAGCTCAGGTGGATTATGCAGCACCAGC
The DNA here is from genome assembly GCF_977035675.1 of Penaeus japonicus. Lineage (NCBI taxonomy): Eukaryota > Metazoa > Arthropoda > Malacostraca > Decapoda > Penaeidae > Penaeus > Penaeus japonicus. The sequence goes on along the minus strand of NW_028234429.1, from coordinate 20,623,961 downwards.
ACTTTCTATAGCTTGTCAGGGGAGGCTCCGAAGGCTTGAAACCATGCAGAAGGAAGCTATGCGTATTATCCTCGGGTGTCAAAAGAATGCTAGGATAGACATAATGAGAACAGAGACAGGTTTGCAAAGCATTGCACAGAGAGTAAGCGAGATTAATGTCATAGCAGCCGTTAGGCTCATGAGAGGAAACAGTGGAAAGAAATTTGTGAGAGATATGGTCAGCGGTTTTGACAACATCAGGACTTTTTATAGACAGGGCAAACGAGGATATATGAAGGCGCTTAAAAAGGATGTAGAATTTTATGGCTTGCAAAACTTTTGCCAATCGTTTCAAGCATCCGCCAAAGTGCCACCATGGGAGGATCAGACGATTAATATAGATGTCGATCCCCTCTGTATGAATAAGAGGCTTTATGAACCTGGTCAACTTAAATCAAGATATGGTCATAAAATAAAGAGTCTAACACACCTTGACATTGCTCATGTCTACTGCGATGGGTCAGTTTTGAAAGATGGCAGAGCAGGATGTGGGGTTATCATCAGACAGTTCACTGCAAGTGGCGTGGTCACCACAAGCAGTGGGATAAGACTGAGTAATCATATATCGTCAACACAGGCTGAGTTATGGGCAATATTGACAGCACTTAAAAAGATTGAAATTATTAATAAAGATGTTTTCTTTTTTGTGGATAGTAGGGGAGCGCTGGACTCTTTTAACAGCAGGGACCCTGTGTTTGAGCACATTGTTAACGAGTGCCGATTGATTGCTCATAAGCTACGAGGCCAGGGACGTGAGATTACATTCGTCTGGATCCCATCGCATGTCGGTATCACCCTTAATGAGGCTGTGGATGAGGTAGCGAAGGAGGCAGCTAAAAAATGTGAGGTGGACAGACGAAGTGCTCGGACTCTTAAGCAGGCAAGGGGCAATATCAAGAGGATGCAGTTAGACTATGATGAGATTAAGAAAGGCGAATTGATTGAGACGAGCGAAACCTTGCAACACTATATGCATCTAGCGATGAACACAGACTTCGCTTATGGGAGGGGCAAGAGCAAGTGGAAAGACTCTGTGCACATGAGAATTAGGTTAGGGTATAAATACTATTGGGAGTTAGGTGTCCCGACAGGTGAACAGGAAAAAGAATGCAGGGTGTGTAGGTCACCAAGGTCACACACCTTAGTACACTATATCTTACAGTGTCCCATGCTTCAGATCTACAGAAACTCAGAGATAGCTGGACTCCTCGAACAAGCTGTATGGATGCTTAGAAATGGCCAGGTAATACAAATTTTAAAGAAGTACAAACACTTCGCATCGACCACATAATTGTAGTTGACAACAGTGTATACCCGATTGTGACTTCCCTTCTGCCGAGACTACGATAGCCCAAGTAGGATTTTATTGAGATGTGAATGAATATCATTTATGATACATCATCCTGTTAAATACAAACATACTTCTTGGCTTTCTGATAAATTCTTTCCTCCGGTAGCATACATATATGTTATTAACATATATGTGCGCCACATATTTCAAGTATGTAATCATGTGACCTTAGGAGAGGACTTAGCATGCTGAGGGTGATAATCCATACTGTTATATCGTTCTCCTGATATGTAAACATTTAATTGTGTATGCTTGTGATTGACCCGTCTTTTGCTCTGTATATATTTCAACATGTTGACATAGCTGTAAGGTTTTGTAAAATATATGTGAGCCCAAAGAGGAACTAAGATTGGGGTGAGGATAACCTATGTTACCTCATCCTTTTGAGATGTACGTAATCACTTGTCTCAATAAACTCGTCAAAGTCAAAGTCTCTCTCTCTCTCTCTCTCTCTCTCTCTCTCTCTCTCTCTCTCTCTCTCTCTCTCTCTCTCTCTCTCTCTCTGTCTCTCTCTCTCTCTCTCTCTCTCTCTGTCCGTCCGAACATCCTCTGGTTACGCGGCCCAGTGTAATCGCTCGAAATTCATAGCGGAGCTTTCGGGAAGGTTCGGCTAAGCAGGATCTTACTCCGTGAATTCTGCTAATAATAAGCCCCTGGGATTTCCTTGGGAGTTTTTTTTTTCAGCCGTAAGGTCCTTCCTGCTTTTTTCTTTGCTCCTCCCCCTTCTTGGTCTCTCCCTCTCTGTTTTTCATTCTCTATTCTCTCTTTTTTCTCTCTCTCTCTCTCTCTGTTTCCCCCTCTTTATCCCTCGCTTTCTCTCTCTCTGAGAATGGAAGAGCGAGAGAGAGAGAGAGAGAAAGGGAGGGACGCAGACAGAAGGAGAGGCAAAGAGAGAGGGAAAGAAGGATAAAGTTTAGAGAGAGAAAAATCTCCATACCTCGCACGTATTTGAGATCGCAGCAGCAAAAGGGAAAATCTTTGTCGCAGTGAAGGGAGCCGTTATAAAAAAATGCGACCTACTGAAAACCAACGCCTATCCTGTCTACTAAATTTGTATGCCTTTACGACCATTAACAATTTGGAACTGGTTCAGTCAAAGGATCCAAAACCGATCACGTGATATATGCAATTCGGAAAAGAAATGCACAATGGAGTTCCGCTAAAAGGTCTTCATTCGCTGCGCTACATTATCTCGTTAGGTAGCACGCATCGCTAGTAAACGCACCCGTCCTTATTTGTGGGAGTTATTTGATCGCGTTCTGCCTAGCGATTTACAGCTAAAGAATAGCACCGTACTGGAAAATGGATTAAACAAAAGGAAAAATTCCTCCCAAAGCCACAATACAGAATGTCGCATTCGAAGTTGCTGGAATGTGTACAAATTTGTGTTTCCGTTGCATGCATGTGTTGCGTTCGACAGGATAGAAAAGTAATTTTCGCTACATTGTTCTGTGATACGGATATCTTTGTTTATGTGTATCAGTGCATATAAATCAATGTAGTAACACTTTTATCATGTTGAAAGTATTGAAAAACATCTCATAGGTTAAGTGACAAGAAAAAACAAAACAAACATAACGCGATATCATGTAGAAAATTAAAGGATTGAAAATGAAAACGAAAATATATAATATAAATGAAAATTAAAAAATAGAAAATGAAAGGTAAATGAAGTCGATTGGATGGTCGAATCGTTACGCATTCTCACTTGTTACGACTTAGGGTTTTATGTAGATTCGCAGACCATAAACATCCAGTAACATCCGTTGTTTTGTGTTATAACAATAGACCAACAGAGTTTACGCTAGAAACGTGCGGTTCCCGTTTTCTGTTAACTGGTGCTTGTTGGCAGCAGTTCCCGTTTTCTGTTAACTGATTCTCATGAGTTCCCATTTTGTATGAAAAGACTTTCCTTAGAAGTCAATGTCGTTTTACGAAGTTGATGAGAATAATTTTTCAGTATTAGATTTTACTAGATAAGGAGTTATGCATAACTGTAACTTATACACTTCCGTTTTTAACTCTAATACGAAGAAAACGAGGTATGGGACACATAAGAAGGGAGATTATCCCTGTGCCAGAACGGGGAGTGAGAGAACTTTATTTCTCATAAAGTCTGAAGGTACTTATAATCAGCTACAGGCATAACATAAAAGAGTAGTTTTTCTACAAAGAACAAAGTAAAAACAAAACACAAAGGTAGACCTTGCTCTTTATTAGAACGAGAAAAACTTGAGGACTTCTTCCCAAGCTATGGCCTGTGTTGGTAAATATGAATAGTGTATATATTGAAAGAAAAAAAAAAAAAGAATTTCCCGCAGAATACGACTATTTATTCGTGGTCGTATTTTAACAATGGTATACACACAATTTAATGAAAATCGCTAGTTTGATTTTTCTTTTTTCTCTTGGAAAATGCATTTGTCACCAGTGACTCATTCTTGGTATCGATTCAGTTTGGTCCAATTTCACTATATTAACATTTCTAACATAAATGATACTTTTTTTTTTTTTTTTACTGGTATTTACTGAAAAAGCCAAGTGCGATGGCGACTTTGCTGTTATGAATTACTCCACACCGATATAATATTCCCTCTCTCTGTCTCTCTTCCTTTCTCTTTCTCTCTTCAATTCTCTCTCTCTCTCTGTCTCCTTCTCTCTCTCTCTCTGTCTCCTTCTCTCTCTCTCTCCCTCCCCCCCCTCTCTGTCTCTCTCTCTCTCTCTCTCCCTCTCTCTCTCTCTATCCCTCCCCCCCCTCTCTCTCTCTCTCCCCCCCCCCCTCTCTCTCTCTCTCTCCCTCCCCCCCCTCTCTCTATCTCTCTTTCTCCCCCCCATCTCTCTCTCTCTTTCTCCCCCCCCCCTCTTTCGTTCTCCTATTCCCCTTATATGTAAAACCAGGTCTACCCTTTTTCTCACATGAATCTTTGACGAGGTCCCCTTCCGCAAACAATTCTCCAGACAGCAAACGACTCGAGTTCCCTTTGCTTACGAGGCATAACCATAACCGAGAGAACTGGGCCATTCCTATCAATAATTCACTAATTCACGAGTTCCCTCACGCTCAGCGCCACGCCTGTTGCTCTGTTTCGGACTTCCGCCGGGCTCTGCTGACCTTGTAAAGAATTTCGTTAAGAGTGTAATAACAACAGAAAAATAACATGGGGTCATTGTGTAAATTGTTGGGTTGAATACTTTGGCTTTCTCAACATCGTGACGAAAAGAGGGAGTGACGGAGAATGGGAGAGATAGAAGGGAGGAAGATATGTTGTATGTTCCGTTAAATGTCATTTCATTTGCTCATGTCGTGGACATGATGAAATTTTTAGTGTCTGGTTTTCAGGTCTTTCCAAATAGCGTTTTTCCGGTAATTTTGAGAAATAATTTTGCCTTTCTAGGCAAATTATGGAGATGGCAGATCAATTTTATAGGTGTATAATAATTTGTGCTAAGTGTGTGTTGGACGCGACCCAGAATAAGCATAGCAAATGGCAGAGAGAAAGGAATTTTACTGATCGATAGGCATAATCTAAAAAAAAAAAAAAAAAAAAAAAAAAAAAAAAAAATCGTGACGAAACACAGCACGAAAATAGTTCCGACTGTATTAAACGGCCTGCTGTGGTATTTTCACATATTCCATGAATATTAGACACCTGGCTTTCCTAGCT
>NW_028234429.1:20578906-20591406 GCF_977035675.1 Penaeus japonicus | reverse complement strand
TGGTGATGATGCTGTTGTTGGCAGTGGTGATGGCACTGCTGTTGGCAGTGGTGATGGCACTGCTGTTGGCAGTGGTGATGGCACTGCTGTTGGCAGTGGTGATGATGCTGTTGTTGGCAGTGGTGATGACACTGCTGTTGGCAGTGGTGATGGCACTGCTGTTGGCAGTGGTGATGGCACTGCTGTTGGCAGTGATGATGACACTGCTGTTGGCAGTGGTGATGACGCTGTTGTTGGCAGTGGTGATGGCACTGCTGTTGGCAGTGGTGATGATGCTGTTGTTGGCAGTGGTGATGATGCTGTTGTTGGCAGTGGTGATGACGCTGTTGTTGGCAGTGGTGATGATGCTGTTAAAGGCAGTGGTGATGATGCTGTTGTTGGCAGTGGTGATGACGCTGTTGTTGGCAGTGGTGATGATGCTGTTGTTGGCAGTGGTGATGATGCTGTTGTTGGCAGTGGTGATGACGCTGTTGTTGGCAGTGGTGATGGCGCTGCTGTTGGCAGTGGTGATGGCACTGCTGTTGGCAGTGGTGATGATGCTGTTGTTGGCAGTGGTGATGATGCTGTTGTTGGCAGTGGTGATGATGCTGTTGTTGGCAGTGGTGATGATGCTGTTGTTGGCAGTGGTGATGATGCTGTTGTTGGCAGTGGTGATGATGCTGTTGTTGGCAGTGGTGATGATGCTGTTGTTGGCAGTGGTGATGATGCTGTTGTTGGCAGTGGTGATGATGCTGTTGTTGGCAGTGGTGATGGCACTGCTGTTGGCAGTGGTGATGGCACTGCTGTTGGCAGTGGTGATGATGCTGTTGTTGGCAGTGGTGATGGCACTGCTGTTGGCAGTGATGATGATGCTGTTGTTGGCAGTGGTGATGATGCTGTTGTTGGCAGTGGTGATGATGCTGTTGTTGGCAGTGGTGATGATGCTGTTGTTGGCAGTGGTGATGATGCTGTTGTTGGCAGTGGTGATGATGCTGTTGTTGGCAGTGGTGATGATGCTGTTGTTGGCAGTGGTGATGATGCTGTTGTTGGCAGTGGTGATGGCACTGCTGTTGGCAGTGGTGATGATGCTGTTGTTGGCAGTGGTGATGATGCTGTTGTTGGCAGTGGTGATGATGCTGTTGTTGGCAGTGGTGATGATGCTGTTGAAGGCAGTGGTGATGATGCTGTTGTTGGCAGTGGTGATGATGCTGTTGTTGGCAGTGGTGATGATGCTGTTGTTGGCAGTGGTGATGATGCTGTTGTTGGCAGTGGTGATGATGCTGTTGTTGGCAGTGGTGATGGCACTGCTGTTGGCAGTGGTGATGATGCTGTTGTTGGCAGTGGTGATGATGCTGTTGTTGGCAGTGGTGATGAGGCTGTTGTTGGCAATGGTGATGGAGATGACACGACTGTTGGCAGCGGTGACGGTGTTGTTGATGGTAGTGACAGTACTGTTGTTACAAGTGATTATGAAAATGTGACTGATGTTGGAAATGGTGGAAGTGACGTCACTATTGTTGGCAGTGGTGAAGGCGATGTATTTGGAGGTAATGATACTGAAGTTGGCACAGGTGATGATGGTGATGATGGTGATGGTACCGCTGTTGGCTTTGGCGATGGTGGTGGAAGCGGAGAGGGCGACGACGCAACTGTTGGCAGTGTTGGCTCTGAGGACAGTGTTGATGGTGAACACACAACCATAGGTAGTGATGTTGATGATGTCACCACTGTAAGCAGTCACTCTGGTGATGACAGCGAAACAGTAGGTGATGAAGATAACAATGTCACCACAACAATTAGCAGTGGCAGTAACAGTGACGATGGTGCATCTGCAGGTAATGATGAAGCGGGTATCGCAACACCTGTAGACACTATAGATTTTGATGGTGAAGGCATTGTTGGTGGCAGCGGTGATGGTGATGGCACTGTATTTGGCACCGATGATGGTAATGCCACAGTTGCAGGCACTGCTGATGGAGAGGGCACCTTCACTACCGTAGATGGTGTTGAGAACGGTGATGATGGTGAAACGTATAGTGGAAACGGTGATGCTTTACCCGACGAAGATGGAGATGAGAGCGTCGCTGAAATATCACAAAGCGGCAACGGCGCGGAAGGTGACAGCGATGCCGGAACTGCTAGTCCTGCAGCAGAAGATGCTGTAGCAAATACAACAGAATATATGGCACAAGGTACAGCAGAAGATGCAATCGACTATGCAACACAAAGTACAGCAGAAAATACAACAGAAGACACAACGGATCCTAGTGGTGGAATCTACGAATCAGCAGTTGGCAAAGAAGATGGTGTCACTACCCTCCCTGTTGGCACCGTCACCTCCGTCAATCTGGTGTTCAGTGCCACCGATAACGGGAGCGTTGTCGTCTCTCCCACAGAGGCAGAGTCGACGCTATCCTCGTCTGGGGTCGAGTCGTCCATGTCCGTGGTCTCTCTACCAGTCAAGCCGACGCCGGTGACGACTCCGCTGCCCATCGAGACGACCAGTGTGCTGCCGAGTCTGCAGGTGACCCCTCCTTCCCCGGCAGACTGTTTCTCCCCTCTCTCAGGGCCGCTCCAGACTCCAACGGTCTCCCCGAGCTTCGCCACGGCCCCGCCTCACGTCGGCACACACACTGAAGGCACCGTGCCATCTGGGAATGACACTGACGACACGGAAACGGAATTCACGACAACTGCCTCCTCGTCTGAAACTTCTTCGGTCGAGTCGTCGACCAATTCGTCGACTGGGATCGGAGACTCGTCTCTCCCATCGCTCGAACCTTCGGCAGAAACGACGTCTGACATTCCTGACACAAGTCCCACGACATTCACTCTCTCGATGTCCACTCGTGAGCCACCTAATGCCACAGCATCGACCCTCGCTCCTTCAGTTGATCAGACACTAGCAACCAGACCCTCTGATTACTTATCTGAAACTCCGTCATCAGTGACTGAACTAACCACTCTGTCACAGAGCCCGATGACTTTGCCAACAGAGAGCTCTCAGAGCACAGGCCATTCCACATCATCATCATCAACAACAGCAGCTACAACAACAACAACGGCAGCTACAACGACAATAGCAGAAACAGCTACAACAACAACAACAGCAGCAGCAGCTACAGAATCAACGCAAATTCCGGTCGTCCCATCGTCTACTGAGACCAAGACACCGCCGACGACAACACAAAGACCTCAGATAACAGCAACAACAGAGCTGACGACGGGCGTCCAGCCCAGCCCGCCGAGCCCCAGCAACAACGCCACGGTGCCCTTAGATCAAAGGTACTGGGTCAGGACGGTGCTGGAAGGCCCCCCTGCTAGTGATGACCCACAGCTCTACTGGGCAAGCATGGAAGCATTGTTAACGGATGCCTTCAGAGAAGCTTATCGACGGAGCTCAAACAAGATAGGTCGAGAGAAGTTGCAAACTAATATGAAAACGAACCAGACGTCCAAGGACACGAAAAACGTCACCATAAACCCCACAACGAGCAACCCGTACGAGAACTACACCACAATCACAGCCCGGGGCAGGAGACATATCCCAGACCTCACGACGCCCCTGCCTCCGCTGAGACGACGTCGCCGCAGGAAGCGTGACATTCGTGTAGGCGAGAGAATCTACGACATGTCTCCAGGACTCACGCGAAGAAAAGCCACAACAGTCCTCGGCGACGACGAAAAGACATCAAGGAATCGTCCAAGATTGAAACCAACTCAAAATTTGCCACCGCATAGGAAATTCTTCACGCGGCCCTTAAGGAAGAACTTACACCAGTGGTCAACGCGCAGAAAAACACTATCAGAGCACCTGGAGCTCGGTCTCAACAGAAGGAAACGAACCACGGCCGAAAACGTGAAGGTGCGACTCCACAACGTGACATATGACAACTTCACTGACACGACGGAGTTAATCTATACCGTGTTCGACGAAGAGGAACCTATACTCGCCACCGAGGCCGTGGCAAACATGTCGAACGTCGATGATATGGAGATGGCAATCATGCTCGACCAGGTTGTGGTGGTCAAAGCTGAAGGTATCCGCCAGATTTACATCAGGTTATAAAGTTTTAGTAGCAATAATTACAATTATTATAATAATGCTAATATCAATAATTAATCATTGTGACACTGATACGAATGATAGCATTGAACTGTTAATAGTTCTGATTATAATAGTAATCGTGATAATGATAACCAACATAAAAGTACAGATAATAATGATCAAAATAAACCTATCACAAAGCTAACAATCATAAAAACCTCAATAATAACATTCATAATAAAAACACCCAAGCTTGCCACTAGGACGAGCCTAACCAACCGCCGCTAAAACACGCCGCCCACCGCAGAGTACCTGAGAGGGCCTCCCACGCCCAAAAAGGGCGAGCTCGTCTACTGGATCATCGGCGGCGTCGTCGGGGCGGTGATGCTGGTCGTGTTCGTGGTCTGGCTCGCTGCCTTCGTCTACAAGAGGCACAAGCGAGAGAGGGAGATCCTGCAGCCAGATTCTCAGGTCCGAGGGCGACGTCGTTCTCTTTTCTCCCTTTTTCTCTCTTTCTTATTTATTGATTTATTTATGTATTCATTTATCTTTTTATTAGATTTTTTTATTAGTTTTTTATTTTTATTTTTTTTTTTTTTGCTGTATAGGGATATTATTGTGAGAGGAGAAAAGACGTGAAAATTTTGAGTCTTAGTCTATCCAAACATCGATTTAATTTCTCTATCTCCATCAATAATTTTTTCGAGTTCATGATGAGGTGAAGGACATGTAATACTGGATTAGTTGGATATATAACTCTATGTAGAATAACGAAAGCAACTTCTAAATTAAAACCTCATGTACTATATCCAATAAATTCAGTATCGTGAGAAAAAAAATCTAAGTGAATATTTCCTTGAAACTTTACTGTACCTTTACACAATCACGTTGTTATCATTGATATCAACACCCGCCCCTGTTTAGATTGCAAATCTCATACACACAATGACAAAACATATATATATTTATGATAATGTTGGTAAAGTATTTGTAACATTTCTCCTTGCAACCTACATGGGCACACACTCGCAAAGGGAGGAAGAGAAAGAGACAGAGAAAGAAAGAGAGAGAGAGAGAGAGAGAGAGAGAGAGAGAGAGAGAGAGAGAGAGAGAGAGAGAGAGAGAGAGAGAGAGAGAGAGAGAGAGAGAGAGAGAGAGAGAGAGAGAGAGAGAGAGAGAGAGAGAGAGAGGAGAGGGGGGAGAGGAGAGAGAGAGAGAGAGAGAGATAAAGAGAGAGAGGGGGGGGGGGTGAGAGGGAAGAAAGAGGGAGAGAGTGAGGGAAGGGGGGAGGGATAGATTATCTATATTTTTGCATGGATATTTGTGTAGATGGTTCTTTGAATTTATTGTAAATAGTAGCCTTCATTCAGGTGGTTCATAATTTTGTATATATTTTGACCTATATTTTCCATCATCTCTTTCTTTTCCTCTCAATCGAACCCCCTTCTCCTCCCCATTCATATTATTTCCCTACTCTGTCGCCTTCCATGTGCTTCATTCCTATTCTTTTACTATAATTCTTTCACTTTCCCTTTGCTCTTTATTTCCTTTCTTTATTATTTACTAACCCCGTAATGAACACCCACAGGCAGCGACGCCGAGAAGTCACTTAAGTGCCAATGCTTACATGGGTCACCTCAACTTGGCGTATGCAGGCAGCAGAGAGGAAAAGGTCAGTAGTTTACAGAAGACAAAGAAACTCTTTGTTTTGTGGACTTTCAAACAATTTTACTTATCTTTAACCAGCCTCGCGGACTGCACGCATTATCAAATAATCAATGTACACGAAATGTAATATTTTTACTACACTTAGGGAATATATATCACCTTATCTACTTGTACACTAATAATATAAAAAAAGTTTTTGAGTGCGATGGAATACATGTACTATTAAAACATGAGACCAGTAAAAGAGTATTTTCTATATTAACTAATCTACTTATGAAAGCAAAGATATTACTAATTATAACCAAGGGTATCAAAATGATGCATCGTCAAATATCATCAAACGACTGAACTGTCGTAAGTCTAATCATGCCTGTATAATCAACAGCTGGATGCCGCTCCTGTCCCTTCGACCTCTCAGCTTCCTGGAAATGACCTTGGCCGCTCTTCTCCCGGAGGTTCCCACGATCAGCTGCTTATCCAAGACAAAAAAGGTCAGTAGAGTCATCTCTTACAACATTACATGTTAAGTCAGCTTATATTAGGTATTATAATTCATGACACGTACATTATATCAGGAGAGGAAATTTACTACGGACAGACAAGAAAATTAAGTAGATTGTCATTATGCATTATACTGTTGAAGTTAAATTTTGTATTATAGAGTGAAAGTTGTAACGAAACACACAAAGATGCAATGAAACGATAGAAAGTAAGACTATGACTAAGGCTACACTTCCCTTCAGATCACTCGAGGCATTCTTCTATGGACGAAATGGAAGACGACGAGTCTCACGAAGACTCTCCCAGGGAGGAGGTGGACTTCGAAACCACAGAAGAGGAGGTGGGATCTCGAATTCCGTACAGATGCTTGCGAACGCCAAGCGATTATCTTAATTCATGGTTTTATAGGTTCATTGTGCGACTTTCCCGCTTGTACAAATACACACATTTCACTTTGAAACGATCATTCCATTTTCTCAGCATTTTTTTTTCTTCTACGACGCTCTGATAATAGGTGAAGCAAAAGCTCAATATCTTTAATAGATCGATTCTCTTCCTATTCTAACTTCCATAGGACGTTAAACCTGGCTTTCACTTCACCTTGTTTATTTGTTAGCTTGTAGGATATATGCAAAACCTGCCTGCATAGCTTCTTTCCCAAACACCCATAATAAATGAAGGGTAAAAGGTACCGCGTCCCTCCAGGTGACCGACGGACGCCGACCGAAGAGCAGCGTCCCTTGGCGGCGGCCCGGCAGGCGAGTAGGGACGGAGGACGTCGAGGAGCCCGTGTACAGCTCCCCCAACCCTGCAAACATACAGTACCAGCCTTCGCACTCCAACTACTCCCGCTACGACACGACCCATTCCGACCTGACCTCCAGCGACCCCCGCTACGACCCCGCCAGTCAGCTGATGGCCAACATGCTCCAGGGCGCCGCCGAGTTCACGCGTAAGGACCAAGGCTCGATCTTCCTGCCTCCTCCCCTCCTCCCGCCTCCCCAGGGATTCGACAGGAGTCAGGACTCACAGTTCATCCCAGGGACGTCCCTCCCTCGCTTCCTCCCTCCTCCTCGTCCCGCCAAGAGCGTCTCTCTCACCAAACCTCCTCCCGAAGGATACGGACAAGGCACACCGTCCCAGATCCAGTCCTACGACTACGATCCTGAGGCACCGCCCATCCCGCCGAGGAACTACACGAGGGAGGAGGCAGGACTTCCGCCGCTGAGGGAGTCCTCGCCCCTTCGGCCGTCGACGAGGGACGCGCAGGTGGAGGCCAGGATAGACAACGAGACTGGAGGCTCGTCTTCTTCAGGAGAGGTGAGTTCGAATCTTCTTCAGGAGATTGGAGTTGGTGCGAATTGCACCAATAGGAAGCATCGACTTTTAGTTTCGATCATATTCGTCGTGAATTGATTGGTGAAGGATTCCTGGTTATGTTCTTCCTATTTAGAATTGAAGTGATCAATTACGCCTTGGATTTCTGGAAAAATAACATTTATTTCATGGACATATTTCGCTTTTCTAGTGATGTGCGGATAGTTGGTTTTTCGTAAGAGACTGTTCATTGTACTGACACCTAGAACTTCTCTGTGAATTTAGTTTTAGACGTCTACTTGTAAATATATGAATCCTGAACATTTCAAATCATAAAAAAAAACAACAGAAAGACAGAGAGAGAGTGAGAGATAGAGAAATAGAGGGATTAGTTAGATAGATAGATAGAGAGAGAGAGAGAGAAAGAAAGATAGATAGATAGAGAGAGAAATAGATAGATAGATATATATAGAGAGAGAGAGAGAAAGAAGAATTGAGAGGAAAAAAAGTAAAGGAAGAAAGCTAATCAGAGAAACACAGAGTTAACCCTCCCCCCTCCTCCCCCCCCTGCCAGGAGCGCGCTCGCCGGGCTTCAACGACCTCCTCCCAGGCCTCTGACACGGGGAGCTCTGACGGCACAGTGCCCAACGTACGTCGTCTGCGTCGCCGCTTCCATGACCTGCTAGACGACGCCTTTTCTCTGCTCAATGGTCAACGACACGGGGACAAGGTCACACCTCTCACAACCCCAACTCAAGGTCGCAAAGGTCGTGTGAGGTCAGCGGCTTTCTTGCAAAGGTACAGCTGATTTTTGTGAATCATGTGATATGTCTGCTTGTTTTGAACCTTAGGGACTTGCACTCCTTATTTCAGTTACATGTGGTCCTAAAAAGAAATATTACACCTTAATAGATAAGGCAGACTTCTGTGAATTTTTGCCTTTTGGATTTCCTGTTTCGCTTCATACAATCGTCCTTCCTTATGTCAGCAGTATCTTACACCCAATGCCATGTTTGTAAAATAGATACCAGTCTCATCCAATCGCATATTGAACTATAGAAATATCATGCGCTCAACACAGCTATTGCAATAGCAAAATGACCTCACGATGTAACAATTTCCCAGTATAAGTTATTTTTTGATAGATTGCCTGATCGCAGTTTTTTTTGTTTTTTTTCTAGAGGTTTGTGATGATTAACTGAATACAAAATGTTTGTTTGAACCTGTCAAGTGCATTTCTCCGTTATCTTTACCCTTATCAGTCACGATTTTCAGTGTGAAAAAATAGCTGACATTTAATCCAGGCACCCATTTTACAGTAAAGCTAGTCTTGATGTCCATTGTTGGAAACACACACACACACATACAGACACACACACATATATGTATAAATATATATATATATATATATATATATATATATATATATATATATATATATATTTTATATATATATATATATATATATATATATATATATATATATATATATATATATATATACATATATATGTATATATATATATATATATATATATATATATATAATATATATATATATATATTATATATATATATATATATATATACACATACATATACATATAGACACACATCTAAAACCATCTTAATAATAATAGAAAATACATGCATATAAACGCGTCTTATCATCCAATTCAACCAACCAACCAATTCAACCAATTCCAATAAAATCCTAGTCCAAAAATTCCGATGAATTCCCTGCATCCTTCGTCCTCAGGAGTCGTCCTTCGGAAGCGCCAGCCGAGCAAGGAGCCGCAGCAGGAGACGACGGGCGCCCCTGGTCAGTCGCTGCCGTGCACGCGTCGCCGTCGTGGAGAGAACCGCAGGTCTTTCTTCTCTCTCTTTCTTCACTGTTGTGGTTCTTATTATAGCCTAGTACACACTTGTAGACCATGTTGCGCGATTTGTCAATAGACCGTCTATAGACACCGTTGTTTGTCTCGTCTAGCGTCCACACTACGATTTGAATTTCTCGTCTAGTCTCTGTCAGTACATCATGGGGGAAATTGGTCTCTGCGGAGTGAGTTCCTGTTTAGCGCTAATTGCAAGTGAAAGAACGAGGAAACGTAAACGTTGGTGGAGTCGCGAAGTGTTTGCAGAAGGACCAAGGTTCGGTATTTCATTATTAGATAAAATAAGACTGGAAGACGCCATGGGTTTTCGAAATTTCACCCGCCTAACCTCTACTGATTTCGAAGATTTGCTTCTGATGGTTGGAGGACTCATAATGAAGAAGGATACAAAATTTAGAGAAGCTATCCCAGCTTCTCTTCGACTAGCAGTCACACTGCGTTTCCTAGCAAGTGGAGACTCTTTCACGAGCCTCATGTACACCTTTAGAATATCTAAGCCAGTGATTTAGGTGCCAATTTTATTTTTTACGCGGTTTTTATAATCGGAACTCGTCACGCTCCAAAGACGTCTAGAAGCATGATAATCTTCGATTAGTTTCAATACCTTTTCGTTTGACCACATTTCAAAAAACAACGTAAAAGCGTTAATTTGGCCGCAAGGCACCCGGCATGCTTGGTAGCTGGAGAAAGACTGGGAAGTCCGATGTGTCTCGTCTATCGTTGCAGATGTCGTACACACTAGCAAAATGTTGCGCAACATGTCTACCGTTGCATGCTGTCTCCCATTCCGATCAGGAGACCATAGACCTTGGACTTTTTGTCTCGCAACAGACTCGTAGACGGCGATTGGTCTATAGACGTGTCTACGTAGACAACGCTAGACACGTCTCAGAGACCAAATCGCCAACATGGTCTACAAGTGTGTACTAGGCTTAGAGTAGAGAATCTTGAAATTTTTCGCTTTTTTTTTTTTTTTTTGCATTGGCTCTCCCTTGGATGAAATGGAATATGGAAAAGCAGTCGAGGTTTTAGATATATATTTGGAGGGAAGAAAATGGCATATGGAATTGAGAATGATCTTTCCATAATTTTTTTTTATTATCCGGTAACACAGATATCCATAGTACCATGAAATAAATGTCCTTTCATAAAACTGAACAGCTGATGTAGGAGTCGACTGTCACAAGGACTTATCTTGCATGTTTGCATACCAGTTCCTAATGACATGAAGTAGATCTTTCCCTTCTCATGGAATTGTTAATCTTTGTATTTCTATTTTTTTCCTTTCTCTCTATTTCCCATTTGTTTCTCTCGTCTTTTTTTTTTTTTTATCTCTCTCTTATCCCATCACTCCTTAATCCTGCTCTTTTGCTTCTCTGTCTTTCTCCTCCATCCGTCCATTTCTCTCCCTCTCCCTCTCTCTCTCTGTGTGTCCCTCCCTCCCTCCCTCTCTCCCTTCCCACATCCATCCACTCCTCCCCCTCTCTTTCCCTCTCTCTGTCTCCCCTCCCCCTGCATCATCACGCCCCTTTTCCAGATGGTGGGCGTGATCCCCCTTGAGGAGAGCAGAAACCCGGTCTCAGCCTGGGGAGACGGAGCCGGTCGTGCGAGTGGAGGACGACCCTCGAGTAGCGGACGACCCTCAAGTGCAAGGCCCGGCAGTGGACGACCTTCGAGTAGTGGACGACCCGGTAGCGGTCGGAGCGCCCGGAGCATCACGCCGGTTAACATGCCCCCGAACAGCCCGGATCGCCTCGATCTCAACCTGCCGGGTAGGATGAGGTCCTTTGATTTTAGTCTTGATAAACTTTTTGATAGATTGTTGTTCTGTAAAGCGAGAGAAAGAGAGAGAGAGACAGAGAGAGAGAGAGGAGAGGGGGAGAAATAGATAGATAGATAGATAGAGAGAGAGAGAAATATAAAGTATACAACACAACAGCCAAGCAAACAAACAGCCAAACACCACAACCAAAAATAGAGAGAAAGAGAGAGAGAGAGAGAGAGAGAGAGAGAGAGAGAGAGAGAGAGAGAGAGAGAGAGAGAGAGAGAGAGAGAGAAAGAGAGAGAGAAAAAAAAAGAGATAGATAGATAGAGAGAGAGAGAGAGAGAGAGAGAGAGAGAGAGAGAGAGAGAGAGAGAGAGAGAGAAAGATAAAGTACACAATACAACAGCCAAGCAAACAAACAGCCAAACACCACAACCAAAAATAGAGAGAAAGAGAGAGAGAGAGACAGAGAGAAAGAGAGAGAGTGAGAGAGAGAGTGAGAGAGAGAGAGAGAGAGAGAGAAAGAGAAAGAGAGAGAGAGAAAAAAAGAGATAGATAGATAGATAGAGAGAGAGAGAGAGAGAGAGAGAGAGAGAGAGAGAGAGAGAAAGATAAAGTACACAATACAACAGCCAAGCAAACAAACAGCCAAACACCACAACCAAAAACTCTCTCCCCCCCCCCACACCCACACACTCAGCCCTAGCTAGAACGAACCTCACACAACCCCTTCTTCAGGAATCCACGGGAGCAGCGAGGCCCTCGACCCCGACACAGGTCTTCGTGTGTCCGACCCCGCCGTCCCCCTCATCCGCGCCATCAAGGAGGAACTCAAGCGCTTCAAGTCGACCATCAGCACCGAATCCTCAAACGCCTGAGTTCTTGTTCGCTCGCTCTTCCATGCTGTCTGTCTCTGCCCCGTTGAGCTAGTCGACGTCCCTTTGGAAATGTTCTACTTTTCTTTGATACTTTCTTTGATAAGCGATTCTTTTGGTGAAGGGGCGGAGGATACGAGAAGTTACGAGGAGGTGGATTCTAAAAGTGTTTTCGATTTTTTTTTAAAGAAGAGGATACGATGAAAAAAAAGAAAAAGAAAAGAAAGAAAGAAAGAAAGAAAAAAAAAACAGGAAAAAAGGACGGGATGGAGAAGTAGAATAGGAACTGTAGAAGGCCTTTTGAGTTCAGGTTTTTTATTATTAAAGGATTCTTTGTTTTTTTTTCAGGTATGAAAGACAGTACAGTAGGAGAGCTTTTTTATATATCTCACACTTTATAACGAAGGTAGCATAATCTATCAAGATTTTATAAAATTTGTAAAGAAAGTAAC
>NW_028234429.1:20563906-20566406 GCF_977035675.1 Penaeus japonicus | reverse complement strand
AACTCCCTCCCCCACGCTACCACTTTCAGGGGTTTTGAATTGACAGGGGTTAGCCAGGCCCTTAGCGCTTGTTTCCCTGGCCAGCATCAAGGGAGGGCAAATAAGTTTTCACCTTTGACTTGATGAACTGGGACGGGGCCCCTGGGTTAACACGGACATCACACTACAATAATGATAATAATGATTATAATAAAAACATTGATCAAAATAATTAATGAAAATAGTAAGAGTAATGATGATTATGATAACAATAAAAATGATAATGATTATAATAACAATGATAATAATAAAAATACAAATAATCACATTAATGAGAAGAAGAATAATACTAGTAACGATAACAATAGCAATGATAATTTCGATGATAATAATGGTAATGATAACGATTCTAATTACTATCAAAAGGATGATGATACTAAGAATAATAATAAAGATATAAAAAACGATGACAACAATAAAAACAGTGATAATGATAATAATGACGATGATCACATGAATATGAATAAGAAAAGAAAATAAACAGGAAAAAACATAGAAAACAAAACAAACAAAAAAAAAAATCAAAGAAAATCATTTTATCAAAGATTGTAAACAACCTGCACGACACTGACGCTGCACCATTGTAGGTTGGATGCAGTTGCAAGGGACGTGGTCAGGGCAGTCAATCTTGCTTAAACGTTCGAAGAAGAGGAAGAGGGATAATGGAAGGAGGAAGGAAGAGGAGAAGGAGATGGATGTTGAGAGAGAGAGAAGGAGAGAGAGAGTGAGAGGGAGAGAGAAAAAAAGAGAGAGTGAGAGAGAGAGAGAGAGAGAGAGAGAGAGAGAGAAGGAGAGAGAACGAAAGAAAGAAAGAGGGAGAATACAGAAAGCAAGCGAGAATGAGAGAACGAAACAAAGGAATAAACAAATGTAATAAGAAAAAAAAAGAGAAAAGAACAAAGAAAGAAAAGCAGAGACAAAGAAACGAAGAAAAATAAAGAGACGAAGAAAGAAATTGAGAAAAAAAGAAAGAAAGAGGGAGAATACAGAAAGCAAGCGAGAATGAGAGAACGAAACAAAGGAATAAACAAATGTAATAAGAAAAAAAGGAGAAAAGAACAGAGAAAGACAAAAGCAGAGACAAAGAAACGAAGAAAAATAAAGAGACAAAGAAAGAAATTGAGAAAGAAAGTAAAAAACGAGGCAAAATAAAAAGCAAAATATATAATAATATATAATCAAAGATAAAGAGAAGGAGACTTTATCATTTAAAAAAAAAGAAGAAAAGGTAAGGGGGAGATATAGTAAATTAAGTAAGAGAATAAACTAATAAACAAGGAATAAAGATCTAAGATATTTAAGCTTAGTTCTAATGATGATTATGATAATGATAACGAATGTAATAATGGTAGTAATAATGATTATACTAATGACAATGATGATGATTATAATTATGGTGATAATGATGATGATTATGATGTCAAATTATGGTAATAAAATAGCAATCATCAATAATAACAATAGTCTTAATGATGATAATAGTAATAGTAATAAAGATGATCATCATAATTAGGATGATGATAGTATAGTAATAAAGATAGTTACGATAATAATAGTCATAGTAATAAAGATGATGATGATAAAGATGATAATAAAAGCAATCATAAAAAATGATGATGATAATGATGATAATAATAGTAATCGTAATACAGATGATAATGATAATAATATTAATAGTTAGAAAGATGATGATAATAATAATAATAATGATAATAATGATAATGATAATAAGGAAAATGATAACAATAGTGATAATAACGATAACAATAATAATGATAGTAATAGCATTAATAATAATAATAATAGTAATAAAATCAATAACAGTAATAATAATAACAATACCAAAATCAACAGACCAAAGACCAATACCAATAATTACACATTACGATCCTTCGATCCCCCCCCCCCCAAAAAAAAAGGAAATAGAGAGAGAAATATGAGAGGATTAAAACGGGCAAAATTCGTACCTAATTTCCTGTGGATTGGCAGCAGAACGGCCGTGGATGGCACTCGCTTAGTCTCATCCCCTCGGCACAGCTATTAATAACACACACAACTTATAAGAATCACTTGCAGAACAAGTGCAACACAGCCAACTTGCAACACCACCAACTTGCAATACCACAACCTACAACCCCACTAACTCACACCATATCCTTAAAATCCCCTCACCATAACAACATAACTAACAAAATGATCCCAACCATCTTTCCTCACAATAACCACAACTCACAACCACCACAACTCACAACCCTCATAACTCACAACAACCACCACAACTCACAACCCCAACCAACCACAACTCTCATAACTCACAACAACCACCAATCACAACTCACAACAACCACCATTTACCACAATCACAACCCTACAACTCACAACGTCACAACAACCACAATTCTCAACAACCACAACCCCCAACCATCACAACCCAACCACCATCCCTCCCTCTCTTGCACCA
>NW_028234429.1:20553906-20558906 GCF_977035675.1 Penaeus japonicus | reverse complement strand
CACATGAGTAGAAGTGCTAATGAAATTCAGACCAACATAGATCAGGTTCAAGATGCACTTGATAGGATAGAAATTTGTCATGATAAATTAATTACGTTGTATGAGCGAGAGGGGGATTTTGAGATTGTTATTGATGAAGAACTCAGTTATAACAAAATCAAAGAGAGAGCTTTGAATCAGATTGATGTAGCCAAAGGATGGCTGATAACAGATATGGTACCAATGAATGAGAAGAGTGAAAGAAACAGCATGAAGTCAAGCAGAAGTATGTCATCAAGAAAATCGAGTTTCAGTATGAAAATTGCTGCTGCTAATGCTGCTGCCAAGAGAGCGTCTCTTGAAGCCAAAGCTAGGGCACAAGAAGATATATTCAAGAAGATCATCAAGATGAAGCAGCTTGAAGTTGAGGTAGCAAAGGAGGAACTAGAAGCCGAGATAGCTGCGGCTACTGCTGAAGAGGAAATGTATCGACGATTTGAAGAGGAAGAAACCTCAGTCGTGCATAAAGCCTCGCAGGAAGGTCAGAAGCTTTCGGAAGTAAAGTTTCCTCCAGTGATAAAACAAGAACATGAAGAACCTGAAACTCAACAAGTACAATCACTGCTTAATCCAAATGCTGAACCATGGACACAAACTCATTCACTTCCAACAACATTAGGTCATATCAATAACAATGAGCCACTGCAGAATAATGTAACAACTAATCAACAGCTAATTGAAATCTTGCAGCTGCCTAAAGTAGAGCTAAGTAGCTTTGATGGTGATCCATTAAAGTATTGGCAGTTTGTAAAGACTTTTCAGGAGTGTGTTGGAGTTACCTCTGTAGGTGCTAGAGCAAAACTAACCAGACTTTTGCAGAGTTGCACGGGACGTGCTGCAAAAGCAGTGGCATGTTGTAATCTGATGAACCCAGAAGAAGGGTATAAAAAAGCTCTTGATATCCTCCAGCAACGTTTTGGAAATGAGTTGTATATAAAAGAAGCTTGGTTAAGAAAGGTTTCTGATGGACCTAACCTGAAAGCATCTGATAAACTCATGTTATCCAATTTAGCCGATGATACTAGAAACTGTGTTGAAACTCTCAAGGCACTGGGACACGATCCTGATATAATGTCAGACAAAGTCACTGAAGTTGTTAAAAGATTACCTTTCCATCTCCAAAATCGCTGGAGAACAGAAGCTGTTAAGTACACAGAGAGAAATAAGAGATATCCAGGATTTACACCATTAGCAGAGTTCCTAGAACGAGCTTCATTAGAAGTGAATGACCCATTATTCCAATCTTTGGATAAAGGGTTGAAGCAAAACAAAGAAAGGCGAACAACAAAAGGAACAAGTTTCAATGTGAGATTGGATGAGGAAGTATTAACTAAACCAGCAGTTGATAAGCGAAACACTGAAGTGTCTAATAAAAATGCTGCAAGTTGCTCTATGTGCAAAGGAAAACACTGGTTGCATGAATGTAGCCAGTTTATAAAGTTGACTAAAGAGAAGAGACTGATGGAAGTAAGAAAAGCAAAATTGTGCTTCAACTGTCTCCGGTCAAACCATAGAGTAACAACATGCAGAAAAGCCACAGTCTGTGAAGTAGACAAGTGTGGTATGTGGCATCATAAATTGCTACATGATGCATTTAACAAAGAAGATGCATCTGAAAAAGCTGGCAAAGTTAGTACTCAACCAAAAGTTGGCACAAAGAGTTGTGCCTGTAATCCATCTAAAGATTCCAAGATTGCATTGCCTATTGTAAAAGTAAAGGTAGGTAGATTAGGAATGGATAACCATATTTCAACTCTGGCATTACTGGACCCAGGAAGCAATAGCACATTTTGTACAAAAGCATTAATTGATAAATTGGGCATTTCAGGAAAATCAGTGACACTGAATATGACCACATTAAATAAAGTTGAAGATACTGAGGTTGAAGAGATAACCTTGGAAATGGTTACAGGTGGTCGAAAGAAACAAACGATAGTCCTGGAGAAAGTGTATGCACTGAAAGATTTTCCTCCAAGCTTGCAAGGTGGTGTAACTTCACAAGTTGATGTAAAAAAATGGAGACACCTAGAAAGTTTAGAGCTACCAAATGTTAATGCAGAAGTAGTCAGCATAGTTATTGGTCAAGATTATCCACACTTGCTAAAACCTCAAGAAGTAAGGTCAGGAAAAGATAATGAGCCATATGCAATAAGAACTGTGCTAGGTTGGGCAATTAATGGGCCTGTAGGAGATGATCCACACAGCAAGGAAGTATTTAATAACTTAATTCATACCATCCCAACATCAGAAAGTAGTCTGTCAATACAAGTTGAAAAATTTTGGGCTATTGACGGGTGTGAAGATCTGAACAAGAATACCAGTTGTATGTCCAAGGATGACAAGGAAGTACTTAGCCTCTGGGATAAGTCGGTAGTGAAAATCAATGGACATTTTCAGTTACCTATCCCATTTAAGCGTAATCCACCTGAGTTATGCAATAATAGAAGCATGGTGGATAAGCGTCAAGAGTCTTTGAAGAAGAGGTTAATAAAAAATCCAGCCTTGTTAGATGAGTATAACAAGGAAATTATGAAGCTGGTTACAAAAGGGCAAGCTGAAGTTGTGCCCGATGAAGAAATTGATGCCTTTCCTGGACTTACATGGTATTTACCAATTTTCAATGTAAAGAATGAAAAGAAGCCTGAAAAGTTTCGACTGGTATTTGATTGTGCAGCAGAATTTATGGGGACATCTCTCAACAAACATGTTCTACAAGGCCCTGATTTGACAAATAAGCTGTTTGGAATACTTCAAAGATTTTTCAAGATGAATGTCGATTACAGAAAGGCTGGGATGATCATCTCTCTGAAGAGGGCATGAAGAGATGGACCAGGTGGTTATTGGATATGGAACATCTGAAAGACATCAACATCGAACGATGTTTTAAACCTCCTGGTTTCAATGAAGTCAGTTATCAAATCCATCATTTCTCTGATGCATCTGAATATGCTTATGGCACTGTGAGTTTTTTGAGGTTAGTTGACAGAAATAAAAACATTCACTGTGCTTTCCTTGCAGCCAAGTCAAGACTTGCCCCTATGAAGTCTACAACAACACCAAGACTTGAATTAGCAGCAGCTACTACAGCTGTGAAGATTGATGAAGCTTTGCATCAAGAGCTTGGCTTGGAATTAATAGAATCAACCTTTTGGACAGATAGCATGATTGTTATACAATATATCAAGAACAAATCCAAAAGGTTTAAAACTTTCGTTGCTAATCGTGTGGCATACATTCAGGGAAGCACAGATATTAAGCAATGGAGGTATATTCCTTCTAAAGAAAATCCAGCAGATGATGTATCACGTGGACTTCATGGTGAACAAATGAAGAGAAACCAACGATGGCTACAGGGGCCGGAATTTCTGTGGAAACCAGAAGAAGAATGGATACCACATTCAGATGAGAGCATAGACTTTCTGGTTGATGATAAAGAAGTTAAGAAAGTACCAAAGTCTATCGCTGCAGTAAGTCAGGTTGCTGAAGATGTCACGGACAAGTTTCTCGTAAGCTTCTCAAGCTGGTTCCACTTGAAGAAAGCTGTGGCATGGATGCGGCGATTTGGTCAGTGGTTGAAACAAGGTAAACCAACTACAGGACTCAAGTATCCTATTACACCAAGTGAGATATGTGAAGCTGAGAAGGTTATCATATACTATGTGCAGAAGGAGTATTATGCTGAAGAAATTGAAACTCTTAAAAAGGGTAGTGGACACATTCCAAAGTCAAGTACAATATACAAGCTTGACCCATTCCTAGATAATACATCACGTCTGAGAGTAGGTGGAAGGTTACATCAGGCACCAGTCTCTGAAGAGACAAGACATCCAGTCATAGTTCCACGACAACATGAGATTGCCAAGTTAATTGCAAAAGAGTCACATGAAACGACAAGTGTATTGGATTCCTAGATCTCGCCCTTTAGTTAAAGAAATGATCAAAAAGTGTGTTATTTGTAACAGATACAGAGGTGTAGCTAGGACTCAAAAGATGGGAGATCTACCTGAGGATAGATTAACACCTGGAAAACCTGCTTTCACATATGTTGGAATAGACTGTTTTGGTCCTTTTTTGGTTAAAAGGGGCCGGTCAAAAGAAAAGAGGTATGGTTGCATTTTTACATGCTTAGTAACTAGAGCAATACATCTAGAAAAGTTGAACTCTTTGGAAACGGATTCTTTCATTAATGGTTTAGTAAGATTCATGTCAAGGAGAGGTGTACCTGAAAAGATAAGATCTGATAATGGTACCAATTTTGTTGGAGCACATCGGGAGCTTAAAGAGGCAGCATCTGATTTGCAAAGATCTTTCAAACTTCAGAATAAGTTACTTATGAAAAACATCAAGTGGGAGTTCAATCCACCACATGCGTCACATATGGGGGGTGTTTGGGAAAGGCCTATTAGAACAGTCAGAAATGTAATGAATATTCTAATTAAGAACCAATTAATTGATGATGAAAAGCTTGAGACTATCTTTTGTGAGGCTGAATCTATCGTTAATAACAGACCGCTTACACCCATTTCAGACGACCCTGATGACTTAGAACCATTGACTCCTAATCATTTACTCTTACTCAGACCAAGCTGCAACATTCCACTGACTAAGACTTGTAAGACAGATTATTATAGTAAAAGGTGGAGACATGTACAGTATATTGCAGATCATTTTTGGAGAAGATGGATTAAGGAATATCTTCCATCACTTCAGATTCGTTCTAAATGGTTGAAAATTACAGCTAACATAAAAGTTGGCGATCTTGTAATAATCATGGACCTACCTCAACCTAGGCATAGCTGGCCACTTGCTCGTGTCATCGAAGTATTCAAAGGAAAAGATGACCTTGTCCGTAGTGTAAGATTAAGGACAGCTACTAGTGAACTAGTCAGACCAATATCAAAGTTGTGTGTGCTTGAAGGAGTCAAGGATGACATCAAGCTGTGATTTAAGAATAGTGAATT
>NW_028234429.1:20504052-20506306 GCF_977035675.1 Penaeus japonicus | reverse complement strand
TTTTTTAAAAAGTAACTGACGCTTGTCATCGAGTGACTGATTAAACGGAACAACGAGTAAGTTATCGGACCTATCCTTACGCATGACTTTAGTTTGCGAATAAAATTTGGATCTCGCATATGAATGCGCTTGTTCTAAGAAAAACTTAGGGTAGCCAAGATTCTTAAAAGACTCCATAATGATGCTAAGTTCTCTATCAATAAACTCATTATCACTGATCCTATATGTTCTAAGAAACATAGACGAGGCTACTGATTTCTTAATGGATAAATGATGATATGAGAAAAAATGAAGATAATTAGCAACATGGTTTCCGGTAAACTGAAAACTTTAAATACCCGTTGGAATTATGCAACATTATATCTAGAAAGGGTAATTTACCAGCATTTTCCCATTCTACTTTGAATTTAATGGTACGAGCAAGAGTGTTAAGACTACGTAAAAAATCGTCGAAATCCGGACGGTTTACAGGCTACATAGAAAAAATGTCATCAACGTACCTAAACCAAATCGAGCCCGGAGGGAGAATGGCCGGAAGGAGTTCCGTCTCGAACATTTCCATATATAAATTCGCAAGGACAGGACTTAAACTACTACCCATCGCGATACCGTTAGTCTGCTTATAAAATTCTCCCTCAAAAGAGAAAACGTTATTCGAGACGCATAAACGAACAAGTTCAATAAAGTGATCAATCGGAATGGGAATCTTATGAGGAGCTGCAGTAAGTTTACGTTCTAAAAAATCTAGTACATCATCAAGGGGAACATTTGTGTACAGGGAATCTACATCAAAACTTACAAGTTTCATGTTGTGGGTCTGTAAATTACGGACTTTATCTATGAAATCCATCGAATGCTTAATATGACTGCTCGAGAAAGAACCTAGAAGAGGTGATAAATTACTAGCTAGCCATGACGCTAATGGGCGAGTAACTGAGTTACATGACGAAATAATGGGTCTTAAGGGGATACCGTCCTTATGAGTTTTAGGGAGACCATAGAAATAAGGAATAGACGGATTAACAGTCCTGAAACGATCGAAGAATTTTGGATCGGGGCATTTTGCAGCAATACGTTTGAGATTTCTACGAAAAGACTCAGTTACCGAGGGGTAAGGATTCGACCGAAGTTTTTGATAAGTCGTGCTATCATTTAAGAGGAGATGAGCTTTCTGGACATAATCTACTTTATCTATGATAACAACGTTACTACCCTTATCCGCTTTGGTGATCACTATATTAGAGTTACGTTTAAGCGACTTGATAGCTAAATAATAACGCCGAGGTAGACCATTAAATTCATCAAATAAATCGAGAATGGGATTTAACATGATTCCCTTAAGGTAGCTAACATCTTTGTTAAAGCACTTATTTTGATTAGCAATAAGACCATCGAGGCCTTTGATATAATCCAAACAGTTAACTTGACTGGGTTTTGACGCAAAAGATAATCCAAAGCCTAACAGTTCGGTTTCATAGCGAGAAAGAGCATAAGACGATAAATTAACAACCGAGTCGGTGAGAGAAAATTTCGACCAAGGGCTCCGTGAGCAAATATTGTGAAGTTTATTATGGAGAGAAGCTTGATGACGACGACTTTTAAGGGAAGATCTATGAGCAGCAAACGCCAAAAGATCATCTAAAAATTGAACCGGGGTAACTTCTCTCAGTAATTTAAGTGACCTACGGACTATATTCATGCTAGAATTACTATGAATTAATAATAGTTTAATAAAGGTTATTCTATATTTGCAAAAGGAAAACAGAGAAGAGAAGAAAGATATATATACAAAACACCTTATCACTGTTTGCACAAATCACTTGTTACATCAAGGGAAAGAGCGAGGGAGAGATAATAAAAGAAAAATAATGAAATAGATAGAACGGGAGAAAGGAATAAGAGAGAGAAAGAGAGAGAAGGAAATGGAAAAAGATATATAATGAAAGAGTATGGGAGATAGAGAGAGACTGAAAATATATAAATAAATAGAGGGACAGAGAATGAGAGAGAATCTTCTCCCTTTCTACCTCTCTCCCTCCCTCTAGGACTAACCGGAAGAGAAGGAAAGAGAACGATAATGAAAGAGAGAAGGGGGGGGGGGGGAGAGAGAAAATTTGATTCCTGTGTAGTTAGAAAATTAAACAGAAAGAAGAAAACGAAGGACAAGAAGAGGAGAAAGAAAATCAGCTTTGATATTATGATAATGAAAATGGTGTATTTTTCATCTTATTTTATCTTTTTTTTTATTCCATGT
>NW_028234429.1:20471552-20481552 GCF_977035675.1 Penaeus japonicus | reverse complement strand
TTTTATTATCATTATTATCAGCATTCTTAAGCCATATCTTGTATTTATAAAACAAATAATTTATTTTTTTGATCAAAAGAGTGATCAGAAAAACGACTTTCCTTGCTACAGTCATTATTATCATCATTATAATCATCTTTATTATTGTCATATTACCATTTCTATTATCATTATTTTTGCTATTATTACTACTACTATTGTCACTTTCATCATTATCATTATCAGAAAAACGACTCTCCTTACTACAGTAACCTTGTATATCTACGGACCTTCCTCTGACCTTTTCAGTCACATCCGGGTTCCAACCTGTATATCTATCTTGTTATAATCATATTTTATAACATATATAAGATATATAAGATATATTTTAAAATATATAAGATATATTTTAAGTGTCAACCGCTGCCTTGGCATCGGATCTTCGGTATATTGATAAACCAGAGTATCTGAGTGTCAATCGCTGGGCCAATTATTTAATAAATATCAATAACATTTAATAAATATTAATTATTTAATAAATATTAATAAATCATTTACTAGATATTTAATAAATATAATATATAATAGTAAATCGCTGGTTTAACACTGGTTCGTCTGACACACAAAGGTCAAATCAGGTCATGACAATACAACCGCTGGACATCGTTTCATAAATAATGATTGATATTAACGTCAAATAATCCGTTATTCATGCGTTACTCACCTGGGACATCACGGTTGATACAGATACTAAATGGATCATTGCATAAATATCAAACAGCTGCTCGTACACATCACGATGAGGTGTTGTGTGTAGCGTGTAGTGCTTTTGAAGTGATCGCTGTTTACTACACTTGAATTAATCCTATTTTGATCAATACTATTATTACTGCTATTATCATTAGCATTATTGTTGATATTATTTGTTTTATTATTATCGCTGTTATTATTTTTATTATTATTATTATTATCTTTATCATTATTATCATTAGTATCATTATTATTATTATTATTATTATTATTATTATTATCATTATCATTATTATTATTATTATTATTATCTTCATTATCAGTGTGGTTTGTTGTTTTTGTTATTATTACTTTCATTATTATTGTTGTCATTATCACCATCATCTTATTATTATCATTATTATCATCATCTTATTATTATCATTATCATCATCATCTTATCATTATCATTGTTATCGTTGTTTTAATTATTACCATTATCATTATCATTGGTATTATTATCAGTATTATTCATAGTGTTGTTATTATCATTGTTATTATCATGATTATTATCATCAGTATTATTGTTATCATTATCCTCCTCATTACTATCATCATTATCATTGCTTTTTACTTATTCTTACTGTTGTTATTATTATCATTGCTACTACATTTTTGTTTTTGTTGTTATCATCATTATTATTATCATCATTATCATTATCATCATTAACATTGTTGATATATTTTATTTTATTTTATTATCACTATCATTTTTTTGCTATAATCATCATCAACATTATCATCATTATCATCATTCCTTCTATTATTGATATGAAGTTTTTGTTTTAATATCATTATCATTATGCTTGTTATTGTCATTACTATTATCATTATTATCATCCTTATTATCATCATTATTAATGTTATCATTACTATTGCTGTTATTATTATTATTATCAATACTATTATTACTATAATTTTTATTACCAATATTATTATCATTGTCATTGTCATTATCATGATCGTTATAATCACAAATGTTGTTATCATTATCATTATATTTATTATCATCATTATCTTTACTGTTCTATATCTTTGTCGTTATCGTGATTAGCAATTGCAGTAATGCAAGGGATGATGTTTGCGTGTGCTGATTTGTGTAAATGTGCAAATGTAAATATGAGTGTAAGTGTGTTTGTATGTGTATGGGTGTGGGTGCCTTGTTTGTGCAAATGCGCATATGTATGAATATGAGTGAGTGTGTTTGTGTATGTGTGTGGGGGGGGAGGGGGGTAAACGAGTGAGACCAGTAGCATCTTTAGTTATTGGCTGAGTTTCCAAATGTTTTCTGATAATCTGCGAAATTCAAGCTCAGGCAACAAGGAAACCCCAGATCTCAGCTTTCATTGTTTTCTTGGAAGCCAGATAATGCAATTGATGGGATCCTTTTGGGCAAATCCAAGTATCTCATGTCTTATAAAAAAAACAAAAACAAAAAAAAAAAAAACTTTCTTCTGAAATAGGTGGAAGATGGCGCAATTATGGACTGAAAGTCTGAAGATTTCTAGCTTGGGTTTACTCTGAAATTTATGGCAATTTCTAGAAAATAAAAGTGTGGAATCGAATTTTATATATAATATAAGATATAAATTACTAATGTTCAGCATAATAGATCATGCAAATGCAGGAATATAAGACCATTATATAAAAGTTTTTTTAAAAATCAAACCCTTTCTACGTCCAATTTTCCCTTTACTGTATGGCGCAGTTTCGTTAAAATCATCAATTCTTGATTGGGATTTTATTTCTTGCTCCTTATTTGTAGAATGGCACCTCTATTTATTTTTTCTTTCTTTCTCTTGGTCTTCTAAATAGTTTAGTAATATTATTGTCACATGCAATTTGATTTTATATCATTTTTTTCAAACTGCCCTTCGCAGTTTCTGACTTCCTGTTACTCAAAATAGTGAAGTTCCCAAAAGTTTTGGAATGGAACAAAATGAGTTTAATTACATAATATCATTAAGATGATTAGTTATTATTTTGATGTCATTATCATTGCAAAATAAGCAAAATGGGGTTTGACAGAAAAAAATGTATATATGTATTCGTATATATACATCGTACATATATTTTAGATGTGTCAGTGTATGTGTATATTACTTGTGAGCGGAAGCCAGTGTTGCCTTGCAGCGTTGATGCCTATGATCTGAAGTAGTCCTAATCCTTTTTATCTATTCAACAGAAACAGTGATAACCATGTATGAACTCATAAGCACAGGGAAAATGTTATGTGGACGAAATCAAACCAGCGAAGCATGATACAAAAACTAAAACAAAAGTGAAGAATCCGTGACTGCCCACCAGCGTGACGTAAACCAGTGAATGAAAAAATAGTGTTGGATAACATTATGGGCAAGAAATCCAGCTCGCAACAAAGCAACACCGCAGAACGTGGCAGCCACCCCTCCTCAGCCTCTTCCTCCTCCTCCTCTTCCTCCTCCTCCTCCTCCTCTTCCTCCTCCTCCTCCTCCTCCTCCTCCTCCTCCCACAGCCACTGCCGAGCCAACCAGCCCCAGGCCTCCAAGAGACGCCGCGGAGACCCGAGCTTCGGCCAGGACACGACGACGACGATGGCCTCCACGAAGACCCTTACGATCCTGACTCCCGTGGAAGGGCTGGAGGCCGGCGGGGAGATGCTCAGACTCGCCCCCGTCGACGTGAAGCAGGAGGATGACGCGGAACTCCACCTCTTCGCGAACCACCTGTCCAGCGGCAAAAATATCACCTCCCGCCCTTCGGCGACGGCGTCGGGCATGTCTCCTCCTCCTCCCCCTCCTCCTCAGCCGCCCCACTCGTCCTCCTCGCCCTCCTGCAGCAATAATAACAGCAGCACGAACAGCCTCGCCATCCCCATCTCCCTCAGCGCGACCTCAGCCTCCTCCTGCTTCGCGTCCGTGTTCTCCTCGTCGCCCACCTCCTGCTCGCCGCCTCCGCCGCCGCCCCCTTCCTCTTCTTCCGCCGTGGCTCCACCTCCTCCTCTTCTTCCTCCGCCTCCCTCGCAGCAGTCCTCCATCGCCTCGCTCTTCTCCGACCCCCCGGCGTCCGGAGCGTCGTCTGCGGCCGCCACTTACGCCGCCGGAGAGCCCCCCGCGCTGACGCAGATCGGTGGGAAGCAGCGGTGCCACGCCAACGCCCGCGAGAGGGACAGGACGCATAGGTCAGTACCTGAGGTTTACACGTTCTGTTTTTTTTTTCTTTTTTTTTTTCTTTTCTTTTTTTTATGTTAATGATTTAAAAAGGGATATTATTGTTAGTATTAATTTTCATGAAGTTTTTTTTTTTGTTTTGTTTTTAATCTTATTTTCATTTATGTTCATAATTTAAAGAGGGATATTATTGTTAGGGATATTATTTTGTTATCATTATCATTGTTATTATCATTTCATAATTTTTCATTATCATCATTATCATTATTGTTATCATTATCATTATTACTATCATTATCAACATTATTGTCATCACTATTGATATTATCATTATCATTATTACTATCATTATCAACATTATTGTCATCACTATTGATATTATCATTATAATTATCATAATTTTCATTATTACTATTATCATTACTATTATTATTGTTACTATTATCATTACTATTATTATTGTTACTATTATCATTACCTCTATTATCATTATCAATATCATTATCATCATCATTATCCTTATCATTAGCATTAGCATCATCACCATTACTATTATCATCATCATTATCATTACTATCATTAATATCATCACTATTATCGTTATCATTATCATCATTATCATTATTATCATCAGCATCATAACCATCATTATCATCATCATTATTATCATTATTTTTGTTTTTCTTACTATCATTATCACCATCATAGTTCTCATTAGCATCGTCATTATTATCATCGTCATTATCATCCTCATAACAATCATCATTATAACAATCATTATCATTATCATCATTATCATTGCTATCATAATTATCCTTATTGTTGTTTTCAATGTTGCTTGTAATATTGTTAATTTCTTCCTCATTAATATCTTTAATATCTTTTCCTCACTCTTATTATCATGAGTATTATCACCTGTCTTGTTGTTATTGTTATTTGTGATATTGTTATCAATAGTACTGGTGGTTAGGTTGTTATCATCATCATGTTATTATAACTTGTAATGTTATCATTGATATCACTGTTTTAACTTTTGTTTATGTTGTTATCATTAGTATTATTATTCTCATTAGCAGAAGTATTGTCATCATCATTATCACCATTTTTGTTATTGTAATTATTATCATCATTATTATAATTTTAATTATCATTATCAGTTTTCCAATTGTTTCTACTATCATAAGTATTTTTGTTATAATTATTATTATAATTAGCATTATTATTATTATCATTATTATTATTACTATTATCATTATTATTATCATCATCATCATTATCATTATTATTATAATCATCATTGCTGTTGTTGTTGTTATTATCATTATCATTAATATTTTATTATCATCAAAATATCATTATTTTCGATATCATAATCATCATCATTGTTGCTGCTGTCGTTGTTGTTAACATTACATTATTATCATTATTATCATCATCATCATTATAATCATCATACATTTTCCTCATCATCAACGTCATTCTTACTATTATTAGATTTGTTTTTATAATCATTTCTATCATTATTGTTTTGTTGTTGCTATCATCTTTTGATTATTAATAATATTATTTCTATTATTATTATTATTATTATCATTATTATTATTGTTATCATTATGATTATCATCATTATTGGTACAGATATTATTATCATTATTATCATAATTATTATCGTTATCATATTTATTATTTTTGTAATTAATATTTCAATTATGATTATTATCATAATTATCATCTTTACCATACTTATTATTATTGTAATTAATATTTCAGTTATAATCATTATCATAATTATTCTCATTATCAGAAAAAAGTTGACAACATTAGTCACGTGAATAGGATCCACCCTTATTTCTGTCCCTATCACATTATATTCTTATCATTTATTATTTTTTTATTATATTTCTAATAGCACTGCTAGTATCGGTATTATCATTATTATTGCTATTGTCAAAATAGTATTACCAAAATACCAAAATATTACAAAAATACCAAAAATCCTCTTTACAAAATACTAAAAAAATAATCCCATTAGATAAAAGACCCCATTCCGTCCATAATTCGTATTCAAAAACAAGTACATAGCAAACCAATGCTTTCTATATCAAATTCAAAGTGCGTTCTAGTTAGTCGAATAAATTAGAGCCAACCAAGGGAAGTAACTTTGCACTCTGCAAAAGGAGAGTCACGCTGGCTCAGGTTTACGTCGTCGCAGCTGTGTTTGTGTGTGTATGTGTGTAGGGGGGGGGGGGTGTGTGTGTGTGGGGGGGGGGGTGTGTGTGTGTTTGTGTTTGTGTGTGTGTGTGTATGGGAGTGTTTGTGTGTGTGTGTTTGTATTTGTGTGTGTGTGTGTGTGTGTGGGAGTGTTTGTGTGTGTGTGTGTGTTTGTGTGTGTGGGAGTGTTTGTGTGTGTGTTTCTGTGTGTGTGGGAGTGTTTGTGTGTGTGTGTGTGTATGTGTGTGTGTGTTTATGTCGGGGTGGGGTGACGACGGGGGGGAGGGGGGACGTTGGTGGTCTGAATGGCTGTGAAAATAAACTATTGTGATTCGTATTTTATCATCAATATCTTGGAAGAGTTTTTTGTTATTGTTATTATTACCATTATCAGTATTGTCATTATTATTAATATTGTTATCATCATTATTATTAGCACCATTATCATCACCATTATTATTATCATTGTTAACGACACAATAATTACTATCATTATCATCACTATCATCATTGCTATATCATCGCCATCATGATTAATTATCATTATTATCACCATCATCATCATCATCATTATCCTTCACTCATTCATTTAATCACTTTCATATTTCAGATATTTCTTCTTCCGTTTTTATCTTATCTTTTGTCGTAATTATATTCTTTATCATTTTGAGGGGTTTGATTTTATATTTAGTAGATCTAATGATTCTAACATTAGCTACGTACCTTTAATGATAAATGTTTATAGTGCAAAACTTTAATCGTAAAATGTCACACACTGACATGTCTGTTTAAATGTCCCAAAATTTCGGTGTTATTAGCCAGGTTCCCGAAATCCAAGTCTCCGGAGAGAAACTAGCTCTCCACCCTTACCTCCTCCTCTCCCTCCTCTCCCTCCTCTCCCTCTCCCTCATTCTTCTCCCTCCTCTCCCTCCTCTCCCTCTCCCTCTTTCTTCTCCCTCCTCTCCCTCTCCCTCTTTCTTCTCCCTCCTCTCCCTCTCCCTCATTCTTCTCCCTCCTCTCCCTCTCCCTCTTTCTTCTCCCTCCTCTCCCTCTCCCTCTTTCTTCTCCCCCTCTCCCTCCTCTCCCTCTTTCTTCTTCCTCCTCTCCCTCTCCCTCTTTCTTCTCCCTCCTCTCCCTCTCCCTCTTTCTTCTCCCTCCTCTCCCTCCTCTCCCTCTCCCTCTTTCTTCTCCCTCCTCTCCCTCTCCCTCTTTCTTCTCCCTCCTCTCCCTCCTCTCCCTCTCCCTCCTCTCCCTCTCCCTCTTTCTTCTCCCTCCTCTCCCTCTCCCTCTTTCTTCTCCCTCCTCTCCCTCTCCCTCTTTCTTCTCCCTCCTCTCCCTCCCCCCCTTTCTTCTCCCTCCTCTCCCTCCCTCTCCCTCTATCTTCTCCCTCCTCTCCCTCTCCCTCCTTCCCTCCTCTCCCTCTCCCTCTTCCTTCTCCCTCCTCTCCCTCTCCCTCTTTCTTCTCCCTCCTCTCCCTCTCCCTCGTTCTTCTTCCCTCCTCTCCCTCTCCCTCTTTCTTCTCCTCTCCCTCTCTCTCCCTCTTCTTCTTCCTCCCTCCTCTCCCTCTTTCTTCTCCCTCCTCTCCCTCTTTCTTCTCTCTCCTCTCCCTCTTTCTTCTCCCTCCTCTCCCTCCTCTCCCTCTCCCTCTTTCTTCTCCCTCCTCTCCCTCTCCCTCTTTCTTCCTCCTCCTCTCCCTCTCCCTCTTTCTTCTCCCTCCTCTCCCTCTCCCTCTTTCTTCTCCCTCCTCTCCCTCTCCCTCCTTCTTCTCCCTCCTCTCCCTCTCCCTCTTTCTTCTCCCTCCTCTCCCTCTCCCTCTTTCTTCTCCCTCCTCTCCCTCTCCCTCTTTCTTCTCCCTCCTCTCCCTCTCCCTCTTTCTTCTCCCTCCTCTCCCTCTCCCTCCTTCTTCTCCCTCCTCTCCCTCTCCCTCTTTCTTCTCCCTTCTTAGAATCTCCTTTAGCCTCTTAGAAACCCACCTTTCATCTTAAATTTACTCTTGCCTTTTCGAACCCACTCTCTCTTTCTCTCTTCCTCTCCTTTACTCTTCTCTCTCTCTCCACTATCCTTTTTCATTTTCCCTCTTTCTTTTCCCTTCTTAGTATTTTTTTTCCTTCTCCTTTTTTTTTTTTCTTTCTTTCTTTTCCTTTCCTTTGCCCCTCCTCTCCTCTCCTTTCCTCTCCTCTCCTTTCCTCTCCTCTCCTTTCCTCTCCTCTCCTTTCCTCTCCTCCTCTCTTTTTCTCCCTCCTCTCCTCTCCTCTCTTCTCCATTCTCCTTTTCCCGTTTGTCTTTCCTCTTTTCTCCTTTCCCCCTTCTCATCTATACCTCCTTCTGTACTCTCGTCTCCCCCCTCCCTTCCTTTCTCTCCCTTCCCTCTTTTACTTTCTTCTCTCTTTCCCCTTTCTGTCCCCATTCATCTCCTCCTCCCCTTCTCCCTTTTCTCCCCTTTCCCCCCTCACCCCCCCTGCCCTATTCCCTCCATATAAAATAATTGTGGTTCTAAGAAGTGGTAATCCTACCCCTTCCCCTCATACCCCTTGCCCCTCCCCCCCTCATCTCCCTTTCCCTCATTTCATACCATCTACGGGCTCATTTCCCTCAGATTTTGCCCTTTCCCCTCCCTCCCTCCCTCTCCCCCTTCCTCTTTAACTTAATTGCCTTCCTTTACTTCCCTTTTCTGCTCCTCCATCCTCCTTTCCCCTTCCCCTTTATTTCCCTTTTCGTTTTTTTCCTACTTCTCCTTCCATCCCTCGACCTCCTTAATCCTAACCCCCTTCCCCTCCTCTCCCCCCCACGCCCTGCCCTCATCCATTCCCACCCCACCCCATACCAACCTCACCACCTCCCCCCCAAAAAAAAACCACGCCCCCCACCCTCATTCCCCTCCCTCCCCATTCCCCTCCGACATGCGAAACCTCCCACCCCACCCACCCCTCCTCTCCCTACCCCACCCCACACCTCCCCCCACCCCTCCCCACCCCTTCCCACCCTCCCACCCCACCCCACTCCTCCCCTCCCACCCCCCGACGAGTAGCGTGCTTCTTTCCCCCCGCCCGAAACTGCTGCTACTGCTTTCTCGCCCCTAATCAGAAGCCCAAAACTGAAATTAGCGTCGTCCCCATTCAGCGTGAACAGCGCCTTCACCACGCTGCGCACGCTCATCCCGACGGAGCCAGCCGACAGGAAACTCTCCAAGATTGAGACCCTCCGCCTCGCGTCGTCGTACATCAGCCACCTCGGCACGCAGCTGTTGGCAGGTGAGGAAGGAAGGAGAGGGGAGGAGGGGGAGAGGGGAGGAGGGGGAAGGAGGGGGAGAGGGGAGGAGGAGGAGAGGGGAGGAGGGGGAGAGGGAAGGAGGGGGAGAGGAAGGAGGGGGAGAGGGGGGAGGGGGGGAGAGGGGAGAGGGGTTGAGGGGGGAGGGAGGAGGAGGAGAGGGGAGGAGGGGGAGGGGGAGGAGGGGGAGAGGGAGGAGGGGGGAGAGGGGAGGAGGGGGGAGAGGGGGAGAGGGGAGAGGGGAGGGAGGAGGGGGAGAGGGAAGGAGGGGGGAGGGGAGGGGGAGAGGGGAGGAGGGGGGAGAGGGAGGGAGGGGGAGGGAAGGAGGGAAGGGGGGAGAGGGAGGAGGGGAGGGGGAGGGGAGGAGGGGGTTGAGGGGGGGGAGAGGGTTGAAGGAGGGGAGGGAAGGGGAGGGAGATGGGGAGGGGGAGAGGGGAGAGGTTGATGAAGGAGGGAGAGGGAAGGAGGGAGGAGAGGGAAGGAGAGGTTTGGAGGGGGAGGAGAGGGAGGAAGGGGAGGAGGGGGAAGGAGGGGGGGAGAGGGAAAGGGGGAAGGAGGGGGAGAGGGGAGGAGGGGGAAGGAGGGGGAGAGGGGAGGAGAGGGTT
>NW_028234429.1:20439052-20441552 GCF_977035675.1 Penaeus japonicus | reverse complement strand
AAACATTCGTTGAAGAACTACCTTTTTCTTTTCTTTTTTTTGTTCCTCCTGTTTTGGTAACTGAGCTTACGTTAAAAAAAAAAGAAAATCAGGAAAATTAAACAGAACAGTAAACACGAAGCCATGACAAACGTTCATCAGGATATTAATTCGGTTTCTTATTTTGTCATGCGCCCTCTGGGGTTGTCATGAACAGGCAGCCGTGACAAAGGGGGCGGGGGAGGGAAGGATAGGGGGGGAGAGGAGGTAAAGGCTAGGGGGAGGGGGAGGTTAGAAGAGGCATAGAAGGGGGTAGTAGGGGTAGACGAGGGGAGGGGACCTGGGAGAGGAGGCTAAGGGGGGAAGAGAGAAAGAAGAAAGAAAGAAAGAAAGAAGGGGTTGAGGAAACGGACGGAGTGGGAGGGAGGGAGGGAAGGAGGAGGGAGAGAGAGAGGTTGGGGGTCCTAGGGAGGTGGGGGGGGGGAACCGTGACGGGGGTGGACGGGGGTGGGACAGGGGAGAGGTCTTGGGGGGGGGGGGGGATTGGGAAGGAGGTCGTACGGAGGAGACGACCTCCGCGCCTTACATCTGTCCGGCCTGACCCTTCCTGACCCTGCATGAGGCAAGGAGATGAGGCGAAGGTATGCGCGCGTTTGCCTCGGGCTGATTTCACGATGCAGGAAGGGAGTCTGCAGGGGCGCCGGATGGAATAGCTAGCGAAAGGTGCATGTATGTATGTGTGTGTGTGTGTGTGTGTGTGTGTGTATAAATGTATAAAGGTATAAATGGAATAGCATTTGTGTGTGTATATATATATATATATATATATATATATATATATATATATATATATATATATATATATATATATATATATATATATATATATATATATATATATATATATATATATATATATATATATATATATTGGATTGACACATTATAAAAAAAAAAATCTTCAGCAAATCAACACATCATAAAAAATAAAAAAAAATCCGAAAATCCACTCGTCTAGCCCTTTCACAAGTCAAGATCTTCTACCTATTTTTCCATTTCCTATCTACTTTCTATTTTCTTTCCATCCTCTAACACCAAACACAAAGTCCAGATTTCAAACTTCCCTCCCTGAATAATGCCTCCCTGAATAATGCCTCACTGAATAATGCCTCCCCGAATAATGCCTCCCTGAATAATGCCTCCCCGAATAATGCCTCCCTGAATAATGCCTCCCCGAATAATGCCTCCCTGAATAATGCCTCCCCGAATAATGCCTCCCTGAATAATGCCTCCCCGAATAATGCCTCCCTGAATAATGCCTCTCGTTCCGCTGCGTCGGACGAACAAACACACAAGGGCCTTTTATCGCAGGCATGAGTCCGTCACATTAATACTGTATACATATTATCACGTCATTCTGTTGCCCTTCTGTTGGCACTCGATTGCTCATGCCGCTCCACCTTCACTCAGTGTCACCTCTTGGCATTTTCTCTCTCCTCACCTCTCTTTTATCCGTTTCTCTCTCTCTCTCTCTCTCTCTCTCTCTCTCTCTCTCTCTCTCTCTCTCTCTTCTATTCATGTTTTCGTTTGCGTAGTTTTGGTTCTTTTTTTGTCTCTCGCTTGTGTTTTGTTTTGTGTGTTTTTTTTTTTTTTTT
The DNA here is from genome assembly GCF_977035675.1 of Penaeus japonicus. Taxonomy (NCBI): domain Eukaryota; kingdom Metazoa; phylum Arthropoda; class Malacostraca; order Decapoda; family Penaeidae; genus Penaeus; species Penaeus japonicus. The sequence goes on along the minus strand of NW_028234429.1, from coordinate 20,439,918 downwards.
TTTTTTTTTGGGGGGGGGGTCGGTCTGATTTATTAATTTTTCGTATCTTGTTTCCTCTTTGGTGGATTCATCGAAGATTTGTGAGAGACGGGCCGAAGGAAGGGAGAGGGAGAGAGAGAGGGGGGAAGGGGGGAGGGAGGGAGAGAGAGAGTGAGAGAGAGAAAGAGAGAGAGGGAGGGAGGGAGGAGGAGAAGGGAGAGAGAGAGAGAGAAAGAGAGAGAGAGAGAGAGAGAGGGAGGGAGGGAGGGAGGGAGAGAGAGAGAGGGGGGGGGAGGGAGGGGGGGAGGGAGAGAGGGAGAGAGAGAGAGAGAGAGAGAGAGAGGGGGGGGGGGAGAGAGAGAGAGAGATGGAGGGAGAGAGAGAAAAAAAATAAGAGAGAGAGAGAGAGAAAGAGAGAGAAAGAGAGAACGAGAGAAAAGGATGAGGATAACCTAGGTTTGCGGAGCAGATGCTTCGCAGGACTTATATGCAATGAGGCGACCCCCCAGAGAGAGATTGAGAAAGAGAAAGAGAGAGAAAGAGACAGAGAGAGAGAAAGCGAGAGAGAGAGAGAGAGAGACAGAGACAGAGAAAGAGAGAGAAAGAAAGAGAGAGACAGCCAGACGGAGCCAGACAGACGGACAGGAAAGCAAACTGATATGGCAAACAGACAGACAAACAAACAAACAAGGCAAACAGACAGACAGACAAACAAACAAGGCAGACAGACGGAGAGACAGATAGGCAAAGGCGCAGAGAAACAAAACGAACCAAAACCTGTGCCAACGATTCCCTTCTGATTCCGAAATCCTTTTAACATAATTCCTCCTATTCTTTCTTTTTTCTCTCTTATCATTTTTCCTTTTCGTTACTTAATTCTCATCCAA
>NW_028234429.1:20409052-20414052 GCF_977035675.1 Penaeus japonicus | reverse complement strand
AACGACACCGTGTACGCAGAGTATGTGCGAAATTACCATAAAGATAGTTTTCTCAAGAAAATCAGTGCGACCACTCGTTTAGTGGGACACACAGGTACTCCGCTGGTCTCCTAGCAGAGAGAAGGCCTATTGATGGTTGTGAGCGGTCAACCGCTTGTGCAACTAATTTAATTTGTTTTGACGAAGCAACGTTGCAGGAAGATGGGTTCCTCAGGTCACAGTTGCAGGAAGACTTTTCCTCAGCTTACAGTCCTCCCTCGGCCAGAAGTGCGAAGGCGGCCGTGGAAAGGTGACAAATCCAAAAAGATTGGTCTCATCCCTGGACAGGACCAAGTCTGGCATTATCCATCCAGAACTCCGGGTGGACCCTGGCATCGTGTCGTCAGAGGGATGCTCACCTCACGGCCGACAAGCACGACCATGGTGCCCTGCTCAAAGCATCACAGGGAGCGCTCCTGAAAAGTTTGACCCAATTAGTTGGCTGCTCAAAGGGGTGTAAAATTACATGGGTGTACGAATTGTATGTAGTTCTTAAATGAAAAACTAGAGATCTTATCTGATTTAATATACACAATACTATCAACATCATAGACTCAGTACACTAATATGATGCAATAAAATAAGCCATGAAATATGAAATATTATCTTTAAATAAAATCAGCATTACAAAACTAAATGCGAAATAAAATGCAAAATTAGGTAAACTAAAATAAAATGGAATAGATATAAGCCAAAAAGACAAGGTTAGTAAAAATGAATATGGTGTAAAGTTATGGCAAAATAAACTTAAATGTAGCTCAGAGGTAAATCAAATCCAAAGGAAATAAAACACCAGATTAAGAACTATGATACTAAAATTTACAAAATGCCGAACATAAAACAGGAAAGCAAATGACATGCACATAAAATGAATAAAACAGTAAAATAACAGAATAAGGTAAAATGATAAAAAGCAACTGCAAACAGGAACAAATTCAGCAAACCAAAACGAACCTAAAAGTAAATAAAAGCAGCAAATAACAAAAATGAATTAAATGAGAATACTACTTAAAACAGAACGAACACAAGGCAAACTAAACAAAAACAGAATGACCCTTCAAGAATCTTTTGTTACAGGAATCTTACGTGGTTTCCAAGGCTGATGGAATCTAACAGCATCATTACCAGATTGGGTGGTCATCTCGACCAAGGACGCCCAACCTGATGGACCCTAACAGCATTGAGGAGCAAGTCCTCCCATGAAGTCCTCTCCTGAGATTCGGATGTTGCCGCAACAGGTTCATCCTCGGGTTCAGGATGGCTGAGACTGAGATCTATCTCTAAGGGAGGAACGTAGGGCTTTAAATCATTTACATGAGCACGGCGTTGTGTGTCAGGCGGCAAGGTATCTTCCATCATGAAGGCAACTGGTCTTAATTTCTTGATAATGCGGCAGGGACCAGCCCAACGGGAACCAAGAGGTCCATCTCTGACAGATGGAGGAATTCGCCTCATCACTAGGGAACCTATATTTGGAGAAAAGGCTACCCTAGAGGCCTTGTTATAGTGCCTGGCCCACGTTTCTTGCGCACGCCTAGCCGTCTCTGTCGCTACATCTCTGGCCTTTCTGATACTCTCTTGGAACTCAGAGGCTTCAACATGCTCAAAGTCTAATAAGTTGGTATTAGTCAAAGGAAAATGCATGTGCCGGCCCAATAACAAGAAAAGAGGTTGTTCATTCGTAGAGCGATGGATGGAAGTGTTGATGCCCAGACGCACAGTGAAGAGATACTTGGGCCAACGGCGGGGTTCGTTTTCAACAAGCATAGCCAAAGCATCCTTTACCACACGATTGGTTCGCTCGACCATACCATTACTCTGCGGATGGTATGCGATGGTCAAATGATGATCGACCTGTAAATTAAGACTTCTCTGAACAAACCAGCAGTGAACTCTGGTCCATTATCTGTTAGCAAGTATCGGGGTGGACCAAAGAGAGTAACCCAATGGTCTATGAAGGCATTTGTTACAGTAGTGGATGTCTTATTCCTGAGGGGAACTAACTGTAAATAGCGACTGTGGTGGTCAATAATGCTTAAAACATAGCAAAAGCCTTTGGAGGAAAGTCCTAGCTCTGTAATATCTGCAGAGACTCGCTCCATAGGGAACCTTGCTGCTGGTAAGGACTCTAGCGGGGCTCTCTGTGTATTTCCTCTGCGGCGTTGACAAGTCTCACAGGCCTGGACATACAACCGGGACTCTTTCAACATATTTGGAAAATAGAACATGTTCCTGAGATTAAGGTATGTCCGATGAACACCAGGATGAGCAGCTAAAGGAGGCCCATGTGCTAGCTTAAGAGCCTGCACTCTGAGTGACTGAGGGACAACCAGCTGCTGAATGGTACGGTCTGGGAGGTGCCTGATGTGATACAGTAATCCCTGCTGCAATTCAAACTCAGATAAGGCTAGTGGCAGCCGCCTCTTGGGTAAATTATTTTCCTGAAGATAAGAAATTATCTCAGCCCACAAAGGATCTGCAATTTGGGCTTCTCTGAGCTTAGCAGGCTCCATATGTGTGATGTCGACTACAGCACATGGACGTGAGAGTAAATCGGGTACATGGTTGACAGCACCTTGTTTATATAAGAGCTCATACTGGTAGTATGAGAGATCATGAGCATATCGTGAAAGCCTAGGTGATTTCGTTTTGCGTTTAAAAACATAGGTTAATGGTCTGTGATCTGTGAAGATCTTGAAACAACGGCCATAGACATATGGATCAAATAACTGGACACCCTCAACAACAGCCAAAGCTTCCAAATCAATAGCAGGATACCTTGATTCTGCACTTCTAAGCTTGCGAGAGAAGTACCCAATGGCATCATCATCACGCTGAAAGAGTGCAGCACCAATAGCAATTTGGCTGGCGTCAGTATGAATTTCAAATTCGCGGGTGAAGTCTGGCTGCCGTAAAATAGGTGCAGTGATCAGCTTTTCTTTTAAGCTCTCAAAGGCTTGTTGCTGCTCTTGACCCCAAACAAAAGGCGTTTCCTTCTTAAGGAGACTAGTCAAAGGGGCTGCCAAGGTAGCATAGCTGTCTATGTGCTTCCTGAAAAAGCCTGTAGCTCCAAGAAAGCGTCATACATCTTTGACATTCCTAGGAGCACTCATCTCAGCTATGCACGTCACCTTGGATGGATCAGGGGCCACACCATCTCCTGAAACTTCAAAACCTAAGAACCGGATTTTATCCTTGGCAAAGTCACATTTACCAAGGTTCAATTTAAGACCAGCTTTACTAAGGAGATTAAGAGTCTCATCAAGATGCTGGAGGTGGAGCTCAAATGTGGCACTGTATATAACAACATCATCAAGGTAGGCAAGAGTATGCCTGCCTAATACAGATGATAAGATCACATTCATAGTGCGCTGAAAAGTTGATGGCGCTGTCGCAAGCCCAAAAGACAGGCGCTTAAACTGAAAAAGGCGATAACCATCAGTGAAAGCGGTCTTTGTGCGGTCTTCTGGTCTTACCTCCACACTCCAATAAGCAGCCCTAGCATCTAGACAAGTAAAGACAGACGTGCTACTCAAGTCATCAATTAGTTTGTCTATACGGGGAAGTGGATAAGTATCAGGAGTAGTAACAGAATTAAGGTTCCTGTAATCCACACAAAACTTCACTGAACCATCCTTCTTCTTGACTAATACAACTGGAGAGAGCCATGGTGATGTACTGGGCTCAATTACTCCAGCTTGTAGCATTTCATCACACTGCCTTAATGATCTGGCGAGTGGCATGTGGCAGGCGCCATTGGCGTGTGCATATGGGCCTGGTTTCTGAGGTTATTATGGAGTGTTGAACACCAGGTACTGTACCAATATTTGATTTATCAGCACTAAAAAGCGATGGATAGCGACATAGCACTTCCTTCAACCTGGAACGGACCTCATTTGAAAGATGACCTAGCAGGTGATCTAAATCTGGAAGCTCCTGGTTGTGATTATCAGGTGACTTAACTCCACTCCTACTGTCTAAAAGACTAGTTTAGGGATCAGATGTAGACACTACACAAACAGGTGAAGGGGAGAGATCAACCTCAGGGAAAATGGTAAAATGGTCCTCCTCATAACCGAAATCATGAAGGCCATAAGTACAATCAAAATCATCCTCTATAAAGGATGGATGCTCAAATTCTTCTGGCACATCCAGGGATTCCTCAACCAAAAGAGAACCTGATTTACCACCCTCACTGACGCCAATTTCTTCCTCTGACAAATAATATGCATCACCTAACTTACTACCATTTTTAAGGATGAGTGACCTCGTGCTAATGTTAACAACCCAAATGTCACATTCCCTTTGAGGAGTGATTTTGGTAACAAGGTTTGGAACAATGTACTGAGAACAACCATGAGCTTCCAGTACCACAGCATCTCCAATAACAGCCCTAGAGACCTTGCACCTGACAACTTTGCTCGCTCTACTAGGGATAGTTGTGGGTCTGAAGACATGAACATGTGGAGAATCAATTGAAAAAGTTGGGTTTTGTTTTATTACTTTATCTCCCCAAGCGTGCCAACTGGACGTCTTTGGAATGTCATCAGCCTCGTGCTGAAGAGTCACACTGTCATCAACTAAACACTGTGGTAATGAAGCCTCCTGAAAGTTGGTGGACACTACATGCTTATTGGCAATCACTGTGTCCAGAGAGCACGCTGTGGCTGTACACTTAGCGGCGGAAGCGTCTTGCTCTGTGGTGAACACGTCTGGTACCGAAACAGGGCTTACATGCAGTGAGCGTGTGTCTGTGAAATGCACTGGCAAGTGACACTTATTAATTATAAGGTAAGCTGATGGAGGACTGGTATGATGAACTAATGTGAAATTGACACGTCTTAACAAGTCCATACCTAGCAAAATATCACCTGGAAACATTAGATTTTCAACACAAAGAAGCCTGTGAGTAATTCTGACTTTTGGTGAAATACAAAATGTTAGCGTTGCCTCACACAAGG
>NW_028234429.1:20371552-20384052 GCF_977035675.1 Penaeus japonicus | reverse complement strand
AACTCTTTCTCTCAATTGACACTGTCGCTGCAAGCCTCTGAACCTTCTACACAATTTTCAGTCACGTTACGAGTTACGAGAACAGCAAGAAAAACGGGATCTCTAAGCCACAACACGGTACTCTAAAAGCCACAACACGGTACTCTAAGACACAACACGGTACTCTAAGACACAACACGGTACTCTAAGACACAACACGGTACTCTAAGACACAACACGGTACTCTAAGACACAACACGGTACTCTAAGACACAACACGGTACTCTAAGCCACAATACGGTACTCTAAAAGCCACAACACGGTACTCTAAGACACAACACGGTACTCTAAGACACAACACGGTACTCTAAGACACAACACGGTACTCTAAGACACAACACGGTACTCTAAGACACAACACGGTACTCTAAGCCACAACACGGTACTCTAAGACACAACACGGTACTCTAAGACACAACACGGTACTCTAAGCCACAACACAGTACTCTAAGACACAACACGGTACTCTAAGACACAACACGGTACTCTAAGCCACAACACAGTACTCTAAGACACAACACGGTACTCTAAGACACAACACGGTACTCTAAGCCACAACACGGTACTCTAAGACACAACACGGTACTCTAAGACACAACACGGTACTCTAAGACACAACACGGTACTCTAAGACACAACACGGTACTCTAAGACACAACACGGTACTCTAAGCCACAACACAGTACTCTAAGACACAACACGGTACTCTAAGCCACAACACGGTACTCTAAGACACAACACGGTACTCCAAGACACAACACGGTACTCTAAGACACAACACGGTACTCTAAGACACAACACGGTACTCTAAGCCACAACACAGTACTCTAAGACACAACACGGTACTCTAAGCCACAACACGGTACCATGGTCTCGTGGTCGAGGTGCGGCCGCAGATCCAGCAGCTGGTGGTAGGTCGCCTGGTCGAGCTTTCCCTTCTGGGCTTCTTGGAGCTCAAGCCAGATCTGGAATCCAGGAATACCGAATCAGGGGGTTTTAGAAAAGAAGGAATACCGAATCAGGGAGTTTCTAAAAAGACAAAGATTGTTTTTTTTTTTGTTGTTGAATTGTGATGGCGGAGTTTTAAAAAATTATTTAAAAAATGAAAGAGGAAAGAACGATATGAGAGAAATGAATATACAATATGAATATGTATGCATATAAATATACATACACAAACACACACACGTATATATGTGCGTGTGTGTGTGTGTGTGTTGTGTGTGTTGTGTGTGTGTCTGTATGTGTGTGTGGTCGTATTGAGGCCCAAAATAGGACACAAGCGCTGAAAAGAAAATGGAACACTTATTTATACGTATTTCAGATTAAAAACAATTATAAAATTAGATAGTTCATTATGATGTCGAAATAGATACTAAACATAATGCATAGTCCAAACAAACTAAATCCAATATATCCATAAGTAATTAATTTCCTTTCCATTCTCCTGGCACCTTACACTAACAAAGAATATTTCCGATGATTCTCACCTCCTTCCAGTCTCTCAGCTGTTTCTCCGTCGCATCTCGCGTCTCCTCCATCACATTCTCCAGCTCTGAGATGACCTGTAGAAATTATAGAGCGTGTGAGACAGGTCTTCTGCTGTGGGTGGTACTCTGGCTATCTTGTCTTTCTTTTTTCTGGTTCGCTATTCGGATTCATTTTATATTTCGCTTTCTCTGTCTATTTATCTTTCTCTATATGTCTCTCTATCTCTCTTCATCTATCTATCTAGCTCTTTCTCTCTATTTCTCTCTCTCTCTCTCTCTCTCTCTCTCTCTCTCTCTCTCTCTCTCTCTCTCTCTCTCTCTCTCTCTCTCTCTCTCTCTCTCTTTCTCTATCTATCTATCTATCTCTCTCTCTCTCTATCTCTCTATCTACCTATCTATCTATCTATCTCTCTGTCTACTTCTCTCTCTCTCTCTCTCTCTCTCTCTCTCTCTCTCTCTCTCTCTCTCTCTCTCTCTCTCTCTCTCTCTCTCTCTCTCTCTCTCTCTCTCTCTCTCTCTCTCTCTCTCTCTCTCTCGCTCGCTCTTTCTCTCTCTCTGTTTCCCCTTTCTTTTTCTCTTTCTTTCATTCCATATCATTCTCCTCTGCACAGTATCCCCTAACCTTTCACTCTCTCACCTCTCTCTCTCTGCACGTCTGCATAAAAGCAAAATACCAACAACCAAACTAAATATCTCATTTCTTATTTTCGTCAATATAACACCATCTTTCCCCTTATAATTACATCAAACACACCTCCAAGGTCACTGAAGGTCAGAGCAAGGTCACTTACGTGTATGACCTGATCGGTCTTGGCGAGAGCACCCTCGAGCGTAGCGGAAGCGGGGTCGGCTTGCCACAGACTCAGATATCGGTTCATCTCGGGTACGCTGGTCGGGTCAGGCAGCCCGTCGCAACGCATCATGCGCTCCCACTGTGCATGACAAGGTGGTTAGTGCGTGGTAGAATTCATGAAGGATTGATGAGATATGTGAAGGGAAGTGTCATTATTGTTATTAGTATCATTGGTGATTGTTGGCGGTTGCGTGGGAGATTCCGGTTAAGGATTGTGTGAAGGGGGATTCATGACAGGGATTACAAGGGATTACAGGGATTTATTATATTTTGAATTTTATGTCACGAGGAGAAACTGCGTGATGAACTCCGTGACGGTTTATGAAGACCTCCCTCCTCCCACCTCCACCCCCCATCTATCCCCTTCTCTCCCCCCTCCTACTTTATCTCCCTCTCTCCTCTTCCACCTCCCTCCTCCACCTCCACCCCCCATCTACCCCTTCTCTCCCCCCTCCCACTTAATCTCCCTCTCTCCTCTTCCACCTCCCTCCTCCACCTCCACCCCCCATCTACCCCTTCTCTCCCCCCTCCCACTTTATCTCCCTCTATCCTCTTCCACCTCCCTCCTCCCACCTCCACCCCCCATCTACCCCTTCTCTCCCCCATCCCACTTTATCTCCCTCCTCCCACCTCCACCCCCCATCTACCCCTTCTCTCCCCCCTCCTACTTTATCTCCCTCTATCCTCTTCCACCTCCCTCCTCCCACCTCCACCCCCCCATCTACCCCTTCTCTCCCCCATCCCACTTTATCTCCCTCTCTCCTCTTCCACCTCCCTCCTCCACCTCCACCCCCCATCTACCCCTTCTCTCCCCCATCCCACTTTATCTCCCTCTCTCCTCTTCCACCTCCTTCCTCCACCTCCACCCCCTATCTACCCCTTCTCTCCCCCATCCCACTTTATCTCCCTCTATCCTCTTCCACCTCCCTCCTCCCACCTCCACCACCCATCTACCCCTTCTCTCCCTCCTCCTACTTTATCTCCCTCTATCCTCTTCCACCTCCCTCCTCCCACCTCCACCCCCCATCTACCCCTTCTCTCCCCCCTCCTACTTTATCTCCCTCTATCCTCTTCCACCTCCCTCCTCCCACCTCCACCCCCCCATCTACCCCTTCTCTCCCCCCTCCTACTTTATCTCCCTCTATCCTCTTCCACCTCCCTCCTCCACCTCCCCCCCCATCTACCCCTTCTCTCCCCCCTCCCCCTTTCTCTCCCTCTATCCTCTTCCCCCTCCCTCCTCCCACCTCCCCCCCCCCATCTACCCCTTCTCTCCCCCCTCCTACTTTATCTCCCTCTATCCTCTTCCACCTCCCTCCTCCCATCTCCCCCCCCCCCCCATCTACCCCTTCTCTCCCCCATCCCACTTTATCTCCCTCTCTCCTCTTCCACCTCCCTCCTCCACCTCCACCCCCCATCTACCCCTTCTCTCCCCCATCCCACTTTATCTCCCTCTATCCTCTTCCACCTCCCTCCTCCACCTCCACCCCCCATCTACCCCTTCTCTCCCCCATCCCACTTTATCTCCCTCTATCCTCTTCCACCTCCCTCCTCCCCCCCCCCCCCCCCCCCCCCCCCTCCCTCCCCCTTCTCTCCCCCCCCTCCCCCCCACTTTATCTCCCCCTATCCTCTTCCACTCCCTCCTCCACCTTCACCCCCCATCTACCCCTTCTCTCCCCCATCCCACTTTATCTCCCTCTCTCCTCCAACCCCCTCTACCTTCTCCCCCATCCCACTTAATCTCCTCCTCCCACCCCACCTCCTCCCCCCCCCATCTACCCCTTCTCTCCCCCATCCCACTTTATCTCCCTCTATCCTCTTCCACCTCCCTCCTCCCACCTCCACCCCCCATCTACCCCTTCTCTCCCCCATCCCACTTTATCTCCCTCTATCCTCTTCCACCTCCCTCCTCCACCTCCACCCCCCATCTACCCCTTCTCTCCCCCATCCCACTTTATCTCCCTCTCTCCTCTTCCACCTCCCTCCTCCACCTCCACCCCCCATCTATCCCCTTCTCTCCCCCCTCCTACTTTATCTCCCTCTATCCTCTTCCACCTCCCTCCTCCACCTCCACCCCCCATCTACCCCTTCTCTCCCCCCTCCCACTTTATCTCCCTCTATCCTCTTCCACCTCCCTCCTCCCACCTCCACCCCCCATCTACCCCTTCTCTCCCCCCTCCCACTTAATCTCCCTCCTCCCACCTCCACCCCCCCATCTACCCCTTCTCTCCCCCATCCCACTTTCACCTCTATCCTCCACCTCCACCTCCCCCATCTACCCCTTCTCTCCCCCATCCCACTTTATCTCCCTCTATCCTCTTCCCTCTCCCCTCCTCCTCCACCTCCACCCCCACCTACCCCTTCTCTCCCCCACCCACTTATCTCCCTCTCTCCTCTTCCACCTCCCTCCTCCACCTCCAACCCCATCCCCCCTTCTCCCCCCTCTCCCCCATCCCACTTTATCTCCCTCTATCCTCTTCCACCTCCCCCTCCACCTCCACCCCCATCTACCCCTTCTCTCCCCCCTCCCCCTTTATCTCCCCTCTATCTCCCTCTTCCCTCCATCCCCCTCCCTCCCCACCCCTTAATCTCCCCCCTCTCCTACCCTCCACCTCCCTCCTCCACCCCCACCCCCCATCTACCCCTTCTCTCCCCCATCCCACTTTATCTCCCTCCTCCCACCTCCACCCCCCATCTACCCCTTCTCTCCCCCATCCCACTTAATCTCCCTCTATCCTCTTCCACCTCCCTCCTCCACCTCCACCCCCCATCTACCCCTTCTCTCCCCCATCCCACTTTATCTCCCTCTATCCTCTTCCACCTCCCTCCTCCACCTCCACCCCCCATCTACCCCTTCTCTCCCCCATCCCACTTTATCTCCCTCTATCCTCTTCCACCTCCCTCCTCCACCTCCACCCCCCATCTACCCCTTCTCTCCCCCATCCCACTTAATCTCCCTCTATCCTCTTCCACCTCCCTCCTCCACCTCCACCCCCCATCTACCCCTTCTCTCCCCCCTCCCACTTTATCTCCCTCTATCCTCTTCCCACAGACCGCACAGGACACTCGGACTGTTAACACGCTCCTTGTGTGCTCCAACTGCTATGCCCGCCTGACATTCTCGGAAGGTAGCCGATGAGGTCTTAAAACTCCTTCCTTGGTGTGAGGTCACCGGCAACGTTCTGGCTCATGATATCTGTTCAGTGCCAGCATAGATAGATCGATAGGGTTAATTTGCCATCCTATATAAGTTGGCATAGAAGAAGTAGAGTGGAGCTCAGACCGGCCGTAAACACTGGCCCGGATAACAACCCACTTAGCCAACCAGGGGCTGACAAACTGCCCATAGCCAACATGAATAGCCAAGTCAACAATTAGAGCTATGATGGCACGTATAAGAATTAAAGACAAGAACCCTACCACCTCAGGCAGGCGGGCTAAAATATGGCAATGCTTTGGACAAGCAAAATTAACCGTTTTCAAAGTAGACGACTCAAAAAATGCTTTTTATGCAATCGCCAATGATGAGACAATTGAAAAGCTAATGTCCACAGATTGCAAAGAAATTTTCCAAAAACAGCAATTTGAGATCCAGGACCCTCCTGAATATAATGCCATGAAAACGGTAACCATCCGAAACATCGACCGACAAATAATTGACTATGATGAAACAGCAGTTAAAGAAACCATCGAAAGAGAACGGATGGGCAAAGGTCGAACAGGTGATTAAGCTACCAAACGCCCCAACAATCATCAAGGTGCGTTTCGAAGCTACACAAATGGCCAAAAAAGCACTAGAGAATGGAATGCTGTTGCTACACCAATCCATCCCCTCAAGGTTTATTGAAAAGGATATTTTCATAAACCTAATTCCATGTTACAGGTTCTACAAGTATGATCACACAATAAAAGATTGTCATGAACCTGAAAACTATAAAGCTTGTTCAGAATGCGCCGCAAAAGATCATACTTACAAAAACTGTAATGAAAACATAAAGAAATGCCTAAATTGCAGCGGCGACCATCGTACACTGGCCGCCAAATGCCCAACCAGGAAAACCATCATAAAAGACAGAACTAAACAAGAGAGACAAGCACTTAGAAGCCAAACAATTGCCACCCCCTCGATTACCCAGACAAGCTATGCAAGGGCAGTTACAGCTAACTACCCAGCGACAAGAACTACCGCTGTCAATCCCGAGGCAATAATGAAATACCACCGAATGCAGCGGCAAGCATAATGAGTGCAATTATATTTGCATACATCCAGGAAGCCAAAGAGCCAGGCAGCTTCCAGAAAACTGTTGATGAGATGTACGACCTAAACAACATCCCGAGAGTCAGATTTCCATCTCAAAACAGTGCCAAAGAAACACTCTCTGTTCTAATGGGCAATAACAAACATAATGGCGCACAAGCAATTGAACAGGAAATAATAATGGAACACGAGGAAGTAACCAACAAGAGAGGCAGAGAAACTTCGCCAACCCAGGAGACTTCCTCAAAGAAAACGGCGAGCGAAGAAACGTCGCAGCGAGGTCAGAGTGAAAGCGACGAGGAATACCGACTCCCACGCCCAACTCGCCCCGAAGAGGGAGAGGTAAACCGCCCGAAACCAAGAAGACAACCCGAGCGGAAAGCCAGCGCGACGAGAGTGATGCTGCCAGAGATCAGACTCCGAGCGAGAGTCGGAAGCATCGGATTCATCCCCAGAAGACCATCGCATTCAGAGATCTCTCAGTTCATCCATACAAAAGTGATAAAGTACAATTACTACCACCCTGACATATACGACGACCAAATAATCAGAGACCAGATTCACAACAGAACCATCGACCTGAGTGCCTACAGGATACAATATGTGGAAGAAGAAGCATTTAACAGCATCAAAAGCGGAACGAGAGGCGAACACCACACTGCCAGAAAGTCTTCCACAGATCCTGATATAGTATAAAGGTCACAACAACATGTATTTAAGCAGATTCAAAATAATGCAACATAATGTCCTAAACTGGCGCACGAGAAAGCATGAACTCTCTAATACATATCTGGAGGAAAACCCAGACATCATTTTAATCAATGCTCACTGTCTCCGGGACGATGAGCTGTTAAAGATCTTTGACTACTACGTCTACCAAAGAAACTCGTTAAACGAAGGTGATGCAGGAGTCGCCATATGCATTAAAAGAAACATTAGACACAAAATTTTAGACGACTTCGATGAGGACTTCCTCGCGGTAGAACTGCAAACAAACCGAGGAAAAATTGTTATCGGCACAGCATACATGCCACCTCGACGCCCACAGTTCCCTCATCCAGATATAATGAAAATAATGCGGACGAACATCCCCGCACATATCATCGCCGACCTAAACGCCAGGCACCGAACGCTCGGCCAGAACAATAACAACCACATGGGAGACGAAATAGTTAATCTAATGAACCGAGACATGATTACGCATCTTGGCCCCGACTTCGATACCTTCATCAGTACAAGAGGCAAAGGTCGTCCAGATATCATTCTCGGAAATAAAAACATCCATATGAACCATGCTATCCAACAAGGACCATTAACCACGTCAGACCACCTACCCATAATCTTCACCATAGCAACATCACCCATCATGGTCCCTCAAAAGGAAATGTTCAATCTAAAAAGAGCAGACTGGGAACTTTTCAAAAAGGACGTAGATGAACATATGGACACAGAGCATGCAGAGTTTACACTTATTAACAAGGAAAAAATTAACACCGAAATCGATGTATGGTACACTATGGTCGAAAGAGCAATGGATAAAGCCATCCCAAAGAAAAAGTACGCCACATTACCTCATCCAGTAACAAGTAATTGCCTGAAATTACTAGAGTGGAGATACAGAAATATCTTAACCATCGTCGAACATATTGGTTGGACACCAGCATCTCGCAACCAATACAGGGAAATCCAGGAAGAACTAAAGAATGAAAGTAAAAATCTATATAAAAACTACTGGAATAACTTGATAAAAACAACAGAACTTGAATACAACCCAAAAAAGTTCTGGGAAAAAATAAGAAGGTTAATGGGAAGCAAGCATAATCAAACCCCATACATACTAAAAGAGAGAAACGAGAAAGTATTTGACAGCATGCAAAAAGAAGCAGTTTTCAGAGACTTCTGGAAGAACATATTTAACATCAGTCCGGAAGAGAACAGAACAGTTGACATGAAACACGAAGAACAAGTAAAAATGTATCTGTCAGAGAATACACAAAGACTGATCCCTTATATGGAAGCCAATCTAAACAGATTACATGACGGCAACGCTCTTACCAGACCAATATCAAAAGAAGAAATAAGCACGGTCATAAGTAAATTTAAAGACAAAGCACCTGGCGAAAGCGGAATAAGGAAGACAATCATGCAAAGACTACCGGAAGCAGCATTAGTAAAGCTAAAAGAAATTTTCAACTGGTCTCTTTCGATGGGTTATTTCCCGGATAAATTTAAAAATGCAGTAATGATTCTCATACCGAAAGCAGGAAAAGACACAAGGAAAGTCGAGAATTACCGACCAATATCCTTATTAGAGATCCCAGGAAAAATATTTGAGAAGATCATCAACAACCGCATTACGAGTTACATGGAGAGACACAATCTCTTTAATATCAACCAGTATGGCTTCAGAAAAGGGAGAGGCACGCAACAAGCAATCGCCGCCATTTACGAAACCATCGCCGTTTCACAGAGAAACCGACAGCAGTGCAACATAGTCTGCAGAGACATAGCCAAAGCCTTTGACAAGATCTGGAAACCGGGGCTGCAATACAAACTACTGCAAATCAATCTACCAGACATCATTGTAAAGATCCTCTGCAACTTTGTAGAGGCAAGAACAGCAACGATACGGCTTGACACAGCTACAGGACCAAAATTTCCTCTACAGAGCGGAGTGCCACAAGGATCAACACTAAGCCCAACGCTTTTCATTTTCTACACGGCAGACCTCGAAGCACCCAGCAACAACTGCGTAGACGTCAGCTTTGATATAACTCAGATCATGTTATATCCATTAAAATCAAAGGAAATGCTAACCACAGTAAGTATACAGGAAATTAAAAGAATAAACGGATTCGAAAGGAGATGGAAGCTCAAAACAAACAAAAACAAATTTCAACTCCTCTCAGTATCAGCCACAAAACCAAGGGAAGTAATTGTCGACCATGAGAGAAACCCATTCTGCAACAAAGTAACCATACTTGGCACGGAATTCGGCACCCGCGGGGTATCAATACACATGAAAAAAAGACTAGCAATGGCAAAAAAGCAGTTTACCAAACTAAAACGCTTTAAAGAAATTAATGCAAAAAGACAATTGCACTTCTATAAAACTCTGATCAGACCTATCTTGGAGTATCCAGCCATCCCCTTATGCATTTCTTCCAAAACAAACATGAGGCGGACGCAACAGTTCCAGAACCGAGCACTCCGTACTGCAACAAGCAGGAACGAAGAAGACACCGAACTGTCAATATCAGAACTTCACAACAAATACAGAATCGAAGCAATAAACACAAGACTCTACACACTCTCTAAAAAAGTCTGGGAGAAAATGGCTTTGACAAACGAAGAACTGGCCAGAACTTCTGAGGAACAGCAGACTGAGAATCCTCACAGAAGAGACCACAGCTGGTGGAGAAGAATCGCTCCGTACTTGGAGATTCGTATTAACTTCATTTGATACGATGTTATAGCAAAAGAAAGGAGCAAGTGGGTTTGCCCCACCACTTCTCAATCTCTCGCTGATTCATTTTCAAATCTTGTTCTTCGCACGTATTAGCTAGTTCGTCTTCTAGGACCTCCATCCTTTCCTATCCGGCTGCAAAAAAAAATAATAATAATAAAAATAAATAAAATAAAATAAAATAAAATCCTCTTCCACCTCCCTCCTCCCACCTTCACCCCCCCCCCATCTACCCCTTCTCTTCCCCATCCCACTTTATCTCCCTCTATCCTCTTCCACCTCCCTCCTCCCACCTCCACCCCCCCATCTACCCCTTCTCTCCCTCCTCCTACTTTATCTCCCTCTATCCTCTTCCACCTCCCTCCTCCCACCTCCACCCCCCATCTACCCCTTCTCTCCCCCCTCCTACTTTATCTCCCTCTATCCTCTTCCACCTCCCTCCTCCCACCTCCACCCCCCCCTTCATCTACCCCCTTTTCCCCTCCTCCCACCTTTATCTCCTCCTCTCCCTCCACCTCCCTCCTCCCCCTCCCCCCCCCCCCCTCCTCCCTCCCTTTCTCCCCCTCCCCTCCCTCCCTCTCTCCCCTTCTCCTCCCCCTCCCTACTTTATCTCCCTCTCTCCTCTTCCACCTCCCTCCTCCCACCTCCACCCCCCCCCCATCTACCCCTTCTCTCCCCCACCCCACTTCATCTCCCTCTATCCTCTTCCATCCCCATCCTCCTCCTCTACTTCTGTCTTCTGTCTCCGTAATTGACCTTTGTCTCTCCTCCGAACTCCTCTCGTCTCTCTGCCAAGAACTCTCCGCCCGCCTTCCCTCTCCCCTTTCCTCCTCCTCCTCTTCCTCCTCTTCTTCCCTCCTCCCTTCCTCCCTCCTCTTCCTCCTTCCTCCTCCAAACTTCCTCCCTCCTCCTCCTCCTCTTCCTCTCTTCCTCTCTTCCTCCCCTTCCTCCTTCCTCCAAATCCCCCTTAATCTCCCTCTTCCCTCCTCCACCTCCTTCCTCCTTCCCCCCTCCTTCACTTCCCCCTCCTCCTCCTCCTCCTCCTTCCTCCCTTCCACCCTCTCCCTCTTCCCTCCACCTCCTCCTCAACCTCCACCCTATTTCCTCCTCCTCCTCCTCCCCCCCTTCTACTTTATCTCCCTCCTCCTCCTCCTCCCCCCACCCACCTCCTCCTCTCCTCTCTCCCTTTCCTCCCCCTCCCATCTCCTCCTCCCTCCACCTCCCTCCTCCCCTCCATCCCCCCTCCTCCTCCCTCCTCCTCCTCCTCCCTCTCCACCTCATCCTCCCTCCACCCACCTCCTCCTCCATCTCCTTCCTCCCCTTTCCTCCCTCCTCCTCCATCTCCTTCCTCCCTCCTCCTCCCTCCACCCACCTCCTCCTCCTCCTTCCTCCAACTACTTCCTCCTACTCCCTTTCCTCCCCTTTCCTCCCTCCTCCTCCCTTCCTCCCTTCCTCCCTCCTCCTCCCTCCATCCACCTCCTCTTCCTCCTCCTTCCTCCACCTACCTCCTCCTCCTCCCCCTCCTCCTCTTTCCTCCACCTACCTCCTCCTACTCCCTTTCCTCCCCTTTCCTCCTCCCCCCCCTTCCTCCTTCTCCCTCCTCCTCCTCTTCCCTCCTCCCTTCCTCCTCCCCCCCCCTCTTCCTCCCTCCTCCTCCTCTCCACCCACCTCCTCCTCCTCCTCCTCCCTCCACCCACCTCCTTCCTCCTCCTCTTCCTCCCCCCACCCACCTCCTTCCTCCCTCCACCCCTTCCTCCTCCTCCTCCTCCCTCCATCCACCTCCTCCTCCCCTTTCCTCCCTTCCTCCCTCCTCCTCCATCTCCTTTTTCCCTCCTCCTCCATCTCCTTTTTCCCTCCTCCTCCATCTCCTTCCTCCTCCCCCTCCTCCCTCCACCCACCTCCTCCTCCTCCTCCTCCCTCCACCCACCTCCTTCCTCCCTCCACCCCTTCCTCTTCCTCTTCCTCCCTCCAACCACCTCCTCCTCCCCTTTCCTCCCTTCCTCCTCCTCCTCCTTCCTCCCGCCTCTTCCATCTCCTTCCTCCTCCTCCTCCTCCTCCTCCCCCTCCCCCCCCCCCCTCCTCCCCCCCCTCCTCCTCCTCCCTCCCACCCCTCTCCTTCCCTCCCTCTCCTCCCCTCCCTCCCCTCCCTCCCCCCTCCCTCCTCCTCCCTCCTTCCTCCCTCCTCCCCCTCCTCCTCCTCCCTTCCTCCCTCCCTCCTCCACCTCCTTCCTCCCTCCACCCCTTCCTCCTCCTCTTCCTCCCTCCACCCACCTCCTCCTCCCCTTTCCTCCCTTCCTCCTCCTCCTCCTTCCTCCCTCCTCCTCCATCTCCTTCCTCCCTCCTCCTCCATCTCCTTCCTCCTCCCCCTCCTCCCTCCACCCACCTCCTCCCTCCCTC